>NC_000071.6:151428692-151734684 GCF_000001635.26 Mus musculus
ATTGTGAGTATAAATGATGTTTGCTGAGTGATGTCCACCAGCCCTAAGGATGCAAAGAAAATTGAATGAATTTGTGATAGATATAATATTAATGGGTGAAATTAACACAACATGTCAAGTTGACTCTTTCCAACAAGGTACCCAGGAGTCACTGTGAAGAGGGTTAGTGGCTCAGTCTCTGATTGCTCCCAGAAATCCAGGTTAGTTGACTAACCTGGAAGTTCACACCTTCTTGCCTGACAGAGATGTCACCAGAAAAACATTTAACCTTTAGCTTTCCTCCTGCTTCCCAGGATGTTGGTTCTAATCTAAACACACAGACAGGAATCTAGTTAGCACAGCCATCCTCTGAGAAGCTCTATCCAGCAGCTGACTGAAACAGATGCAGATACTCACATCCAAACATTGGATGGAGGTCAGGGACTCTTATGAAAGAGTTGGCGGAAGGATTGAAGCCCCTGAATGGGATGGGAACCTCACAGGAAGACCAACAGAGTCAACTAACCTGGATTTCTGAGAGTTCTCAGAGACTGAGCCACTAACCAAAGAACACACATGGGCTGGAGTGAGGCCCCCTGGCACATTTTTAGTAGACATGTAGTCAGTCTACATGTGGGCCCCTCAATAACTGGAACCAGGGCTGCCCCTAAAGCTGTAGCCTGACTGTGTTATCCATTTCCCAATAGGGCTGACTTGTCTGGCCTCAGTGAGAGAGGATGCGCCTAATCTGGCACAGACTTGATTTGACAGGGTGGGAGGATATATAGGGGGACCACATCCTCTCAGAAGAAAAAGGGCAGGGGATAGAAGGTTTTTGTAAGCAGTGGGGAGACAAGGAGAGGGGCAGTGTTTGGAATGTAAATAACTATAAATAAAAAATTTAAAAGGTGAAACAATAATTAAAATGTTAAGAGTCAAGCCATACTTATTATTTGTGAAGAAAGACTTTTGTGTCTCCCTTGTGGGGATGCCAGACAGAAGTGTATCATTCTAGTGAGCACCTAGGGGTAGATGAAAGACAGAGACAGGCAAAACTGGAATATAATAGTTGAACAAGGAGACCTGAATTCAAGTGCCAGTTCTGGTTGTACAATCAACATTCAGTCTAGGAATGTCTTAAGGTCTCTCCAGGTTGATTTCTCTTTCTGTTTCTAAGAATGAAGAAGTGAGGCTTATTTAATGATGTAAAATTAGATGCTTTCAGAAGTTTCGGGTGTAACTCACTAGGAGGTAGGTGCTCAGGGGAGCCTAGAGGCCACATGATCCACATATTTTATAAGGAGACAAGAATTGAGATTTTTCTGCAAAATTTTATATGTGAGCAGCTTACTTGAAATATTTAAAAGAAAACACCACCAATGCCAAATAAACTATGTTTACAGGTGGAGTTTGTCCTGTGGATGCCAGCAGCTTCTCAGTTTGCTGAGAAATAAAGAGTGAGGTTGATTTCAGAAGAAATGATCTTCACGATGCTAAGAACACAAGGCGGGATTTCAAAGGAAGGAACTTAAAGGCCTCAGCTTCATATGACTGACCTCAGCTTCTCGTGACCTCACCTGGCTGACCTCAGCTTCTCGTGACCTCACATGACCAACCTTGCTTCTAAGGAGTGGTGTGAGACCCGTGAAGCCCTTACCATTCTAAGAATCTGATGAGTAAGAAAGGACAAACACATGACAGGGGAGAACAGGAAAAGAAATCTTTTCTTCATCAAAATGCACCTCTTGAGTCAGGAAAGACTCTTGTCAGAGTCTGGACAGTCTAATATCTATGCACCTTCCAGCAGGTTCTGACTGGGAGCACACTGTATTTGTGAAGGGAGGCTTTGACTTCAGTGAGCAGAAAGAATACTGACCTGCAGAGGATCTGTTCCCCCTACCCCTTACGCCCCCCACCTCTCCCCTCAGCTTTCCTCTATCCCCCATCCCTGACACACACATAAGGTTCCTGGGGAAATGTTGGGCATTGGGCTATGCAAAGACAGTCTGGTCTCCAGTCGAGCTGAGATGTTGAACCCCAGGACCCAGTGGTGATAATTCACCTACATGGGACAGAAGGAGTTCTCTCATGTCTCCTGGAACTCTGGCTCCTGTCAAAGTTACCACCCCCTCAGCCCCCACAAAAGAAGCATGGTTAGTACTCACATAGGCAATGTCCCAACCTTCTGACCTTTAGGCTAGACTCCTCCCCAGTTACCTAGCAACAGAAAAGATAGCAACATACTTTAAGAGGGGCTGTTTGGCCCCTCCTTGCTCTCTCACTCCTCTCTCTCTCCTCTCTTGCTCTCTTTGTTTTCTCCTCTCCTCTCCTCTCCTCTCCTCTCCTCTCCTCTCCTCTCCTCTCCTCTCCTCTCCTCTCCTCTCCTCCTCTCTCTAGCCTTTCTTCACTCTCTCTTTTACCTTCTCTCTTTCCCCCTGCCTTTCTATAATACAGCTCTAAAACCTTAGTCTCTGCTCATCAAGGCCCGCTGCGCAGACTCTTGCCTTTGTGGGAACCTCTCTCCCTAAGCCCTCTCTCCCATAACCCCAGGACACAATAACCCCAGGGCACAGGGTGTTGCTTCAGGCCCCTTGGTTTCGTGGGCTGCCCCTTGTCCACCCCCACCCCAGTCGAGTTGGGTCAGTGGCTAAGATGCCCACCTGGGGCTGAGTGGAAAGCGTCTGACAACCCTCCCACATCTGCCTGCCCATAGCATAGGTAGAACTCTAGCAAGAAATGAGCTATCCTCCCTCCCCACTCTTTTTCCAGCCCCTTTTTAGTTCCCACAGGGAAACATTTACTTTGGCTGGTGAAGAACCTAAATCTGAGATAATGGCACGAGTGATGGGCCTCACAGCCAATCAACTTTGATTTTGAGGAGTTCAGCTATGCTCCTTACAATAAGACCATCTCAGCTGTCTAGTTGATGGTTTATATCCATTTTACCTTCACATAGAAGAGCAGGGTATAGCTTGAGGCCCGAACATCTGCCTATGTCTGGCAACTCTGCACATGGCCTAGAAAAAAAAAAAAAGGCTAGAATATACAGAGGCCAGAGAAGACTTGGGGACGGGGACTTCATCTATGCAGCTATGGGTAGACTGCCATCCTTGGGTAAGGTGTAGCGTATGCCTCCTTTTGTGACTGTGACCTTGGTAGGAGGAGTAGACATTGCTGAAGTCCCATCCCTGGGAAGAAATGCCTTCTATTTATCACAGCTTCACTCCAGCCTGAACGGTTTTATTTTAGGAGATTTCCTTTAACCTTTCTCATTACTGTCCTCACCTTTGCTCTTTCTCAAACTGCATTGTCAACCTGTATGTCTACTGCATACAAGTGTAAATTGATTGGAAATCTCCCCCTCCCAAGACCCCCACACAATATATACTTGACCTATATAGATGATTCAATAAATATTGGTTGATTTAATAATCATTAAAAAGCTAATAACTGACAGACTTTCTGTAGTGTGTGTGTTATATATGAAGTCAAGCTAATATGGTAATGGGGTGGACCTTTGAAAAAGTAGCTCTAAATACATTCTTCACATGAAGGAAGGAAAAGATTATTCACTTGTTTTTGTGGTAATGGGGGTAGGACCAGGGACAGGAGCCTCACACTCTGTCACAAAAGTAGAGGGAACAAAGATTAGGGTAGGTAGAAACAACTGTTTCCACAGAAATTTGAAGTTACCTAGAGAGAGTCACTACCATAAATATAAAAACAGAGAGCACACAAGGTTTCAACTGAATTAATTTTAACCACAAACCTCTATAACTATTTGAGAAACTAATAAGTATATTCATTGTTTCATAGCCAACTGTCTACAAACTTAATAGCTTAAAATACCTGCTTTAAATTTATTTTATTTTAAATTAAATTTTATTCATGTGTATATATACTTGTGTGTGTGTGTGCAAGCACCATGCACATGGATGGATATCAAATGGCTGTAGCTGCTTGTATTATGAATGCTAATTATGCTCCCCCCAAACCATATGAGGGTGTCTACATGTAGTTTCTGGGAACTGCCCCCAGTTGGTTCTGATTGGTAAATAAAGATGCCAACAACCAATAGTTGGGCACTACAGATGGAGGTGGGATTTTAGGATTCCCGCTGGGCTTGGGACTAGGAGGAGGAAGGAGGGAGAGAACCACCATGTTGGGAAGAGTGTGGAGGAGAGGAAAGATGCCATGACTAAGAATAGTAAAGGACAGAGAGGCATGGCCCCCATGTGAAGGATCTGAGAGAATACAGCACAAGGGCTGCCCAATTGGGTCCAGGGAAAACAAGATAGAAGATAGAATTAGTAAGTAATAACTCAGGATTAACCACATGGAGGTTAGGCAGTGTGGTCCAGCTATTGTGCTGCTTAAGGCATATTAAAATATATAGGCTGTGTGCGTGTGTTTAATTTGAGAACCTAAACCATTGAGGCAGGTAGCAAACCTATCACTGGTTTAATTAATGTTAAATTCAACAAATGACAATTTGAGGAAGTTGGTTCTCTCCTTCCTCCATGTGGGTCCTGTGTATCAAATTTAGGTATTCAGGCTTAGCAGCAAAAACCTTCACCTGCTGAACCATTGTCCTGATTTTGTAGGTTAACTGAGCCCACCTGAGGATGATGATCCTCTTGTTTGGTGTGATATGATCAAAAGCCATGGTCATCTTCAGCTGGAAGCCTGGAATCCTAAACATGATTCACAGACATTCCTGGGCATTGGTGGGGATGATTGAAAAACATACCCAAGAGTCTTAGCTGGACCTTTCCCTACCTGTGTATCACCCTATGGGCCCCTCTCATTCCATGTCATCTGTCATAGTAACTAGGCTTCCTATCTTGCCACTGTTCCTAAAGAGCATTTTAAAGACCAACATGTCTACATTCCAGCTTTAAATGGTCAAATTTGTTGTTTTAGGGGAATGAGCAGAAAGAAGGAATTAAGAAGAATTAAGGGCACAATTTTTTCTTTTTTTAGTTCTTGAGAAAAATTTCCAGGTCTTGCATATGCCAGGCCAGTACTCCTCTACTGTGCTACACCCCCAGTCATTTTGACATGAATTTCTGGCTGATATAATTCCTAATCCTGAAAGAGATGAAGGTATAAAATTTATTAGAAAAACAACAAGAAACTATAAAGCAGAGTTAAGTTGAATCATACCAGGTACTGGTGGCACAATACATAATCAAAGCACTCAGGAAATGGACATAGGAGAATCTCAGGAATGAACAGCATGTGTTAAATACAGAGCCCCAACTGACCTTAGCCTATGAGATCTTGTCTCAAAACAATAACAAAATATAATTGAAAGATAAAGTGATCCATTTGATAAAGAGCCGATTGGAAATTTCTATGACAAGCAGGAAAAAAAAAGTATTAAGGATTTCTGACCTGAATCAAGCCAAAGGAAGACCCAGAAAATTCTTAGAATAAAAGAATTAGCATTCAGACAAAACCTAAAGGGCTATATACAGGAGATAAGTCAACAGTAGTGACCAATGACATCCTTCAAGAGTCCCAGTGTCTTGAACATAGTACTACCGGAGGATCCTGCAATACCTCTCCCAGGCATATATCCAGAAGATGTCCCAACCGGTAAGAAGGACACATGCTCCACTATGTTCATAACAGCCTTATTTATAATAGCCAGAAGCTGGAAAGAACCCAGATGCCCCTCAACAGAGGAATGGATACATAAATGTGGTACATTTACACAATGGAGTACTACTCAGCTATTAAAAAGAATGAATTTATGAAATTCCTAGGCAAATGGATGGACCTGGAGGGCATCATCCTGAGTGAGGTAACCCAATCACAAAGGAACTCACACAACATGTACTCATTGATAAGTGGATATTAGCCCAGAAACTTAGGATACCCAAGATATAAGATACAATTTGCTAAAAGCATGAAACTCAAGATGAACGAAGACCAAAGTGTGGACACTTTGCCCCTTCTTAGAATTGGGAACAAAACACCCATGGAAGGAGTTACAGAGACAAAATTTGGAGCTGTGACGAAAGGATGGACCATCTAGTGATTGCCATATCCAAGGATCCATCCCATAATCAGCTTCCAAATGCTGACACCATTGCATACACTAGCAAGATTTTGCTGAAAGGACCCAGATAGAGCTCTCTCTTGTGAGACTATGCCGAGGCCTAGCAAACACAGAAGTGGATGCTCACAGTCAGCTATTGGATGAATCACAGGGCCTCCAATGGAGGAGATAGAGAATGTACCCAAGGAGCTAAAGGGAACTGCAACCCTATAGGTGGAACAACAATAAGAACTAACCAGTACCCCGGAGCTCTTGTCTCTAGCTGCATATGTATCAAAAGATGGCCTAGCCAGCCATCACTGGAAAGAGAGGCCCATTGGACACGCAAACTTTATATGCCCCAGTACAGGGGAACGCCAGGGCCAAAAAGGGGGAGTGGGTGGGTAGGGGAGTGGGAGGGTGGGTATGGGGACTTTTGGGATAGCATTGGAAATGTAAATGAGGAAAATACCTAATAAAAAATTTAAAAAAAAAAAAAAAAAAGAGTTCCAGTGTCAGATAGATGGGTAAAAGAGCATCTGGCTGATTTCAACACCAAAGTGCTTAGTCATCCTTCCCAGCCATGGCCTCATACACAGTGGGCTGTTAGAATTTAGAAGAATCCCAGCCTGGCATCTTTCAAGTAAGCAGTCCTGGGTTCCTATGATTTTGTGGTGTCTGTTATAAGTCACAGTAGTGAGCATGGCTGAGCAAAGTGTCTCTGGAGTGAGATACTGAGTCCTTTGAGTCTATGTCAAAGAATGGTAGAGCAGGCACAGTACATTTATTGTTGCTCCTCTGAGAATTCTCTATACTGATTTCCAGAGTAGCTGTACAATAGTTCAAGCCTCCTTTGCCAGAGAGTCAATTCTCTGTCTGTCCCATAGAAGATCTCAACTATCACTAAAAGTCCTGTTATCCTCCAAAAGATAAAGAAAGCCCAATACAAAAATATTTAGTTCATATATTATAGGTCTAAGTTATTGACATGTATTGAGTTTTGAATATTTATATTTTTACAAGTTAATAAGAACCATGCATAATTTACTAAAATGTGATTTTAGCGATAGTTTGTATTCAGAATAGATTGTCTGTGAGACACAGTGAGGTGCTCATTTATTTTGTTAAATAGACACACAACAAAAACTAGTGAAAAGTAGGCCAATAATTTCATCTTACTACACTAATTGATTTTATTAGAGAGACTTAGTTAATTCACCCAAATGGTCATTTTTTAATACAATGTCTTTTATTTTTAAAACATCTCAAAGTGTTCTTCTCAGGTTCTCTTAGAATAATGTAGCACTTAGGGAAAAAGATTCATGCTAGCAACCCTGCACTGGAGGCCAAGATGGAGAAGATCTCCACAGCCACCAATGGCCTTGGCCTTGGTGCTCTGGTAGACAGGGACAAAGGTGATCCAGACACTGCAGAACACCACCATGCTGAATGTCAGGAACTTGGCTTCATTGAATGTATCAGGAAGGTTTCTTGCCATGAAAGCCACAGTGAAGCTCCCTAGGGCCAGTGTCCCTAAGTATACCAGCATGCAATAGAATGCAGTAACTGAGCCCTTGTTGCATAAAATGATGATATGAGCATGTTCAGAGTATGCATCTGTGTCAATATAGGGTGGTGAGGTTGCCAGCCAGATGCCAGAGATAATAAGTTGGATCAGGACACAGATGGGGATAACAGCATTGTAGATGCCTAAAACAAACAGCCTTCTCATTATTCTTCCTGGTTTCAGGGCCCTAAAAGCCAGAATTACAGTTATGGTTTTGGCCAAAACAGTGGAAATAGCCAATGTGAACACAAGTGCAAATGTTATTTGTTGCAGTATGCAAGAGACTGTGTTTGGGTGGCCAATGAAGAGAAAGGAGCATAGGAAGCAGAGGAGGAGGGAGATCAGCAGGATGTAACTGAGAGTAAGGTTATTGGCCTTAATGATGGGTGAGTCTTGATGCTTGAGAAAGATTCCCAAAACTGCAGCTGTGCTGAGAGAGAAGCCCAGAGCCGTGCAGGCCAGAGACATGCCCAGAGGATCCTCAAAGGACAGGAAGGTCAGTGATTTAGGCAGGCAGTGGTTTCTCTCATGGTTCGGGTATTCTTGAATCATGCAAGCGATACACTTCTGCTGATCTGTTGAGGGAAGTGAATTAAGATTTCATATACTCTAATTATTTACTTATTCCATATTCATCCCATGAAGAATGTCTTCCATGGTTGTGTTTAGCCTGGCACATTCAGCTTCTGTATAGTGTCCAATTAGATATGAACTCTTTTGAAATCTCATTTCTACTCTCAGTCTTTTTTGCCTAGTGGTAAGCCTTCTGTTCAGTTTTCTGACTGATTGCGGCAATGAAAGTTAAATCTTTTGTACTCATAGTTTGATAACATTTAAGTGTCAAGTAATGCTTCAGATAATTTTAAATTATTTATTGTTTTTAATTCTTTGAGTCTTTATATATGTACCATGGTCACTAATATGATGAAAACTCACTTCCTATACTGGACTACCATGTGTTTACATTTTTCTCCTTTCCTACCTAATCGTACTCCTCTCTCATTCTCATACACTTCCTCTCTGTTTTTATGCCCCTAACAGAGGAAATACACAGACCCTAATCCATGAAAAAAATTTCAAGTTAAACAAGAGATACACACACACACACACACACACACACACACACACTTCCTCACATAATAAAGCATAATGACTATAAAAATATCGAGTTCATTTTTGTTGGCTATCTAATGATGTGTGTAATCCCAGGCCTTTCCACTCACACCCCACTTCCCCCAAAATGACTTGGACACTTATTTATTTATGGATAAATACCTGAGCCATAAGCTTGGCTTGTTTTCCAACTAACTTGTAACTTAAACAGTTTGAACTATTCTATGTCTACCACACGGCTAGTTACCTTTCCTGAGATTCATGTATCCAAATTCTTCAGAGTCAGGGGTGAATCTCTGACTTCTGACTATCTCCCAGAATTGCATTCTTTCTACTGAAACTCCCATCTTCTAATTCTTGCCTTTTACTAATAGACCATCAGCTTTTTTTGACAGGTGATGCTGCCAAACAAATGTACTAGTAATTATTCCTACAAATGAACATGGGGTCTGTTCTCAAATATGCTTATTACCCATTAAGAGCACATTTGGAGAAACTGACTTTTCCTTTGACAGTGTTTGTCCACTGTAGAAAGCTTCTTGGTTAGGGTATTTCTTTTTGGCTATTGTAACCTGTAGCAGAATTTTTTTAGGTCTTGTGCATGCAGCCATGTTCTCTGTGAATTCATATATGCATTATTCTGTTGTGAATGGAAAACAATTTCCTTGGTGTCATCCATTACTTCTGCCTCTTACAGTCTTTGTGTCTACTCTTCTACATTAATGTATAAACCTTGGAGAGAGAGCATTGACTAAGAGATCTGTTTTAGGTCTGAGTAGTTCAAAGTCTGTTGTTTATAAGTAAAGAAACTATTTTTTTGAGGTCTGAGTTGTCCCCATTTTATCTAGCTCAATTCATTGACTTGAGACCAACACATTTTTTTCTCTAACATATGAATTATAGTTCATTGTGTAAATTACCACATTTTCCTTATCCATTAATCTACTAATGGATAGACTATTATTATTTCAAGTTTCTAACTACTCTGAGTAAAGTGGCAATGAACATCACAGAGAAACAGTCTCTCTAGTATGTTGTAGAGTCTTTCTGGTATAGCCTAAAAGCAGTACAGCTGCATCTTGAGGTATATCTATTCCCACCTTCCTATGGGACTGCCACAGCAATTTTCATTTTGGCTATATATATATGACCACTACCAATGGATAAATGTTCTCCTTTCTTCACATCCTCACCAGCAATACTTTTGTTTGGTTCACTGATTTGGTCATTCTGATTGGTGTAGGATGAACCCATATACTTATGGTCACTTGATCTTTGACAAGGGAGCTAAAATCATACAGTGGGAAAAAAGACAGCATTTTCAACAAATAGTGCTGGCACAGCAGGCGGTTATTATGTAGAAGAATGCAAATTGATACATTCTTATCTCCTTGTACAAAGCTCAAGTCTAAGTGGATCAAACAACTCCACATAAAACCAGAGGCACTGGGTAGTGAGATATTCATAGGACTCACATGGAGAGACCTTATATGACATGCCTGAGGGAACTTATAAAGCCCACCTCCAGCAGGAAGACAGAGCATCAAATGAGGGGGAGGGGGGGCCATCCCACATTCACAGCTCTGACCCATAATTGTTCCTGTCTGAAAGAATTACAGGTATGCAAACGGAGAGGGGACTGAGGAAAAAAATGTCCAGCGATGGGCCCACATTAGATCCAGCTCAAGGGGAGGTCCCAAGGCCTGACACTATTACTGAGGCTATGGAGTGTTCACAAAAAGGGATCTAGCATGATCACACTCTGGAAGACCCAACAACAGCTGAAAGAGTCAGATGTATATAGTTGCATCCAGCCAATGGACAGAAGCAGCTGACCCCTGATGTTGAATTAGGAAAGGCTGAAAAAAGCTGAGGAGAAGGGTCATCCTGTCTTCCTGTAGGAAGACCAGCAGTCTCAATTAATCTGGACCACCAAAGAAGCAGTGTACACCAGCTGGTATGAGGCCCCCAACACAAATATAGTAGAGAACTGTGTTCATTCAGAGATGATGCACCTAACCCTCAAGAGATTAGCGGCCCCAGAGAGATTAGAGGTCAGGAGGGTTGGGGGGGGGGGCACATCCAGGTGGAGAAAGGGGTTGGGGAAGAGGTACAGGATGTGAACAGTAAGAGAGTGGACAGGGGGTCGGGGGAGGAATAAAATATGAGTGTAGAAACATTAATTAATTAACTAATTTTTTAAAAAAAAAAAACACTGCTAATCCGCAAAGACCTCGGTTTATCCAGCCTTTCAGATAGTTCCAGTATGGTCTTCAGTTAAGCTCTGAACTTTCTCACCATACATAGAATGGACAATAAATGCTACAGTTGACTTTCTTAAGACAACATTATTTTCTAATTTTCTTGATCTCCCAAAAGAACATTCTTGACCCTAATACAGCAAGAAATAATCATAGAAAATTGTCCCCATCCCTTAATTTGGGTTGTCTGGTTTTGGTTGTTTTATAAATTATAGATGTGTTGGTATTTAAGGCAAAATTTATAAATAATTATAGTTTTACGCAGGGAGAAAATTAAATAGAGAACTTAGACTCAGGGATTTTTGTCTTTCCTTTCCTCTTTCTTTCTTAGGTTAAAGAGAACTAGGTTGAAAAGGAAAAAAGGAGATATTACAGAAAATAGACAAATAGGAATAGATTATTAAATTTAGTCTTAAACAATACATTTTATAGCCATAATCTTACATTGGTAAAAATCTTTATATTTTGATGCAGAATTGAAGTTATATTTTCTTTAATTGGTATAGAAGTTGTATATTGGCCACCCCTGCCATCTTCCTTCTGAGCCCAGAGGAAGCTGCTAAGGGCTCCAGAGTGCTCTCCACACCAAACGACCTTGGAATCACCTCGGGATCACGGGTGAGTGAAACACAACATCAGCTCCAAAGAATCACAGAGAGTCTTGTGCCAGCAGGAACAGGGACAGAGGAACCCCACCTGACCAGAGGCTGGGATCCATTCAGGTTGGGGCCAGCCCTGCCATCTTCTGCGTGAACCCAGCCAAGGGTGTCTAGGGCACCAGAGGACTCTCCATGCTGCAGGACCCCAGCACATCCAGGACCTCCTGATCACCTGAGAGCACTTAGGCAATAGAAGCAACAGAGCTTCTTTGTCAGGGTCCCGTCAGACCTTCATCCTCAGCCAGGAGGTGGAGCTGAGACCCAGACCCCTGGGCACCTTCCTTGCCAGAGGAGAGTTGGCCTACAAGGAGGACTTTGACCTCAGGACTCAGGAAGTGGATCAGAGCTCCAGACTGCTGGACACCTGCCCTGCAAGAGGAGAGCTTGCCTGCAGAGAGTGCTCTGACCACTGGAACTCAGGTGAGAGTTGGACTCCCAGGAGTGCTGACAGAGGCTAACAGAATCACAGGAGGATCAAGCTCCAGCCAGAGACACCTTGAACATTATCACCAGAGATTTCCAGATGGCAAAGGCAAACGTAAGAATTTTACTAACAGAAACCAAGAACAATGGGCATCATCAGAACCCAGTACGCCCACCATAGTGAGTCCTGGATACCCCAATACACCTGAAAAGCAAGCTGTGGATTTAAAATTATATCTCATGGTGGTGGTAGAAGATTTTAAGAAGGACATTAATAACTCACTTAAAGAAATACAGGAGTACACTGCTAAACAGGTAGAAGTCCTTAAAGAAGAAACACAAAAATCCCTCAAGGAATTACAGGAAAACACAACCAAACGGGATGGAATTGAACAAAACCACCCAAGATCTAAAAATGGAAGTAGAAACAATGAAGAATACCCAAAGGGAGACAACTCTGGAGATAGAAACCCTAGGAAAGAAATCAGGAACCATAGATGTGAGCATCAGCAACAGAATACAAGAAATGGAAGAAAGAATCTCAGGTGTAGAAGATTCCATAGGGAACATGGACACAACAATTAAAGAAAATGCAAAATGCAAAAAGATCCTAGCTCAAAACATCCAGGAAATTAAGGACACAATGAGAAGACCAAACCTACAGATAATAGGAGTAGATGAGAATGAAGATTTTCAACTTAAAGGGCCAGCAAATATCTTCAACAAAATTATAGAAGAAAACTTCCCACGCCTAAAGAAAGAAGATGCCCCTGAACGTACAAGAAGCCTACAGAACTCCAAATAGACTGGACCAAGAAAGAAATTCCTCCCGACACATAACAATCAGAACAACAAATGCACTAAATAAAGACAGAATATTAAAAGCAGTAAGGGAAAAAGGTCAAGTAACATATAAAGGCAGGCCTATTAGAATGACCAGACTTCTCACCAGAGACTATGAAAGCCAGAAGATCCTGGACGATGTTATACAGACATGAAGAGAACACAAATGCCAGCCCAGGCTACTATACCCAGCAAAACTCTCAATTATCATAAATGGAGAAACCAAAGTATTCCATGACAAAACCAAATTCACACAATATCTTTCCACAAATTTACCCCTTCAAAGGATAATAAAGGAAAAACACCAACACAAAGATGGAAATTACACCCTAGAAAAAGCAAGAAAGTGATCCTTTAACAAACCTAAAAGAAGACAGCCACAAGAACAGATTCCCAACTTTAACAACAAAATGACAGGAAGCAACAATTACTTTTCTTTGATTTCTCTTAACATCAATGGACTCAATTCCCCAATAAAAAGACAGTGGCCTTTCTCTACACAAAGGATAAACCAGGAAAGAAAGAAATTAGGGGAACAACACCCTTCACAATAGTCACAAAAAATATAAAATACCTTGGTGTGACTCTAAGGAAGTGAAATATCTGTATAACAAGAACTTCAAGTCTTTGAAGAAAGAAATTGAAGATCTCAGAAGATGGAAAGATCTCCCGTGCTCATGGATTGGCAGGATTTATATAGTAAAAATGGCCATCCTGCGAAAGCCATCTACAGATTCAATGCAATCCCCATCAAAATTCCAACTCAATTCTTCACTGAGTTAGAAAGAGCAATTTGAAAATTCATCTGGAATAACAAACAACCTAGGATAGCAAAAACTATTCTCAACAATAAAAGAACCTCTGGGGGAATCACCATGCCTGACCTCAAGCTTTACTACAGAGCAATTGTGATAAGAAAAAAAAACTGCATGGTACTGGTACAGCAACAGACAGGTAGATCAATGGAATAGAATTGAAGACCCAGAAATGAACCCACACACCTATGGTTACTTTATCTTTGACAAGGGGGCTAAAACCATCCAGTGGAAAAGAGACAGCATTTTCAACAAATGGTGCTGGCACAACTGGCAGTTATCATGTAGAAGAATGTGAATTGATCCATTCTTATCTCCTTATACAAAGCTCAAGTCTAAGTGGATCAAAGAACTCCACATAAAACCATAGACACTGAAATTTATTGAGAAGAAATTGGGGAAAAGCCTCGAAGACATGGGCACAGAGGGAAAATTTCTAAACAGCACAGCAAATGCTACATATAGATAGATGGCACCAGAAAGTCACATAATATGATATTTAAAATTATCCCATTATTGAAAGTTCTTTTGATTATGAGACAGATCTCCTTATGACAGTACCCCAATTCCACTTCTAAAAGGATATTTAGCATCAATACCTCCATGTGGAATATCTTCAGTTGTGGCAAGCTAGCTACTGGAGCAGAAATGCCCTAATTTTAATTATAGATAAAATGCTATCCAGAAAGGACAAATGTACACAAGAGAGTCAAATTCTAACCTCTGCCAATACAAGGAAAGCTAATTCTTCATAATTCCACCTTCACTTAAGGTATGTAAGTTGTTCTGGGCCAAAAGGCTAAAGATGAATGCTCCAACATGATAAGGAATATTGGGGACTGTCCAGGAAGTCAGCTGTCTCTTCCAATTGTTTAAGTTTTGGAAACTGTGTGTGGGGAATTGCAGGCTGGTCTCCAGGTGAGTTGAGGTCTGAACCCCAAAGGGTGATAATTCACCTACATGACACAGTAGCCTTTCCCTCACACTCCTGGAACTTTGACCCCTGCCTAAGTTACCACCCCTCATATCCCCCACAAGAGAAGCATGGCTAAAAGTCACTTAGGCAATAGCCCAAGCTTCTGAACTTCAGGCTAAACTCGTCCTCAGTTACCTAGCAACAGTAAAGACCTTAAAAAGGGGTGTTTAGCCCCACCTTGTTCTCTTACCTCTTACCTCTCACTCTCTTACTTGTCTCCCTCTTACCCAACTCTCACCCCCTCTCTTCTCTCTCTTTGTCTTCTCCTCTCCTCTCCTCTCTCTTCTCCTTTCCTCTTTTCTCTCCTACTCTCCCTTCCTCTCTAGCCTTCTCTCTCTCTCTCTCTCTCTCTCTCTCTCTCTCTCTCTCTCTCTCTCTCTCTCTCTCTTTCCCTCTGCCTTTCTACAATAAAGCTCTAAAACCATAGAGTTTCTGCTCATCAATATCCACTGCACTCACTCTTGTCAGTGTTGGGAACCTCTTCCCTCATCCCTCTCTCCCATAACCCCAGTAGCTTTAGCAAAGTAGCTCCGGGGATCTCAGGTATGGATTCCCTTTGCCACCCTCCGAAGAGTAGGTCAGAGGAGATGCTCACCCAGGGATGAGTGGAAGGTAGATAGCAGCCCTCCCACTCCTGACAGACCAGAGAACAGGTAAAACTCTGGCGGGGTGTGGGTTTTCCCCTTCCCCCTCTTCCCCAGGGGCCCCCTTTTAGTTCCCAACAACTGTGTCTTTATGCTTCCTTCATACTCAGCTAATATTTAATTCCTTTTAAAATCTCTAACAGGGTTGAAGACTATTTATAATCTCACAATTGGGCTTAAGTTTAGCACAAAAAATGTCTTCTAGATTTAAAAGGAGGATTTTCAGATGGTAAATCAAATTAAATCAAACATGATTTAGTTACAGAACTGTAAACTCATTGAGGTAGGGTAATTATCTCATCTAAATTAGAAAATACAGACTAGACTTTTCAATATAATTCATACTTAATAACTTTTATAATTGTTTCAAAATAATTCCTACTATAGACTGTTTATTACTAAAAGAGAAGGAAACTTTTAATGGGATTAAAAAGAGGGAAACATAGTAGGCTGTCCTGTTGCTCTTTGTATTCAAATGGTAATTTTGGGCTCCCAAAACTTGTTTCCCAGAGACTAGAGAGTCTGCACAAGATGGTAGCTAAGTAACCCTGGCCTCAGTTAATTGTGATTGGTAAATAAAAATGGCAACATACAATAGCTAGGCCAAAGAGAAATAGGTGGGATTGAGGTTTCCTGGGTATGGGGTTGGAAGTTAGAGGAGAAGAATGTGCTGGAAGAGCAAGGAAGTGACCATGTGTTCATAGTTAAGAGATCATGATGCTGAGGTCTACCCAGTCGAAGTTAAGGGCAGCTCAGATGGAACATAGTAAATAGTAAGTAATAACTTGAAGTTATCAATAGAAAAGTAGATTCTAACAGCATGGAGGGTAGGCAGCATCCCAGCTCTGGTGTTATTTAAGGTTTGTTGTAAATATAAAGATTGTGAGTGTTTTTCATCCAGAAGCATAAATATTCTAAGGCAGAGTAGAAAACCTGGGCTGGGATTTAACATTCTATATAACATGCATTACCATTGTAGGAAGGAGGCTTTGTAAAGAAAAAGTGTTTTGGTTCTCAATGCAATCATACTGATATTGTTTGATTATTTGAGTAATATAGTTATACTCAATATATTACATTTTCAAGCATCATTATTTCTTTACTACTGAACAACCAGTATGCATATTTTTACAAATTCAATATTGTAATAGATATAAACTCTGGCATAGGTTATGACAGCTCTGCTCTGCTCTTTTAGCACTAAAGTTATGATAGAGCTTGTGTTAGGTGGGTGAATGGGTGTTGCCATTGTATTACACTAAGAGAAGTATTTAGTACTGCAAATTTCATACAACAGCATAATGACTTTTTCAATGTTACGTTTAATTACTTGTGAACAATACTATACATTAACCATATATGTGACTCTGATGCATTAAGCATAGACATGATGAAAACAGAATATGTGTTTTCTTTTTGTCATTCAGAAAATAAGACACTTCCTCTTGCATATAGTATAATTTTCTTCTTAGTATTTAATATAATTATTTATATAGCTTTCCACCATCTCTTCCCATTGGGTCTAATCAGGTAAGTCTCCAGATTTTACCATCTATTTCTTCTTGCAATTTCCCATAACCTTTCCCAGCCTCTACATTCATTTTCCCAGATTAGTCTGGCCATAACTATCTACAAGAGAACAAGGGTTTATGTTTCTGCCAGGAACTTTCATACTTACCATCATTCACAGGTCCTTCTACTCCTCATTCAATATTTTCCAAACATCTATATCTTCTATTATTTCTTCTAGAGCCAGTCAAGTGAATCTCTCTGAGAATCCCACCCATATATCCCTCCCTTATCTACAGGTGTCCCACATTAAAGCAGGGTCAGGAGACTCTGTTTACACCCCAACCAACCACTAGATGTCCTCCAAGAATATTCTTACATATCATCTAGCCCAAATGGCCTCTCCTGTGTTACAGCCAAAAACAAATGGCTAATTAAAGAAAACAATAGTGCTGGGAGATGAGAAGTGAATTCTCAGAGAAATGCACAAACAAAGAAACAAATGGCTAGTAAACATTTCATAAAAATATTCATTAACCTTAAGACTTATGGAAAGGTAAATCAAAACAACTTTGAGATTTCACCTTAAGCCAGAAAGAAAATCAAAGATTCGCAGAAAAAGGCAACAAGGCCTGGAGGGGACACAGAGAAAAAGGAAATCCTCATTTGTCATTGTTGGGACTATAAACTCATGCAGCGACTGTGAAAATCGGTGTAGAGAATTCTCAAAAGTCTAAAAATAAGTATATATTACCCAGGTATACTACTTTTTGGTATATGCCCAAAGTGCTCCTCATCCTACTAGACAGGCATTTGCTGTACATGTGAAAAAAATGATTGCTTTGTTTACAGCAGTTAAAAAATAGAAAGGATCCCAGCTATACCACTTCTGGGCATATAAACAAAAGGTAATCCAACATATAACAAGGACACACGCTCCACTATGTTTATAGCATGCTGTGGATTGCCCCAGTGCTGTTCATATTTTGATGCTAATTCCTCTTCCCCCATAAGGACTGCCTGAGATGTGGAGTGAATCATGTACTCAGGTGACTTCATGTGAAGATTTTCCCCATTTTAACTTGTAAAATAAAGACTAGAGCCGGTGATTGGGCAGTGGAAGGGAAAGTGGAGCCAAAAAGTGTCAGGGAGAAAAGGAGAGAGCATGAGGGGGTGAATGAGGAGAGCAAGGAGGGAAAGAAAGACTGATGAAGAGGAAGTGGAAGGAAAATGGAGCAGAAGCATATATGGCCTGGAGAAACCACAAGTTATAAGGGATCACATATTGGTAGATCTGCCCAATCTAGGTGCTCAGCTTACATTCATATTAATTGAGTTGTGTTTTCCTTGCATGGGCTTATTTGGGTTGGAGATTTAATGCAACAAAAGAAGCATTGTTTATAACAGCCAGAAGCTGGAAACAATCAAGATGTCCCTCAACAGAAGACTGGATAAAGAAAATGTGGTGCATTTACACAATGGAGTCCTGCTCAGCTATTAAAAATAATGACTTTATGAAATTCACAGACAAATGGAGGGAACTAATATCCTGAATGAGATAACCTAGACACAAATACGCACACATGGTATGTACTCATTGATACCTTCAATACAATTCACAAACCATATGGAGCTGAAGAAGAAGACCAAAGTGTAAATGCTTTAATCCTCCATAGCCTTGACAATTACACATCTCATATATCATGGGGGTTCTTAAAGCATGGGTCCCTGCAAGAACTGAGATGACCTTTCCATGCAATGAAAGGCATATTTTGGAAGTAGGGATTTAGATGACTTTAACACCCTGAAAACTGCCATTCAAACCTCCAAACATTGTGAAGTATCAACACTGACTACTAATGAATGTGGGGATGAGTGACAGAGACATGGAGAACACTTCTGCAATATGATGCCACAGTCTCTTCTTTACTTTCTCCTCGTTTGTTCACAAGCACTATGAGGAAAGGAATTTTTCTACCTGTTAGGTTGGAAATGTGCTTCTCTGGACAAATCACACAGGAAAAACAGCAGACAGGCCTTTCTTCTTGTAGATTTTTCCAGAACCCTGGACCACAGCTCTGAGTACATACAGATAGAGGAGTCTGAGGGCAAGGCATTAAAACTGGTCATAATATTGCACATTACTTCAAAATATTTTAAAGCAAACAACTTAAATACATACAACCTATGGAAATTGTGCCTATTATAAAGAAGTGTTGAGGACTTTATATGGGAGTATAGAATGTAGAGCTGAAGTTTGCATACTTCCCATTGCTTAATGTTCAACATTACTTTAAGGTGAAAACATTATAAATCACTTCTACTAGCCTTTGTATAGAATATCTATATTTTCTCTGTTGAGGCACTAAGCCAGAACTACTTTCTTGTTGGAATGATGGAAAAGTTCAATAGTCAGACACAAACCCAGTCACACTTGCCCCTTCCATTTCTACTTTTATATTCTCCATCTTGTATTAACATATATCCGCTCTGATTTAGTTGCAAAGGGAAGTTTACTTTCCCATGAAAGAGGGTTTGGCCATTGGTGGATGGTCACAAATTTCCCTGAAATCATCACATGTTGATAATCCATGGACACCAAATTATGATCCATTACTGTGAATTTCGTTCTTGATTCTCCATGTTCAGTACAATGCCATTCCTTTTCTTTCAAACAGTAGTGACACTGCCACTTACAATTTTCACCTTCTTAGTTAATCACACTGTTCTTCTAACACAACTTTAGTTTGTTAATACTTTAGAAATTGTGAATGGTAGGAAATATTTTCATCCTTCCCTGAGACACCCTCTTGCCACCATTTGGACTCAGTTTCTGCCTCATAAACATCTGTGTATTAACAGTTATGTGGGACTGGTGAACTGGCTCAGATGTTAAGAAAGCATATGGCTCTTGCAGAGAAATATGAGTTCAGCTCCCAGCACATATATTAGGTAGCTCACAAATATTCATTACAGAAATGCCTTGCATCAAATTTCAGAATGTATTTCTTCTTTATACTAGCTCACAACATTAAAAGGACTATGGATATCTCTACATGAATTATATCAAATAAAGTATCCATTAAGCATCAGCATACATTTATAATAAAATATTTTTGGGTATACATATATTGTGTACATGTGTATTCGAAGAAATGCATACCTCTATATATAGCCCTGAACACTGATTTATTCATTCATGGCAGCATTAATGAACACATACAGTTTCAAATTTCATTCAAACTAATTCTGTCTGTAGGAAAAAGCTAACAATGTGGTAAGTGTGTGTGTGTGTGTGTGTGTGTGTGTGTGTGTGTGTGTGTGTGTGTGTTTGTGTGTTTGTATGAAAAAGTCAATTTCTCAAATATTGGCTTATTTCTTAATTACAAGAATCAGAGCTAAAGGGATGGCCCAGTGTTTAACATGCTTGCCACATAGCATTAGCTCAGAATTTGGTCATGTTTATGGGATATCAAAATGCTGTGTGAAGAAATATATGACTAGGGGCTGGTGAGATGGCTCAGCGGTTAAGAGTGCTGACTGCTCTTCCAGAGGTCCTGAGTTCAAATCCCAGCAACCACATGGTGGCTCACAACCATCTGTAATGAGATCTGACCTCCTCTTTTGGGGTGTCTGAAGACAACTACTGTGTACTTACATATAATAAATAAACAGGTTTTTTAAAAAAAGAAATATATGACTGTAATCCAAACTTTTTGATAATGGAGGGAAGGAGCCAGTACTGGGCATGTAGTCCAGTGAATACAGAAAAAATAAGAAGACAAATGGTTCAGAGAGAGAGAAAAAGAGAGAGAGAGAGAGAGAGAGAGAGAGAGAGATCTTGTTTAAAAATGAAGAAGAGAGCAACTAAATAAGAAAACCAGTGTTGAATGTGGCTTCAATGAGCACATGGATTCACATGCATGAAAACACACTCACAAGCTCACAATGGATCTAAGCTCTTAGAATGTAAAAATAATTTTAAAATTTCAAAGAGATACCATGCAATCAGTCCACTTTCCTTAGTATTTTCAAATATTTCTTTACATATTAAATGTTGAAATTTTGCCAGACCTGATTAAAGTTGCTTGGCCATTTAATCAGAGATTCGTTGATGAATAAGTTTTGATCTTTTTGACTCTTGGAGACAAACTCTCCAATTTTAACTAGAAATGAGTACTGTTTAGTATATTTCATGAAGTTTTGTATATCATACTTTTCCATATGATTCTTATTCTCATCAAAACTTATTTGGTCCCCAGCAGCGTTTGTAAATTGAATTTTCCTCAGAAATGGATGCAGCTGGAGAGAGACATTATTTGGCTATGAGTGGTGTATACAAATAACAGGTTGATGGCCATACTGGCTGGTTTTGTTTGTCAACTTGAAACAAGCTGCAGTTATCACAGAGAAAAGAGCTTCAGGTAAGGAAATGCCTCCATGAGGTCCAGCTATAAGGTATTTTCTCAATTAGTGATTAAGGGTGGCAAGGCCCATTGTGGGTGGTGCCATCCCTGGGCTGGTAGTCTTGGGTTCTACAAGATAGCAATCTGACTGAGCCAGGGGAAGCAAACCACTAAGTAACATCCCTCCATGTCCTCTGCATCAGCTCCTGCTTCCTGCCCTGCTTGGAGTTCCAGTCCTGACATCTTTTGGTGATGAATAGCAATGTGGAAACGTAAGCTGAATAAACACTTTCCTTCCTCCCCAATTTGCTTCTTGCTCATGTTTTGTGTAGAATAGAAACCCTGACTAACACCATGGTCCCTAAGAGCAATCATCTTTTTCTCTTCCTATCTGGCTTTCTTTTTGAAGAAGCTTTCTTTGAGTAATTGTCTCTCTATTTATTCCAGTGAGATGAAATTTTCTCACCATGAAATTAGTGTAAAAGTTCCCAAAACCAAAAGGAAATGGCGTCTAAGTGGTGAAACAACATATGGAGCAGGTTGTTAGTGGGAACATGGTCCTGTTTCTTTTTCCAGACCCAGAATAAAATGTTTCCAAATAGAAAACAGATGTTTTGGAAATTGGAGTAAAATGTCATGAGCAGTATGTTTGTGGTTTATAGTTGTTAATATATTTGCCTTCATTATGCCACACAATCAATACATGTTTGAATGGTCAGTTAAATAGATAAGTATACAGGTAGATACAGACATATATCTTTATGTGATAATATTAGCAGGACATTTTGAAAAGCTTCAAACTCATGAAAATTGCACATTCTATATGTAGATATGTTTATGTTAATCATATTAAATGAACTGAAGCTACTGTCTGTCTTCATTTATTCTTGATTTTGTCTGTGTCATGACATTTGCCTTTCAACTTTAATATGAACTGTTATTAGACGCGTTCTCACGCCCGGCCAGGAAGAACACCACAGACCAGAATCTTCTGCGGCAAAACTTTATTGCTTACATCTTCAGGAGCAAGAGTGTAAGAAGCAAGAGAGAGAGAAAACGAAACCCCGTCCCTATTAAGGAGAATTCTCCTTCGCCTAGGACGTGTCACTCCCTGATTGGCTGCAGCCCATCGGCCGAGTTGACGTCACGGGGAAGGCAGAGCACATGGAGTGGAGAACCACCCTCGGCACATTCGCAGATTATTTGTTTACCACTTAGAACACAGCTGTCAGCGCCATCTTGTAACGGCGAATGTGGGCGCGGCTCCCAACATCTCCCCCTTTCCTTTTAATAAGAGCAAATAGGCCACCCATATTAATGAGAGTGGAGATAGAGGTCAAATCCCCAGTGTGTAGGTAAAGGAGCCATGTACAGGATTAGCTCTTAGGCTCACAGGCTTTTACCCAGAGCAACCCTGACCTGCTCCCGTGTCGTTTTGCCTGGAGAGAAGGACACTTGGACACTCAACCTTCTTGAAAGATGACATGTCTCCCTAGAATAGGCTCATATATGCCGCAGAGCTTTTCTACTGCAGTGCTTAGCCGTGCAACTCTCTCGGGCTGCTGAAGCACACTCACTCTATCCCGTGCAATGAGACTAGCCTCGTGAGATGTAAGAGCTGAGTGGCCAGCGACCTATTGCCTAAGCATAGATAACCATATATCAGGGGGAGCTCCATGTTCTAGTCCTGCAAGCGCCTGGGCAATAACCACCTTGTCTCTCCTAGTTTGGGCCTTAAGCTTACAGACCAATCAAAGAAGCAACACTAATCCACAGCAAAGTGTATCTCCAAATAATATTAATCCCACCCATTCTTTAAAGAAAGAAAATGCTGAGGAGATCCAATTGGGTAATCCTTTGGTCAGGGACAGGTCCAAGCGCGTGGAGTTGACCTGAAGTCTCAATTCCCGAAGGATCTGTTCAAATTCAGCCGTCCAATTCTGTAACATATACTGAAAAAGACTTTTTGACAAATTAGCTGTCCTAGTAAATTTCTCATACTGAATGGAAGTAACACACAATCTCGGAAACTTTTGTTTACACCCCAGCTGAGTTATTTGTCATAATACATCTAGTTGTATCTGGACAAGATCTATGAGTTGATTAACCAGCATGAGACCTCTCTGTATCTTGACATTAGCTGAGGCCTGCTTATCTATGACTGTAGTCACTGAGGCTGACAAAGTGTTAATGGTGTCAGTCGTCTGGACCTGTCCAGACAGAGCCAAGGCTGTCTGAATTAAGGCCAAACCCAGTTCCTAGTTAGTGGTAAAAAAGCAGGAGAATACTTGAGCATTATACATCACCGTCATTGGGAGTGGAAATGTCGACATTATCCCCCAACGCTGCTCTCTCTTTATTATTGACGCCCTGGACATCACCAAGACGAGGGACATCAGTATTCCCTTGGTCAGTCTGGATTTTTCGGGTGAGTCTTTCTGGTATCCAAAATGGGTTGTCTTCATTCTGTGGGAAAACACAGATAGCTCCCCTGGATCTTATCAAAATAGGATCCGGGCCATACCATTTATTATCAAGGACATTTTTCCATTTAACCATCTCATTGGGCCTATCTGGCTCTGAACAATGACGTTCAGCCGCAGTATGGCCATGAGCATCAATATTTAAAAAATTGAGTGTAAAGAGTGCCATAGACACAGACACTCTTGGTGCTCGGGGTACAGTTTCCTCAATTCCCCTCTTCTGTTTTATAAGATAGGCTTTGAGGGTGCGATGCGCACGCTCAACAATACCCTGTCCTTGAGGGTTGTATGGAAGTCCAGTCAGGTGGGTTACGTCCATCTGACGGCAGAACTGTTGGAATTTTTGAGACGTATAAGCTGGTCCATTATCAGTCTTAAGGAGTCTGGGTTTCCCCCAAGCACTCCATGCCTCAAGACAATGTTGAATCACATGTGAGGCTTTTTCTCCGGTTAACGGAGAAGCAAACATGATGCCAGAACATGTGTCAATGGACACATGGAGATATTGAAGTTTTCCAAAGGAAGAAACATGTGTAACATCCATTTGCCAGACCTGTAGAGGTCGAATACCGCGTGGGTTAATTCCCACATGAGGAACTGGCAAGAACTCACAGCAGCTTTGACATTGAGTAACAATGTCACGGGCTTCTTTTCTTGTCAAGGAGAAACGACTGCGTAATGTTTCAGCCGTCACATGAAAATTGTTATGAAAATTTCTTGCAGCCTCTACCGGGGATGATAGGGCAGCAGCCACCACTTTAGTGGCCTTATCTGCCAAATCGTTTCCCAGAGCCATGGGGCCAGGTAGGCCTGAATGGGCTCTAACATGAGTAATATAAACAGGAGATCTTCTAGATAACAAAACTAATTGTATCTGCTGAAAAATATTGGCAACTCTACTGGAAGGCTTAATCACTCCAGCCACTTCTAAAAGATTTACTGCATTAACCACATAACAGGAATCTGACACAATATTAAGGGGTTCTAAAAAGGTTTTTAAAACTTCTAAGACCACTAAACATTCTACCACTTGAGGTGAATTTTCATTATATTGTTTGGATACCACTTTACCATTAGCCACATAGGCACCTATGCCAGTTTTTGATCCATCAGTATATACCACAATCCCATTTTTAAGTGGGTTTCTTACTGTTATTTGTGGAAACACAACAGATTGATTTTGGGCAAACTGTAAGATTGGATGTTTTGGATAATGGTTATCTATTTTTCCTGAAAAGGAGGTAACTAAAACTGCCCAATCATTAGATGTGGCTGCCAAGGTTTGAACCTGTGCAGCGGTATAAGGTACAATTAAAAGATATGGACTTCGCCCAAAGTGGGTGATTGCTGCTTTTAGACCTTTAAGGGCAAGCTGTGCAATTGCATCAGGATACCAATCTATTATTTTAGCTGGGGATACGTTTGGATGGATCCACAACAATGGCCCATTCTGCCACAAAACTGCGGTTGGCAATTGTGCTGTCTTAAAGACACACAAACTGAAAGGCTGCGAATCCTCAATACGTTGTAATTGTGCATTCTGTAAGGCTTTTTCCACTTTTTGTAAGGCCTGGTTAGCAGCTAGAGTAAGAGTCCTAGGGGAGGAGATATGAGGATCTCCTTCTAAAATACCAAACAAAGGCCTTAACTCAGCGGAAGGAATCTTTAAAAAAGGTCTGAGCCAATTAATATCTCCCAACAGCTTTTGAAAATCATTTAAGGTATGGAGGTGATCTCTTCTTATCTCTACCTTTTGGGGCACAATCTTATCTGGGGACACCACAGAGCCCAAGAATTGTCCTGTATCAGAAATTTGGACCTTTTCTGTGGCTATCTGTAAACCCCACTGACTTAAAGTTTTAAGTAGAAAAGGATATGCCTTTTGTAGCATGGTAAGGTCTTTATGGCACAGGAGGATGTCATCCATGTAAAGGAGCAAAATTAAAGAGGGGAATTGTTCCCTCACTGGCAAAAGAGCTTCTTGTACATAAAGTTGACACATAGTAGGACTATTGGACATTCCCTGTGGTAAGACCTTCCATTGATACCTCTTATCAGGTTCCATGTGATTAATAGAGGGGATGGTAAAGGCAAATCTGGGCCTATCCCTTGGACACAAAGGTATAGAAAAGAAACAATCTTTAATATCTATAATAATTAAATTCCAGCCACGTGGTAAGGCGGAAAGTACAGGGAGACCCCTCTGTACTGGGCCAAATAAGTTCATTTGCTCATTAATGGCTCTGAGGTCATGGAGCAGTCTCCACTTTCCTGACTTTTTCTTAATTACAAAAATTGGAGTATTCCAAGGTGAGGTAGAGGGTTCAATATGGCCTAGTTTTAATTGTTCCTCTACCAGTTGAATCACAGCTTCTAGTTTTTCAGAGGATAGGTGCCATTGAGGAACCCACACTGGGTCCCCTGTTTTCCATGGTATGGGTCGTGCTGCCCCAATGGCCACTAAGGAAAAACCCAGACCCTGTCTGTCTTGGTTTCCATTAGGTGAGATGGGCTCTATCCTTCCCTGTTCTTGATGTCCTAACCCTTTTCCTTCTTTATAACCCATCTTTGCCATGATATTTTTTGCTTTAGCTGAATACCCTCCCGATGGGGCGTTTTCATTGGACAAAATAAGGCCCAAATGCTGCATAATATCCCTTCCCCAGAGGTTAACCGGGAGTGGGAGCACATAAGGTATGAATTTCCCTTGCTGCCCTTCAGAGGATTCCCACGTCAAGGCAATGGAGCTTATAGTGGGACATGATTGATATCCTAGGCCCTGTAATGAATGAGATGACTCTGTGGTGGGCCATGCTTTGGGCCACCAATGTGTAGAAATTATACTTTTATCTGCTCCGGTATCAAGGATGCCTTCAAACTCTTTTCCGTTGATCTTAAGGCGGAGCTTAGGTCTATCATTTAAAGATACAACCAAATAGGCAGAATCATTTCCTGAGGAGCCCATTTTCTTTATCTCAGGTCCTGCAAATTTCTCCCTGGTATTATCAGGGAGGAGCAGCAGCTGAGCTATCCTATCTCCTTTACTAATAGAAAAAACGCCTTTAGGGCTTGAGCACAGGACCTGTATTTCAGGGGAATGTTGACAATCCATAACTCCAGGGTGGACTACTAAGCCCTGTAAGGTGAGTGAACCCCGGCCGAGAATAAGGCCCATGGTTCCCGGGGGCAAGGATGGTATAGGCTCCACCGGCACCGGCTGAATACTCATTTGAGGCATTAATAGGAAGTCGGAGGCAGCACGCAGGTCCACCCTTGTGGGTCTTCCTGGGTCGCCTCTCTGACTGCTTCCTGGGTCCTGACAAACCGGTTCCCATATCTTTGAGGGCCCTGGGACCGAGGGCCCGATGACCCGTTTTTTGGCACATCAGTTGATTGACTATCAGGTGGGGGAAGAATTCTGCCCTTTATATCCCTCACAGAGCGACACTGGTCAGCTCTATGATAACCCTTGCCACACTTAGAGCAAAGAGTGAGAGTCCCTCCCTGTTTATCTGGAGCTCTGCAATCTTTCTTAAAATGCCCAGGCTTTCCGCAATTAAAACATGTCCTCTGATCATTTCTGCCCATGGAGCGGTTCTGAGATTGAAGGATGGCGGCCGCTAAGCCTGCATTGGTGAGAGGTCCCCCAAGCTCTCGACAGACCCTGAGCCAGTCTTGTAAGCCTTTGTTCTTTCTTGGGGCTATGGCCGCTCGGCACTCCTTTGTGGCTTGCTCATAGATTAGCTGTTCTATCAGAGGCGCGGCTTGCTCTGAATCTCCAAAAATACGCTCTGCTGCCTCTGTCATTCTGGCCACAAAATCTGAGAAGGATTCCTGAGGTCCCTGGACAACTTTTGTTAATTGACCAGTGGTTTCACCTGCTCGGGAGAGCGCCTTCCAGGCCCTAATAGCCGTGGAGGAAACTTGGGCATAAGCTCCCCAATGGTAGTTTGTTTGATCAGCAGAATAAGCTCCCTGACCCGTTAACAAGTCAAAAGTCCAATCTCTCTGCTCTGGAGTCAAAGCAGCTGCGTTTGCTCGGGCCTGCGCTTGTGCAGTTTCATGCCAAAGAGCTCTCCATTCCATATATTTGCCCATACTAGGGAGAGCGGCTTTTACAACCGTTTGCCAGTCAGCAGGAGTTAGTGCCATGCCGGCGAGCCTGTCTAACTGCACCAAGGTAAAATTAGCATTGGTTCCGTATTTACGGACCGACTCGGCAAGCTCTTTAATTTGTAAGTATTCTACCGGAGCGTGGACACGCCCACCCTCGGCTCCTTCAAAGACTGGAAATGCCTGTTGTATTTTCCTTTGTTCCTCTCTGGGAATGAATGAGTCTGCGCACTGCCTCTCTGCGCACTGCCTCTCTGCGCATCTCTCTGCGCATTGCCTCTCTGCGCATCTCTCTGCGCATTGCCTCTCTGCGCATTGCTGACGCACTACGCAGGGCGGGGACTCCGCATAGGGCGGACCTTGAAGCCGACTGCCCTGAGGCCAATCAGCAAACTGGCCTTCGCCAGCCGCTTTTGGCTTCCTTAACTGATTAGCTAGCACTTTACCTGGCTGGTACCCTTTTTTCTCATAATGAGCTGCTTCTTCCTCCCAGTCTGTTTCTTCAGAGGAGAATTCTTCATCTGCTTCAGAGCTACTAAGAGCTGGCTTCCTGAGCTCATCTAGTGACGAGTATCTCCTAGAGACCTCCGCTAATCGATCTTTTTTCTTTTCTTTTTTCTTTTCCTTCCTTCTAATCTCTCCCCAGGTATTCTTACCTGACCTAAACTTTTCCTCGGGTTCAAGACCCTTGGAAAGGCCTGTATACTTATTTTGTGTACCATATTTTCTCTTTGCTCCTACTCTCTCTCCCCACTTTACTTCTGATAGCTTGCCCTGAATTTCATCTAGAATCCGCCCTGCCTTAATCACTTGATAACATGTGAAAAGGAACAAAAGGGCTTCTAACATTAGAAAAAATTCAAGGCCAAACATAACTTGTAAAGCCATTTCCCACTTTACTTCTGATAGACTGTCTTGAATTTCCTTAGAAAGTTCAAGGCCAGGCTTACCTCGTAAAGCTATACTTACGGGTTACCGCCGTTCCCCAGCTGAAAAGTTCTGAATTCACACAGTTGAATCCTTCTTAACAGTCTGCTTTACGGGAACCTTTATTACCGCGACCCGCAGTTCTGGTTCTGGAATGAGGGATTTTCCTTGTGCCAGTCCCGAGTTTTTTCTCGTCCCGGAATTCGGCACCAATTGTTATTAGACGCGTTCTCACGCCCGGCCAGGAAGAACACCACAGACCAGAATCTTCTGCGGCAAAACTTTATTGCTTACATCTTCAGGAGCAAGAGTGTAAGAAGCAAGAGAGAGAGAAAACGAAACCCCGTCCCTATTAAGGAGAATTCTCCTTCGCCTAGGACGTGTCACTCCCTGATTGGCTGCAGCCCATCGGCCGAGTTGACGTCACGGGGAAGGCAGAGCACATGGAGTGGAGAACCACCCTCGGCACATTCGCAGATTATTTGTTTACCACTTAGAACACAGCTGTCAGCGCCATCTTGTAACGGCGAATGTGGGCGCGGCTCCCAACAATGAACACTATGTGAAGCAAAATTAAAATCCAAAAGTGCTTAAGTAGATATTTTTAAAATATACTTTTATTTTTGTAGATTAATTAATTTTGGTTTTGCATATTAGTGTTCTTCCTGCATGTAGTTGTGTGAACTGCACATGTGCCTGGTATTTGTGAAGGCCATAAGAATGTGTTGGACCCCTGGAAGTGTAGTTACAGACAGCTGTTAGCTGCTATAAAGGTACTATGGACTGAATCTGGGACTTCTTAAGAGCTGCATATGCTTTTAAACACTCTGTCCCTAGATTTTTGTTACTTTTATTTTTATGTATTGTCTACATGTAGTTATGTACACAAAGTGCATACCTGATGCCTGAAGAGGGCAGAAGAGTGTGTTAGGTTCCTTGGAACTGTGAGCCATCATGTATATGCTAACAACCCAAATTGTGTCTTCTGCAAGAGCAGCAAGTGCTTCTAACTGCTGAGTTATCTTCCAGCATGATTTAATTACACATTTAAATGAATACAATGTTAATACTTCAACTTCTGAGATTCAATGTTGTGTTAAGGAAATAACAATTCATGTTACAAGGAACTGTTGTTTAGGTAGTCAGTTATCTGTACAAAAGTGATACAAATGTATCTAATATCACACCATTTGAATTCATGTTCCCAAAATGCATCAATCTCTATGTTAAATGTTGTTTTCAATAATACTAAAATTTAAAAAATGGAAAAATTACTAAAAATTACATAGTACTCTAAACATTTAGAGTTCATTTTTTATTGCTTCATCTTGATTGAATAGAAAGTTCATTTGACTTGTTCAACAATTTTCTTGAAGATAACCTATTTGAAAGTCATAATAAAGGCTCATGGGTGTAAATGAGTCCTAAGTTTTTATCTGGTTGGTTTCAAATCCAAACATATCTATTACTTATATTTGGGATATGGCATACACACACGAGCACTGTTTATTTTGTAACATTTCTAATGGAAGGACAGTTTTGGGTTTCACCTTCATTTTACCTTATTAAGAGTGCATAATCTATAAAAGCAATTATTTTCTCAGGTACTTTTAATTCTAGTACAGACAATTGTTATTTTTCACAAAAGGTTCTATTGTTTTAGCTTATCAAATACAGATTATATTAAATGTGAATAGCTGCTGTTGAATATGGTCAACATGTTTATCTTCTGGCAACTAATATATTACATGAAAATGTGTAAATTATGATTATGGAACATGCTATATTTTAATATTAATTATATTTGGACATCTTACGAAATTCCCCTCAAACTAGGAAGACATTTGTTGAACAATGTTTAAGTTTAATATCATGAAATATTAATCCTAAAATCATGCACCATAATTATAGACACATACACACCCATTGTGAAAGAAGCCTCTTTCACTTTTTTATTCTTTTAGTTGTAAGATGAAAATGTGTTATATGCTTGACTTTAAGAACTTACTAGCAGTATAATTTCCCAAATGCTTTCCTTGCTTTTATGATGGAGGCTTACCTGCCAGGGAAGAAACCTGTAATGCTTTTTCTCTTCATGATATCCTATTTCTGTTTTTCTCAAGAGCATTTTATGGATAGCGTGGGCCACTGCATACACTGTGTTCCATATGGAATAGCTGCCCTCAGAAGGAATCATTATATCATTCTCTTCTTCTTTAATCTTCAGAGTAATATTTAGTGGGCAGGGTTTATGATATCCACATAGCAAAGCAGGAGGTGTGCAATCAAACTTGTCAATCCAGAATTTATAGAAGTAAAATTCTCCTGGGTACTGGGAGGGTGAAAGTACTTCGAGAAAGTTCTTGAAACCAGGGATATGTCTCTTCTTGGAAAATAGCAAGCTTCCTGTGAAAAGGTTTATCAAATACTTCATATTATGGAATACAGACTCTAAGTATACTAAATGGTGCTTTGCCATGATCCACACTGTCCTTCTGGTTGACATGAGTTTATTTTTCAAACAGAAATACAGCAAGTCATCTATATCACCATAGAATACTTTCACATTTACTTGTGCATGGTGGTTCAAATTCACCAACCCAACCCCAGATTTATACTGTACCTTCCAATTTGCTGTGAGCCTTTCTATAAAAGCCACACAGATGTCTTCTGATACCATCTCTGCTTTCAGGTGAGAGAGGAACTCCGTTCCCTTCAGATCACCAGACACAACAACCCCCACCCACTTCCAGCCAAAATACAGCAATAAAGAGATCACCCCTTGGGTTAGAGCCGTGTCCTTAGGAGACATCTGATAAAGGGATGGGAATGTATCTTTGTCACTGAGCATGGAATCAAATGGTCCATATGTGACCTGGAAAAGCAAAGCAAAACCAGAGTTTCTAGCTGTTGTGGGTCATCACCCTCAGAGAGTACATATGTACATTCTTCACATATGAGAATCAAGGGAATGAATATTGGTTAGGAGAATATCTTCTGTGACATTAGATTCTCTCTCATTATGTGAAGGAATACAGTTTGTGTCAAGTACATGGGCAATAAGTTACTTAGAGACCTCAATAAGCCAAGAAATAAACAATTTCATATTTAATGTGTTTGAGAGGCATGGTAGATTCATCTTGTTCCAATTAAAATGGAACAGAGTGTTGGGTATAGACAAAGACTGAAGAAAGCATTAGCAAGTGTATTCACTCTGATTATATAACATCACTTTTCCCAGAATATTAGCTTTAGCAAAGAAAATTTGCAGAGAAAACAATGAGAATTTTATATAATCAGTTCTTGCAAAAATTAGAACATGAAGATCTGGAGGTAACATCATCAGAGATTATTGTCTCTTTCTTTCCTCCCTAGCGAAAGATTTGTCAGAGTTATCACCCAGCAAAGAATGTAAAATACAAGTCACTGAGAAAAATGGATAAATCTTTAATTTTTTCTAACATTAGGATGCAATGTAATTAGGATACATTTGTGAGTTGTTTAAATGAGTGATAAGAATCAATGTATAAAGGTCTCGGTTTTTAATCTTGACTATTAGGATAAATTTGGGGTCACCTAATATTTTCTCTTTGTAGTATTTCCTGATTTTTGTTTCTTTGCTTCAGGAGGGTCTGGCAAGAGCCTACTGTGGATGCATATTTAAGGAGATTTTCTTAAGTGTAATATCAGATACTTACTTTTTTTGGATGAGATCATAAACTTTTTGGATCATTTGCATTGGTGCTGGCCTTGAGGATTGTTCCATATTTAGTTACATAGTCTAGACTCTCTATTCCTCTATGATAATTATTGACTACTGGATGGACTATGAGATATTTATACCCTAGCTTGGGTAATTAGTTATCTGTTGTAGATTTTGAGTTATGAGCAATGCTCAGCTTGAACATCCACAGTGTCTCTTGTCAGTTTTTGGAGGAAGAATCATGAACACTACTCAGTGATTTGCTCAGAAATTCACAGATTTTACTGCTCATGCTTTTCATCATACTCTTTTCATTTGGGGATCATTGCTGCATCCATGTAATTCATTCACTTATATTTTAAATGTGCCTGTCACAAACATAGGCAACTTCTCTGCTGTTTTAAAAATTGTGGTTGTGGACACCAAAACATTTCTAACTTACTTGTGGAACTTTGTAGCGCTCCAAAAGAGTTCCAATAGCAGCAGAAAATTCACTCCTAGTTCCTGAAATTATTCCAAGAGCTTTCTGTTGACTTTTGCATTTGTAGTTAGGGATAAACTCATTCCTTCCAGACAGCCACATTAGAGGTCCCTCCAAAGTTCTTGGGTCAGAATTAAAAGCATTATAGATGTGGAAACCCAAGGTTACATTGGGAAGGAGGTGGGTGTCCTTATTGATCTCGTCAATGGCAAAGTATAAGATCATCAAATATTGATAGTTTTTCCATTGTGGTCTAAATAGGAGTGGTAGAATGATGAGAACACTCAGTCCATTTTACTCAGGAAATTTTTAAACAAATTCAGGAAATTCAAGTTTCTAAACCCTGATTTCTCCCATGACTTGTAAAGGTTTTATGAATGAGCCCCTACCAACTCAGGAACATTATGGGATGACCCTTAAAGTCTCATAAATTGAGCTGTATTCCAGTAATTCATTTTTTGTAGACATTATATGAATTGAAGTGTCACCTCTCTGTGTCCTATGATTATTGACTTTGTAAGTGCTTATGATGTTTCTATTCATTCAGGTATCAGACAATGCAAGAGTGACTAAGTTATTATCTAGGAATGTGAGCAAGAGCTTCCTATACTTATATATTGTAATGATTCAGTTTCATATTCACTTAAAAGTTTTAATTTTCATACTTAAAATTTGTACCAAGTTTGCTTGTATTCATCTGTAGTATTAAAGTGTTTCCTTGGGGGTATAGAAAGATGGCCAGGGAGCTAGGTACACTGAATACTCTTGAAGGAAAATTGGGATCAGTTCCCCATGCCCAGTGCAGCTCAGAACCTTCTGTAGTTCCAAGTCCTGAAATATTCTTCTGGCAATCGTGGGTACCAGGCATACATGTGGCATACAACCATATACAATAAGGTTAGCACTCAAGCACATGAAAGAAAATAAATAAATAAATAAATAAACCTGAACAATCATGTTTCTGGGGCTTGAGAAATGACTGAGATGTTGTAAGTAATTGATGCTTTTTTGGAGGATGTTGATTCAGGTCATAGCAGCCATGTTTTGTGTTAAAATAGTATGTAACTCCATTCTAGTGTGTCTTCCTCAGGATGTTGCAGGCATGAGGCACACATGTGGTACACAAGCAAACATTCAAGTAATAAAAACACTCACAGACATAAAATAAGGAAAAGAAATCTTTAAGATCTTTAAGACTTAAAAAAATAGTGTACTGGCTGGTTTTGTAAACTTGACACAAGTTGGTGTTATCACATAGAAAGGAGTATCAGTTGAAGAAATGCCTCCATGAGATCCAACTGTAAGGCATTTACTAAATTAGTGATCAAGGGGGAAAGTCCCTTTGTGGGTGATACCATCTCTGGGCTAGTAGTCTTGGGTTCTATAAAAAAGCAACCTGAGCAAGCCATGAGATGTAAGCCAGTAAGGAACTTCCCTCCATGGCCTCTGCATCAGCTCCTCATTCCTGTCCTGTTTAAGTTCCAGTCCTGACTTCCTTTGGTGGTAAACAGCAACATGGGAGTTTAAGGTGAATGAAGCCCTTTCTCCCCAACTTTCTTCTTGGTCATAATGTTTGTGCAGGAATAGAAACCCTGACTAATACAAATTGGTATCAGCAGTGGGTAATTCCTGTGAAAACCTGACCATGTTTTGGTGAGGATTGTGAAAGGACTTTGGAACTTAGGGCTAGAAGATCCATTTAGTGTTTAGAGTTCTGCAGGATGTTGTATAGGAGCTTGGAAGGTAATGTTGAGAAGAGCGCAGAAGATGGAGGCTTGGCTTGTGGAATTTCAGAGGGAAAATGAAAGACTCTTATCAGGGCCGTTACTATTTTGATTATGAAGATTTTGTGGGTTTGTTTAGCTGGGGTTAAAGAATCAGGTGTGATTAACATGTGTAGTGGCTATTCCTGGTTGTCAACTTGACAATATTTGGAATGAACTACAATCCGGAATTGGAAGGCTCACCAGTGACCCTTATCTGGAGGCTTGGAGATCCTTATCTGGATCTTGGTTTGAAGATCTTGAGCCATATTGGCTATGGATTCCAGAAGATTGAATCTCCGAGTTTAAGGAACACACCTTTAATCTGGGCTACACCTTCTGCTGGAGACAATATAAGGACATTGGAAGAAGGGAGTCTAGCTCTTGCTCTTGCTCCTTCGCCTGCTTGCTGCGTGAGACTGAGTAACTGCTAGATCCTTGGACTTCCATTCACAGCTGCGACTGAATCATTGTTGGGAGTTGGGCTGCCGACTGTAAGTCATCAATAAATTCCTTTACTATCTAGAGACTATTCATGAGTTCTGTGACTCTAGAGAACCCTGACTAATACAGAAGTTGGTACCAGGAGTGGTTCTAGAGTAACAGAAGTACAAGGATGAATCTTTTAAAATACTGGAATTGGCTTGTTGATCCACCAGCACTTTCAACTATTGAAACCTCTCCAGATTCTCTCCCTCCTGGGAACTCAGAAAATTTTGAAGACCCATGGTTGAAACTATATTCTGAACTTAAAGAAGATAATGCCCTTGATTTTCTTAATGAATTAGGTGATTCAGTGCACAAAGCTTTCTACAAGATGGGGAAAAAATCGGAAAATGATTTTACTGGCTGGCTGCTCTTAGTATCTGTGGAAAAAATGATGAATGAAAGGAAGGAGTTGTGTGATAAAATCGAAAGGCTCCAGACACAAGTAAACGATCTAAAAGTTGCTAAGTGTGTTCTTGAAGAGAATCTTCTCTCTTGTAGCAATAGAGCTCAAGTTGCAGAAAATCAAACTGAAACCCTCATTGTAAGGTTGGCTGAACTACAGCGAAAATTCAAGTCTCAGCCTCAGAGTGTGTCGACAGTTAAAGTAAGGGCTCTAATTGGCAAAAAGTGGGATCCTATAACATGGGACGGAGATGTGTGGGAAGACCATGTTGAAGCTGAGAATTTTGAATCTTCAGATTCTCAAGGGTTTGCCCCACCTGAGGAAGTAGTACCCTCATCCCCACCCCTTGAAATAATGCCTTCCCCACATGAGGAAATTAATTTTGCAGAGTCTGATAAACCAGCAATGACTTTCACTACTGATGTTTCTCAAGGCCCACCAATAGTTTCTTCTAGACCTATAACCAGACTCAAAGCAAAACAGGCTCCTAGAGGGGAGGTAGAAAGTGTAGTCCATGAGGAAATTCGCTACACTACTAAGGAGCTTAATGAGTTTGCTAATTCATTCAAGCAGAAACCTGGTGAATATGTGTGGGAATGGATTTTAAGGGTGTGGGATAAGGGTGGAAGGAACATAAAACTAGAGCAGGCTGAGTTTATTGACATGGGTCCTCTGAGTAGAGATTCTAGGTTTAATACGGAAGCTCGCATAGTTAAAAAAGGTGTCAAAAGTTTGTTTGAATGGTTGGCTGAGGTGTTTATCAAAAGATGGCCTGCTGGAAATGACTTGGAGATGCCTGATATTCCGTGGCTTAGTGTTGATGAAGGGATTTTAAGACTTAGGGAAATTGCAATGCTAGAGTGGATATATTGTGTAAAGCATAATTGTCCACAATGGGAAGGTCCAGAAGATATGCCTTTCACCAGCTCTATAAGACGCAAATTGGTGAGAGGGGCACCAGCACATTTGAAGGGTTTTGTTCTTTCCCTTTTCCTTGTGCCAGATCTTAGCATTGGAGATGCTTCTGCTCAATTAGATGAATTAAATTCACTGGGTTTAGTTGGATTCCGAGGTAACAAGGGCCAGGTGGCAGCAGTGAATCGCCGGAGACAAGGTGATTCTAGTTATTATAATGGACAGCGTAGACAAAAGAATGTTTATAATATACCCAGTAATGGTCAGCACAGGAGAGGTGAAATTTATAATGGCATGACTCGGATGGACCTTTGGTACTGGCTAACCAATCATGGTGTTTCCAGGAATGAAATACATAGGAAGCCTACTGCATATTTGTTTGATCTGTATAAGCAGAAACATTCTCAAACAAATGAAAGAAAGGCTACATTAGATCGTGGTAAACAGCCAAATGAAAGAAAGGCTACATTAGATCGTGGTAAACAGCAATCTCGGCCAGTGAATCAATTTCCAGACTTGAGACAGTTTGCAGATCCGGAACCCCTTGAATGAAGGGGTGGCCAGGTTCCTCTGAGGAAGGATCTTGATAAGACACTCAAAGGTTTTGCTGTTACCCTTTCTCCAGTTCTTCCCCAGAGGGACCTACGGCCTTTTACAAGGGTAACTGTACACTGGGGAAAAGGAAATAATCAGACTTTTCGGGGTCTGCTGGATACTGGTTCTGAGTTGACACTGATCCCAGGGGATCCCAAGAAACATTGTGGCCCTCCAGTTAAAGTAGGGGCTTATGGAGGGCAGGTGATTAATGGAGTTTTGACTGATGTCCGACTCACAGTAGGTCCAGTAGGTCCCCGGACACATCCTGTGGTGATTTCCCCAGTTCCAGAATGTATAATTGGGATAGATATACTCAGAAATTGGCAGAATTCTCATATTGGTTCCCTGAACTGTAGAGTGAGGGCTATTATGGTTGGAAAGGCCAAATGGAAGCCTTTAGAGTTGCCTCTGCCAAAGAAAATAGTGAATCAAAAACAGTATCGTATTCCTGGAGGAATTGCAGAAATTACTGCCACTATCAAGGACTTGAAAGATGCAGGGGTGGTGGTTCCCACCACATCTCCATTTAACTCTCCTATCTGGCCAGTGCAGAAAACAGATGGATCATGGAGAATGACAGTTGATTATCGAAAACTAAATCAGGTAGTAACTCCAATTGCAGCTGCTGTACCAGATGTAGTTTCGTTACTTGAGCAAATTAACACATCTCCTGGCACCTGGTATGCGGCTATTGATCTGGCAAATGCCTTCTTCTCAGTACCTGTCCATAAGGACCACCAGAAGCAATTTGCTTTCAGTTGGCAAGGCCAACAGTATACTTTCACAGTTTTGCCTCAAGGATATATTAACCCTCCTGCCCTGTGTCATAATTTAGTTAGAAGGGATCTTGATCATTTGGATCTTCCACAAAATATCACATTGGTGCACTATATTGATGACATTATGCTGATTGGACCAAGTGAGCAGGAAGTAGCAACCACTTTGGACTCATTGGTAACACATATGCGTATCAGAGGATGGGAAATAAATCCAACCAAAATTCAAGGACCATCTACCTCAGTGAAATTCTTAGGAGTCCAGTGGTGTGGGGCATGCAGAGATATTCCTTCTAAGGTGAAAGATAAGTTATTGCACCTGGCCCCTCCTACAACCAAGAAAGAAGCACAACGTTTAGTGGGTCTATTTGGATTCTGGAGACAACACATCCCTCACTTGGGTGTGTTACTTAGGCCTATTTACCAAGTGACTCGGAAAGCTGCTAGCTTTGTGTGAGGCCTGGAACAGGAGAAGGCCCTTCAACAGGTCCAGGCTGCTGTGCAGGCTGCTCTACCACTTGGACCATATGACCCAGCAGACCCAATGGTACTTGAGGTGTCTGGCTGATAGAGATGCTGTTTGGAGCCTCTGGCAGGCCCCTATAGGTGAATCACAGAAAAGACCTTTGGGATTTTGGAGCAAAGCTCTACCATCATCTGCAGACAACTATTCTCCCTTTGAAAAACAGCTCTTGGCCTGCTATTGGGCCTTAGTGGAAACTGAACGTTTGACAATAGGACACCAAGTTACTATGCGACCTGAACTACCCATCATGAGCTGGGTACTATCAGACCCTGCAATTCATAAAGTGGGACGCGCACAGCAGCAGTCTATTATCAAATGGAAGTGGTATATACGTGATCGGGCCAGAGCAGGTCCTGAAGGCACAAGCAAGTTACATGAAGAAGTTGCTCAAATGCCTATGGTTTCTACTCCTGTTACAATGCCATCTGCTGCCAAGCATGCGCCTATAGCCTCATGGGGTGTTCCCTATGATCGACTGACGGAAGAGGAGAAGACTAGAGCCTGGTTTACTGATGGCTCTGCACGTTATGCAGGCACCACCCAGAAGTGGACAGCTGCAGCATTACAACCCCTTTCTGGGACAACCCTGAAAGACACAGGTGAAGGGAAATCTTCACAGTGGGCAGAACTTCGGGCAGTACACATGGTATTACAGTTTGTTTGCAAGAAGAAATGGCCAGATGTACTGACTCATGGGCTGTAGCCAATGGATTGGCTGGATGGTCAGGGACTTGGAAAGATCACAATTGGAAAATTGGTGAGAAAGACATCTGGGGAAGAAGTATGTGGATAGATCTCTCCAAATGGGCAAAGGATGTGAAGATATTTGTGTCCCATGTAAATGCTCACCAAAAGGTGACTTCAGCCGAGGAGGAGTTCAATAATCAAGTGGATAAGATGACCCGTTCTGTGGACAGTCAGCCTCTCTCCCCAGCCATCCCTGTCATTGCTCAATGGGCACATGAACAAAGTGGCCATGGTGGTTGAGATGGAGGTTATGCTTGGGCTCAGCAACACGGGCTTCCACTCACCAAGGCTGACCTGGCTAGAGCTGCTGCTGATTGCCAGATCTGCCAACAGCAGAAACCAACACTGAGTCCCAGATATGGCACCATTCCTCGAGGTGACCAGCCAGCAACCTGGTGGCAGGTTGACTACATTGGACCACTTCCTTTGTGGAAAGGACAGCGTTTTGTTCTTACGGGAGTAGATACTTATTCTGGTTATGGATTTGCCTTTCCTGCACGTAATGCCTCTGCTAAAACTACCATTCACGGACTGACAGAATGCCTTATCTATCGTCATGGTATTCCACACAGTATTGCTTCTGACCAAGGAACTCACTCCACAGCCAGAGAAGTACGACAGTGGGCCCACGATCATGGAATTCACTGGTCTTACCACATTCCCCATCATCCTGAAGCAGCTGGTCTGATAGAAAGATGGAATGGCCTTTTGAAGACGCAGTTACAGCGCCAATTAGGTGGTAACAGCTTGGAAGGCTGGGGTAGAGTTCTTCAGAAGGCAGTATATGCTTTGAATCAGCGCTCGATATATGGTACAGTTTCACCTATAGCCAGGATTCATGGGTCCAGGAATCAAGGGGTGGAAAAGGGAATAGTTCCACTTACTATCACTCCTAGTGATCCTCTAGGAAAATTTTTGCTTCCTGTCCCCATAACTCTAGGTTCTGCTGGCTTAGAAGTTTTGGCTCCAGAGAGGGGAGTGCTCCTACCAGGAGCTACAACAAACATTCCATTGAACTGGAAGCTCAGACTTCCCCCTGGTCATTTTGGGCTTCTAATGCCCTTAAACCAACAGGCTAAAAAAGGAATAACAGTGTTAGGAGGGGTGATAGATCCAGATTACCATGGGGAAATTGGATTACCTCTTCACAATGGTGGTAAGCAAGATTATGTCTGGAGTGTAGGAGATCCCTTAGGGCGTCTCTTAGTACTACCATGTCCTGTGATTAAAGTCAATGGGAAACTACAACAGCCTAATCCAAGCAGGATGACAAAGGACTCAGACCCATCAGGAATGAAGGTATGGGTCAATCCTCCAGGAAAAGAGCCAAGACCTGCTGAGGTGCTGGCTGAAGGAGAAGGAAATACAGAATGGGTAGTAGAGGAAGGTAGTTATAAATACCAATTAAGGCCACGTAACCAGTTGCAGAAACGAGGATTATAAAGTAATATGAATGCCCATTGTAAATTTACTAATGCGTTTGCAATTGTACGAGGGATAGTTATATCATGTTAGGCGTATTTACAACCTTGTTATTGTTTCATGTGAACATGAGATATTATTTGTGTCAAGTTGACAAGGGGTGGATTGTAGTGGCTATTCCTGGTTGTCAACTTGACAATATTTGGAATGAACTACAATCCGGAATTGGAAGGCTCACCAGTGACCCTTATCTGGAGGCTTGGAGATCCTTATCTGGATCTTGGTTTGAAGATCTTGAGCCATATTGGCTATGGATTCCAGAAGATTGAATCTCCGAGTTTAAGGAACACACCTTTAATCTGGGCTACACCTTCTGCTGGAGACAATATAAGGACATTGGAAGAAGGGAGTCTAGCTCTTGCTCTTGCTCCTTCGCCTGCTTGCTGCGTGAGACTGAGTAACTGCTAGATCCTTGGACTTCCATTCACAGCTGCGACTGAATCATTGTTGGGAGTTGGGCTGCCGACTGTAAGTCATCAATAAATTCCTTTACTATCTAGAGACTATTCATAAGTTCTGTGACTCTAGAGAACCCTGACTAATACAACATGCTACCAGAACTACTAAAGCAAAAACTTTGTATTACCGGGACTATTGCTGCTGGTTAGCTGGAGCTAAGAAATTAGCAGTGATTAAGAAGAGACTATTATCCTAGAGGCAAAATCTTTTGGGAAGTGTTTTCTGAGAGCACAGAGGCCTATTGGTGTAGCCTAGTTAGAGTGGAAGAGAGTAGTGTTTTAGAGATGCCAGTACCATGATTGACTACCAAGAACAGCAGCAGCAGTGAAGTACATGTATCAGGAACCTAGAAGATGAGTTGTGTGCCCCAAAGGAAGGGCTGGAGAAGTGACCAAAGCCCTTGGACGAATCCAGAAGATCGTGAGTGGATCCCAGACATTGGACATTTGGAGTTTGATTTTGATTTTGATTTTGATTTTGATTGTGCCCCATATTTTTCCTCTTGAAGGAAGTATTTTAGTAGAACCCACAGTTAAGAGTCATTTAATTATGAAAAGACGTTGGATTTTAAAAGAGATCAGATATTTCAAAGGGATTGAAATTTGAAGAATTTTTAAAGACTATGGGACATTTCAAGTTATTTAGATCTTGGGAATGAATAAGAAAGTAAGGGTTGAGGCTTAATAGTGAAGTGTTTAGTGTGTCAAGTTGACTAAGGGGTCAGTTGTAGTGGCTGGTTTTTTTTTAATGTCAACTTGACTAAAAACTAAAATCAATGTTTAAGGCTGGCTTTATTTTGTTGGGAGCCGCCCCCACATTCGCCGTCACAAGATGGCGCTGACATCCTGTGTTCTAAGTGGTAAACAAATAATCTGCGCATGTGCCAAGGGTATTTTACCACTACATGTACTCTGCCTTTCCCGTGGCAACAACTCGGTCATGGGCTGCAGCCAATCAGGGAGTGATGCGTCCTAAGCGAAGGATAACTCCTCCTTAAAGGGGACGGGGTTTCCGTCATTCTCTCTCTTACTTGCACTCTTCGCTCTGGCGCGCTGGCGCGCGCTGGCTTCTGGCTCCTAAAGATGTAAACAATAGAGCGCGCTCTGCGCTTTGGCGCGCCGGAGCTCTGGCTCCTAAAGATGTAATTGGGGTGGCTTTCGCTTTTGGGGCTGGGGGTTTGCGCTCCTGGCTCCTGAAGATGTAAGCAATAAAGTTTTGCCGCAGAAGATTCTGGTTTGTTGTGTTCTTTCCTGGCCGGTCGTGAGAACGCGAGTAAGAATTGGTGCCGAAATCCGGGACGAGAAAATCCGGGACGAGAAATTCTGGGACGAGAAAATCCGGGAAGAAAAAACCCGGGAGGAAACTCGGGACGGGAGTTTCACCGGCGCAAGGAAGATCCCTCATTCCAGAACCAGAACTGCGGGTCACGGTAATAAAGGTTCCCGTAAAGCAGACTGTTGAGAAGGATTCAACTGCGTGAATTCAGAACTTTTCAGCTGGGGAACGGCGGTAACCCGTAAGTATAGCTTTACAAGGTAAGTCTGGCCTTGAACTTTCTAACGAGATTCAAGACAGTATATCAGAAGTAAAGTGGAAAATAGCTTTACAAGGTAAGTCTGGTCTTGAACTTTCTAAGGAAAGTCAAGACAGTCTATCAGAAGTAAAGTGGGAAATGGCTTTACAAGGTATGTTTGGCCTTGAATTTTTTCTAGTGTTAGAAGCCCTTTTGTTCCTTTTCACATGTTATCAAGTGGTTAAGGCAGGGCGGATTCTAGATAAAATTCAGGACAATCTATCAGAAGTAAAGCGGGGAGAGAGAATAGGAGCAAAGAGAAAATATGGTACACAAAATAAGCATACAGGCCTTTCCACGGGTCTTGAACCCGAGGAAAAGTTTAGGTCAGGTAAAAATACCTGGGGAGAGATTGGAAGGAAGGAGAAGGAAAAAGAAAAGAAAAAAGATCAATCAGCGGAGGCTTCTAGGAGAAGGAGCCTATACTCATCACTAGATGAGTTCAAGGAGCCAGTTCTTAATAGTTCTGAATCAGATGAAAAGGCTATTAGGGCCTGGAAGGCGCTCTCCCGAGCAGGTGAAGCCACTAGACAATAATGACAGAGACAGGCTCTTGCAGCCTACAAGGTCTTATTGTCCACCCTGGAGTTGTAGATCAAGATTATAAAGGGGAACTTCAGGTTCTCTGTTCTTGTCCTCAAGTTGTCTTTTCTATATCACAAAGAGACAGAATAGCTCAACTAATAATTTTGCCAAGCCTACATGGCTGTTTTTTCTTCCTCTGGTATTCCTAGAGCTGCAAGAGGGATTGGTTCTACTAAAAATGATTCTGATTACTTAATAATGCCTTTAGATTGTTGTCAAATTTTATCTACTCACGTAGGGGTAAACCCTCGTGGCGTCAGGCCATTACAGGTCTGACAAATGGATGTCACGCATATTTCCTCCTTTGAGAGAAATCAATATTTACATGTTTAGATAAAAAGAGATCACCTCCATACCTTAAATGATTTTCAAAAGCTGTTGGGAGATATTAATTGGCTCAGACCTTTTTTAAAGATTCCTTCCGCTGAGTTAAGGCCTTTGTTTGGTATTTTAGAAGGAGATCCTCATATCTCCTCCCCTAGGACTCTTACTCTAGCTGCTAACCAGGCCTTACAAAAGGTGGAAAAAGCCTTACAGAATGCACAATTACAACGTATTGAGGATTCGCAGCCTTTCAGTTTGTGTGTCTTTAAGACAGCACAATTGCCAACCGCAGTTTTGTGGCAAAATGGGCCATTGTTGTGGATCCATCCAAACGTATCCCCAGCTAAAATAATAGATTGGTATCCTGATGCAATTGCACAGCTTGCCCTTAAAGGCCTAAAAGCAGCAATCACCCACTTTGGGCGAAGTCCATATCTTTTAATTGTACCTTATACCGCTGCACAGGTTCAAACCTTGGCAGCCACATCTAATGATTGGGCAGTTTTAGTTACCTCCTTTTCAGGACAAATAGATAACCATTATCCAAAACATCCAATTTTACAGTTTGCCCAAAATCAATCTGTTGTGTTTCCACAAATAACAGTAAGAAACCCACTTAAAAATGGGATTGTGGTATATACTGATGGATCAAAAACTGGCATAGGTGCCTATGTGGCTAATGGTAAAGTGGTATCCAAACAATATAATGAAAATTCACCTCAAGTGGTAGAATGTTTAGTGGTTTTAGAAGTTTTAAAAACCTTTTTAGAACCCCTTAATATTGTGTCAGATTCCTGTTATGTGGTTAATGCAGTAAATCTTTTAGAAGTGGCTGGAGTGATTAAGCCTTCCAGTAGAGTTGCCAATATTTTTCAGCAGATACAATTAGTTTTGTTATCTAGAAGATTTCCTGTTTATATTACTCATGTTAGAGCCCATTCAGGCCTACCTGGCCCCATGGCTCTGGGAAATGATTTGGCAGATAAGGCCACTAAAGTGGTGGCTGCTGCCCTATCATCCCCGGTAGAGGCTGCAAAAAATTTTCATAACAATTTTCATGTGACGGCTAAAACATTACGCAGTCGTTTCTCCTTGACAAGAAAAGAAGCCCGTGACATTGTTACTCAATGTCAAAGCTACTGTGAGTTCTTGCCAGTTCCTCATGTGGAAATTAACCCACGCGGTATTCGACCTCTACAGGTCTGGCAAATGGATGTTACACATGTTTCTTCCTTTGGAAAACTTCAATATCTCCATGTGTCCATTGACACATGTTCTGGCATCATGTTTGCTTCTCCATTAACCGGAGAAAAGGCCTCACATGTGATTCAACATTGCCTTGAGGCATGGAGTGCTTGGGGGAAACCCAAACTCCTTAAGACTGATAATGGACCAGCTTATACGTCTCAAAAATTCCAGCAGTTCTGCCGTCAGATGGACGTGACCCACCTGACTGGACTTCCATACAACCCTCAAGGACAGGGTATTGTTGAGCGTGCGCATCGCACCCTCAAAGCCTATCTTATAAAACAGAAGAGGGGAATTGAGGAAACTGTACCCCGAGCACCAAGAGTGTCTGTGTCTATGGCACTCTTTACACTCAATTTTTTAAATATTGATGCTCATGGCCATACTGCGGCTGAACGTCATTGTACAGAGCCAGATAGGCCCAATGAAATGGTTAAATAAAAAAATGTCCTTGATAATAAATGGTATGGCCCGGATCCTATTTTAATAAGATCCAGGGGAGCGGTTTGTGTTTTCCCACAGAATGAAGACAACCCATTTTGGATACCAGAAAGACTCACCCGAAAAATCCAGACTGACCAAGGGAATACTGATGTCCCTCGTCTTGGTGATGTCCAGGGCGTCAATAATAAAGAGAGAGCAGCGTTGGGGGATAATGTCGACATTTCCACTCCTAATGACGGTGATATATAATGCTCAAGTATTCTCCTGCTTTTTTACCACTAACTAGGAACTGGGTTTAGCCTCGATTCAGACAGCCTTGGCTCTGTCTGGACAGGTCCAGATGACTGACACCATTAACACTTTGTCAGCCTCAGTGACTACAGTCATAGATAAACAGGCCTCAGCTAATGTCAAGATACAGGGAGGTCTCATGCTGGTTAATCAACTCATAGATCTTGTCTAGGAACAACTAGATGTATTATGACAAATAACTCAGCTGGGGTGTAAACAAAAGTTTCCGGGATTGTGTGTTACTTCCATTCAGTATGTTAAATTTACTAGGGCAGCTAATTTGTCAAAAAGTCTTTTTCAGTATATGTTACAGAATTGGACGGCTGAATTTGAACAGATCCTTCGGGAATTGAGACTTCAGGTCAACTCCACGCGCTTGGACCTGTCCCTGACCAAAGGATTACCCAATTGGATCTCCTCAGCATTTCCCTTCTTTAAAGAATGGGTGGGATTGATATTATTTGGAGATACACTTTGCTGTGGATTAGTGTTGCTTCTTTGATTGGTCTGTAAGCTTAAGGCCCAAACTAGGAGAGACAAGGTGGTTATTGCCCAGGCGCTTGCAGGACTAGAACATGGAGCTTCCCCTGATATATCTATGCTTAGGCAATAGGTCGCTGGCCACTCAGCTCTTATATCCCATGAGGCTAGTCTCATTGCACGGGATAGAGTGAGTGTGCTTCAGCAGCCCGAGAGAGTTGCACGGCTAAGCACTGCAATAGAAGGGCTCTGCGGCATAAAATGAGCCTATTCTAGGGAGACATGTCATCTTTCAAGAAGGTTGAGTGTTCAAGTGTCCTTCCCCCAGGAAAAACAACACGGGACCAGACCAGGACCCCTCTGGGTGATGAGCCTGGGAGGAGGTTATGTGTACGGCTCCTTTACCTACACACTGGGGATTTGACCTCTATCTCCACTCTCATTAATATGGGTGGCCTATTTGCTCTTATTAAAAGAAAAGGGGGAGATGTTGGGAGCCGCCCCCACATTCGCCGTCACAAGATGGCGCTGACATCCTGTGTTCTAAGTGGTAAACAAATAATCTGCGCATGTGCCAAGGGTATTTTACCACTACATGTACTCTGCCTTTCCCGTGGCAACAACTCGGTCATGGGCTGCAGCCAATCAGGGAGTGATGCGTCCTAAGCGAAGGATAACTCCTCCTTAAAGGGGACGGGGTTTCCGCCATTCTCTCTCTTACTTGCGCTCTTCGCTCTGGCGCGCTGGCGCGCGCTGGCTTCTGGCTCCTAAAGATGTAAACAATAGAGCGCGCTCTGCGCTTTGGCGCGCCGGAGCTCTGGCTCCTAAAGATGTAATTGGGGTGGCTTTCGCTTTTGGGGCTGGGGGTTTGCGCTCCTGGCTCCTGAAGATGTAAGCAATAAAGTTTTGCCGCAGAAGATTCTGGTTTGTTGTGTTCTTTCCTGGCCGGTCGTGAGAACGCGAGTAAGATTATTTATATACTTATTTATTTTACATGGGGCCTTTATTCTTCATAACAATAATAAAACTAAATGATTTTGAGATGGAATGCAGCTAGGAGACAAAATAGGGTTAGAGAGAGGAACAGAGAGAGAAGAAACAATAGTATTATATTTTAATTATGGAGGCATTGGAGAGAGAAATGTCCAAAATATATTGTCTACAAATATTTTAAGTATAAAAGTTATATCAAAAATTTCAATATACAAAAATTTATCCAATAAAGAAAATCAAAGGTTCTAATCTAATAAAGTTTTAGGAATGATATAAGCCAAAGAAAAGACAAGAGTCTATATACTGACACCTGACCTCTCTCTGTTATATTCAGCTGGCAATCACTTGGGACACAGATAATCTTCTGCTATACCTCATTGTGTTTTTTTTAATTTATTTTTAAAACTTGATTGACACTTTCTCCACTACATTTAGCAGAATATTTCTGCTTTTATTATTTAAAAGTATCCAATATGCATAGAATGTGTTTTGATCAATTGGATGCCACTCCCCTCAACTGCTCTCCTTCCCCTACCATTTCTAAAACCTTATCCACCAAGGTTCAAGTGCATTTTCTTTAAACTCATATAGTCCACTCTAGGTTGTCTTCATGGACATGAGAGTAAGCCCATCTTCTGGAACATGGGAACCCTCTCAGTGTTCACATCCTGAAGAAAACTCAATTCCCCATCCCTAGGAATTGTCAACTGCCAACTAATCTCCAGGAAGGGTTAGGATTCATGATCCCCTCTCCCATTAATGCGAGAACTGTGTTTAACTTCATGTCCTGCAGATCTTGTCCAGTTAGTTACTGTGTGCCATGACTAGATCATGTAAGGAACAAATCATTTCACCCTAATTATGAGCTCCCTTTGGTTTCTATAAAACAACTTCACTCCTCTTCTAGGTGTTCTCCAAGTTTTGGGAAGGAGTGTATGTTGAACATGTCCCATTTAGAGTTGAACATTCTATAGTATCTCATTATCAGCCTTATGACCAGTTGCAGGTCTAAGTATTAATCACCATCTACTGGAACAGGAAGCTTCTCTGAAAAGGTATGAAGGAAGTATCATTGAAATCCTCATATAAAGGTAAGAATCGTAGAAGCAGGTAAAATATTTGCTTATTCGTCACAATAGTAGTAGGGTTACTTATTTAGAACACAACAGCCACAGTTTAAAATGTCAGTTAATGGAATGAAATAAGACCTGATAAGAAATATTACAGGCTACCACAAGAATATGCATGCCAGTATTTGATTATACCAGGAGTGGGAATATCCTTCCCTGCCAGACATAATTGTAGGTTTCTGGAGTCACCAGTGCTTACATTTTTCTTTATTAAAGGACATAGACTCTTTCAGCCCTATGGATTCTGTGGAACAAAGATTCAATGTCAGCCTCAGCTTTATTTCTTCATGTCTTATGACTCAAGGGTGTGATATCTTCATCACACAGTTGCTACCATCAAATTATGGAGAGTAACTAAGAGTAACAGAAATAGCTTATGAATACTTAACTTCATCCCCCCCCCCAATTCCCAGGGATATAAAAACAATCCTATGCAATATAAGAACTTCCAAATTCATCCCTGAATCCAAGCTGTACTACAGCACTGCAATTAAAATAATCACATAGTGCTGGCCTAAAAACAGACATGTTGAACAACGAAATTGAATGCAAGATGCATATGTAATTCAAGAAACCTGTGGACATTTGTTTTTGGATAAAGGATTCAGAAAAATACCATGGGAAAGAAGAAAACATCTTCAAAATTGGTGCTGATCTAACTGGAAGTCGTTATACAGAAGAATGCAAGTAGAGTATAGCTATCATCCTGCAAAAAGCTCAAGTTGAAGAGGATCAAAGACCTCAACATAAAATCAGATACACTAAACCTGATGGAAGAGAAAGTCTTGAACTCATTGGTACAGGAAACAACTTCCTGACAGAACAATATAGTGCAGTCACTAAGATCAACCATTAATAACCAACACCTTGTGAAACTGAAAAGCCATGTAAGGCAAAAGTCACCATCAGTAGTATAAAACACCAACCTACAAAGTGGAAATAGTTTTCACCAGGTCCACATCTGACAGAGGGCTAGTGTCCAAAATATATAAAAAATCTCAGGCCAGTTGAGTTCCCTTGGGGCACAGCCAGCAGAAGTGAGTTAGGCATGGTCCCCTGACCTCTGTCTTCTGGCTCATGGTTCTCTCTGCTGTCCTGAGGAACCTTTCGGGACTCCAGAAGAGTTCTGTTTTCTCCGGAGAGGCCTGTGGAGGACCCCTGTACAACCAACTTAAACCTCTGTACCACCATTTTCACACCAGTTGGGTTCAAGTGGAGTACAGCCAGCAGATGTGAGTTGTGTATAATACTCTGAGCTCTATCATGTGAACCACAGATCTCCCTGTCCTCCTGATGAGCCTTGTGTGATCCTAGAAAGATTCTTCTGCCCTGAGGAGGCCTGTGGTGGCCCCAGAAACATCCAGATTAGATTGCTCACTCATTATTCCCCAACCAGTCTGGTCCACTTGGGGCAGTCAGTAGAGATGAATTGCCTGCTGTCACCTGACTGCCATTGTCTAGGACACGGCTCATCCTGTCCTCCAAAGGAACAATTTGTGGACCCAGGAACATGTAGCTAAGACACATACCCAAACACACTTATGTGTGCTGGGTCCACATGGGGGAGGGCCAGCAGAGGTGAACAGCATTCTGTTCCCAGAGATCCATTTTTAGACTCTGCCTATTTTGTAGAAAAGGCCCAGTGGCATCAGGAACATCAAATCAACAGGGACAAGCAGATGGGTAAAGGACAGTGTAAGAACACAATCATAAAGAGCCTGGGAAACATGGCACCACCAGACCCCAGCTATCTTGCTAAAGAAAGCCTTGGGTATTCAAACATAGCTGAAGCACAAGAAGATGACCATAAATCCAATCTTATAAAGATAATAGAAGCCATTAAAAAGGAAATAAATCTCACAAAGAAATAGAGGAAAATATAATTAAACAGGTGAAGGAATTGAATAAAACTGTCAAAGACCAGAAAATGAAAACAGATTGAGGCAACCTTGGAGATGCAAAATGTAGGGAAGAGTGCAGGAACTATGGATATAAGCATTGCCAACAGAATTTAAGGGAGGGAAGAGAGAATTTCAGGCATAGAAGATACATTTGAAGAAATAAATACATCAGTTGAAGAAAATCCTAAATCTATAAATTTCATGACACAAAGCATCCAAGAAATCTGGGATACTATGAAAAGAGCATACTGAAAAACATTAATAATAAAAGATGGAGACAATTTCCAGCTACAAGGTTCAAAAAATATTTTCAACACAATTACAGAAGAAAAATTCTCAACCTAAAGAAAGGGATGTGTATATATACAAACAACAAGCTTACAGAACACCAAATAGAATAGATCAGAAAAAAATCCTCCTACATCACATAGTAATCAAAACACTAACTGTACAGGAAAAAGAAAGAATTAAAAAAAACTGCAAGGAAAAAGGGCCAAGTAACATATAGAAGAAAACCTACCAGATTTACACCTGCTTTCTCAACAGTGATTCTAAAAGACAGAAGGGCCTGGGTAGATGTCTTGCAGTCTCAAGGAGACCACAGATATAACCTAGACTACTAAAGCTAGCATTATATTCCACAATCAGGCTTAACAACTAAAAAGATAATTTCAAAAAGTAGGTTAAAATGAAAATGAAACTGAAGCAATCATGCTACTAGTAATTAAGCATTTACATTAAACTATCCTTTTATTTAAAACAACATGCTTTTCAATCTCTACTTTCATTAATAAACCATCTTTGCCTCCCAGTAAATGATTAGATGGGGGGAAATCTTTATGTTTGGTGTAAGTTTTGAGAATTTAAGGAAGTGATTAAGGAGTATAGATATAAGTTATAAAGGTCTGAAGAAATGGTTTCAAGAGATTTAATGATTTTAAAAGTTCAAATTGTTTAAAGATTAATCAGATGTGTTCTATTATAGTATGTAGTTCACCCCATTAAATCACTTGAAACTATTATCACAGTCAGAGATACAAAAATTTTAATTTTTAGTTTCCCTTTGTTGTGCTTTAAAAGTAGAGTTCATTGAAATATTTATTATGCTAATAAAACTCTGTCATATATACATGTCCATATATAAATGGACAGAGGGCTGAGTGTTCATATGTTTAATCTAAAACATCCTTTTTGTATCCAAATTTTGCTATAGCTCTAAAACACGAGTTTACTCCCATATTTTACAGACACTTGTTCCTACTTTTTCTACAATGAGAATTTCGGGACAGATTACATACAGTGGTCAGGTCAATATATTTAAAACTTTTATCTTCTTTTGTTAACTTAAAAAAATAATGCAAGCTTCAAGGAATCAAGATTTGCTCCATATATTACAGGTCAAAGAGTCAGGTGAGTACTCTTGTGAATGAACAGTCCAACCTTTCCCACCTCCAGCCTATCCCCAAGGATGGACTCTGTTGTCCTCCTAGTCTTGGAAACACTTCCAATTCTTGCTGTACTAAGCTACTGAACTATAGGTTTTTCAATTCTGTGAAAACACTCTTAAGAATACTGTAAGGGGCTGGAGAGATGGCTCAGTGGTTAAGAGCGCCAACTGCTCTTCCGAAGGTCCTGAGTTCAATTCCCAGCAGCCACATGGTGGCTTACAACCATCCATAATGAGATCTGATGCCCTCTTGCCGGGCATGGTGGCGCATGCCTTTAATCCCAGCACTCGGGAGGCAGAGGCAGGCAGATTTCTGAGTTTGAGGCCAGCCTGGTCTACAAAGTGAGTTCCAGGACAGCCAGGGCTACAGAGAAACCCTGTCTCGAAAAACCAAAAAAAAAAAAAAAAAAAAAAAAAAAATACTGTAGTTGCAAAATAAATCAGACATCTCTCTTCACATATGCCATAACACCACAACTCTCAGGACCGTAGACTTGAAGATTCTTTTCTTTTCTTTTCTTTTCTTTTTTTTTTTTTTGAAGATTATTTTCTACTAACAAAGCAATACATAAATTGAGCATTCAAAAGATATTTCTAAGTAAAGAACCATCCTAGTCTAGAACTGATGTTCAAATAAAGAAATGTAAAAGTATAATCACTACTGAAAAATGTGAAAAAGGAAGGCCAATATACCACTCCACAATGCCATAATTAACCAATAACTGAACTAAGTTATATTAACCATGTAAAGTACTAGTAAGTATAAAGACGAATGACATAACAAAGATAGAAACAAGCAAGTGAGTTCAAATGGAACATGATGCAAGCCTACACAGGAGAACTTGGACAGAGGATGAAAAAACAGCAATACAAATGAAAGATTCTGTACTCCAACAGATTCTGAGAGAGGGCAAGGACAGATAGAAATACTGAAAATAAAAAAGACAAAACTTCCAACAAATCTTAGGACACAGTGTGCCCAACAGACCTGATTAACTAGGAGGTAGAAGACCAGTCATTACGGATGTGATTTTCCATACACTACCTTAAAATTTCAATGGAAAATAAATAAGTCATAACTAAGATCACAGTTCCCAATCAGATACTTTAAAGAGACCAAAGAAACATGTGGGGTAAAAGAGACTTAGATATGTAGTAAAGCCATGGGGACATTCAACGTCATTTTAGCATCAACACTTTTACTGTGTAGAAAGAAGCAGACATTCAAACATAAGATGTAAAGATGCTCAAATTAACATGAACAGAAGGAACATCTCCTTGACAGATTGATTCTATGACTTAAGTATATATATGCCTGACCATTGACTCACAGATGATGCTGACACGAAGTTTCTGGTTTCCTTATTTGATCTCTACGTGATGTAAATATAAAGAATAGGAAAGAAATTTCCTATAGATGCACAGTGAAAGAGGTAAGTTTAACATTCAGTCTCACATTTCTGTGTATATGTTTCGTTACTGACAAAGGAATTACACGTGCATCGCTGAGTATTACTGCTGTGTAGACAGAACACCCTTAGCACATTCACCCAGGTACTTACAGAGTATTTTCCAATAGTAAATCTGGATATTTCCAAATAAATTCCTGGATTTCTTTGGGTCCTTCTTCTGTGATAAAAATGGGAATGAATGCACCTAGAATTATGTCTGCCTGCATGTGGGTGCTGGGCTTCCAGAACTCAAAACAGATCTTGCGAGTCATCTCCACTGGTATAAACAAAGATTGCAGGAGCAAGAAAAGACAATTCAAAGGAAAGTACATATTAGAGTCTTTACCACACAGAGACAATGCCCTGTATCTAGGCTGAGCCAAGGAAATTACTGTCTTAGGATATGGAACAGGCTCAGACCACAACAATGTCAGAGAAGACTTTGTGTGCTACAGCTGCTTCCTACTGTTGTTTCAGGCTTTCAGTCTGTGCACAGCCTGTGGTTCTCATGACAGACAAGGACACAGGCAGAAGCAAAATTCAGACAACTGTAAGTAAGTCACAGTGCTGAGATTGTCCTGTAAATGTTACCAGTGTCCCTGAATACGCTGGGTTTTGTGATTTTATTTTCCTCTCATGCATGTGCTCTGGGGATTTCATAACCCTGAGATTCTGCACCTGCATCCTCTATGCTGATGAAAAACATGTTTGGTCCTTCCTTCTTCCCCCACCTTTATGATTTTTTAATGGTCCACAGTGACTTTGGAGAGCACCATTGCCTGAGAGAACATTGTAGGGCATAACATATCAGTTTATTTGTTTTAGACTGCTGTTTTGAAAGATAGTTTGAACAGGTGATTTTTAAAAAGCCACACATAGGCTCCTCAAGGCTTGCACTTAAAATATTTCATACAGTGATTTTCTAAGAGGTTAAAATTGTAATGTCAATTTCTAGTGTCTGCCATTTAGAAGTATAGTAAACTTGTATTTATCTCGACTCCCTGGTCTGTTCTTTTCTCCTTATAGCAGTAAATATAAAGATGTAAAATGAGTAAGGATAGACCAGATCAGTAAACATGATCAGTTAGTTTCCCAGTCATCTATTTATAGAGTTAAGGTTCATAAGTTTTAATGTCATCATCTAGATTCTGTTATTAGTTTATCCTGGTCCAGCCAGTCCCCAATTTCATTTTTAATAAATCACAACTAAATAAATAATACTTCATTTTTATCTTTCTTCCTTTTTCATGTAAGGCCACTTATCAGGAGCGTTCTTGATATAAATTTATGGTGTTATTATATATTACAGATAATTATAATGTAGTTTAGGATATATCTAATGTATATGTGACATATATGACAAAAATTTATGAAAATGTAGGCAATGAATTTTCAAAATAGTGAAGAGAAACACCCTTTGGGAGGAAAGGGGAGACAGAAAGAGGAAGAGAAAGAGATATAATTATCATTCCAAATAAATAAAAAATACACATATAAATAGATGTCTCCTGGGTATTACCTTACAAAATTTTGGTTTTTGGAATCCTTAAAATATATACAGAGTACTTTTTCAAGTGAACAGTATCTGTTTGTCTTAGTCAGGGTTTCTATTCCTGCACAAACATCATGACCAAGAAACAAGTTGGGGAGGAAAGGGTTTATTCGGCTTACATTCCATACTGCTGTTTATCACCAAGGAAGTCAGGACCTGATGCAGAGGCCATGGAGGGATGTTCTTTACTGGCTTGCTTCCCCTGGCTTGCTCAGTCTGCTCTCTTATAGAACCAAGACTACCAGTCCAGAGATGGTTCCACTCACAAGGGGCCTTTCCCCTTTGATCACTAATTGAGAAAATGCCTAACAGTTGTATCTCATGGAGGCATTTCCTTAACTGAAGCTCCTTTCTCTGTGGTAACTCCAGCTGTGTCAAGTTGACACAAAACTAGCCAGTACACTGTTATTATTAATATCTCTTTTGCACATCACCTTAAGTATCTCTTTATATTATCTCTATAATGTTTAGCATCCCACACTGACCATTCAAATTTTATTTCAGTGGGTTAACTGCTTATGATTCAATTATTAATGATGTTATATAGTGTTTGATATCTGTGCCTTGCTCATGTCACTGATGACAATGTCTACATTCATATACATATATGCACGGTATATTGACATTCTCCTTGGAATTGAAGGAGGCAAAGGACACCTATAAGGGAGGGTTTGATGGGAGGAAAGGGAAATGAGAAATAGTATGATTATATTACAATATCAAAAACAAAACAAAATGTTTCCTCTGAGTAAAATATTGTATAACATAATATCTTGCATCCATTTGTGTAGGAGTATCTAGTCAGTTCTAATTGTGTTCACTCTAAACTTTGCTTCATAAATGTGAGGGTAGCTATATGATAGACCAGCTCATACCATGTGTTGTTTTCATAGGTACATTTGTGAAATTACTCAACAATTGTGTGTACAGTGCAGAGTCTATTTAGATCGACTGAAAATTTTTGTATTATTTTCTCTATGTAAGGTGCAGTATGAAATTCCTTCGAAACTTCTTTCTTGGTACACAATTGCATCATGTTTTCTTCCATCTATTCAGCACCAGGTGATATTTATCTTTGATGGTAAAGAGTGTTCAATAGATACAGTGGCAGGATAGATCTGGTTTTCTTTTCCATCATGTGAGTCTGTCTGTTTTCATTGGGGAATTAATAATATTGACGATGACAGTTTTTAATGAGCAACTTTACTGTTTTCTGTTATTTTGCTGGTACTATGTAAGTTTTTCACCCTCTTTTGGAGTGCTGCTCTGGGGTAATTTATTCATTGTATTTTCTTGTATGTGGGTAACTTTTGTGGGGGAAGATAAGTTTTATTCTATTGACGTTTTTCTAGTATTGCCTTCTATAGAAGTAGAATTGTACATAGATACTGATTAAATGTGGTTTTATCCTGGAATGTTTTTCTTTCTCCATCTTTTCTGATTGAACATATTGCTGGGCATAGTAGCCCTGTCTGAATTTTAGATGTCTCTCCTCATATTATCTTTCTCATTGCCTCTTCATTATTCACACTTGATTTTCCACTTCTAGAATACCTTCCAACATAATCCATTTCTCTTTCCTATGTAGATATGTTTCCAAACCTCTAGCTCCCAGATGTTTACACTGTATTCATCCTTTGTGGTTTTATGTACTTTAACATGCTTATGACTCCCATTACCACTAATATTTACATATAATAAATACATACCATATTTGTCTCTTGGGTTCTGGGTTACTTCAATCAGAATGATTTTTCTAGTTTACCTGTATCAATTTACCTTAAAATTTAAATTTTTCATTTGTAAATGACCGTGTAATATTGTGTTGTGGAAATTTACCATATTTTTTCATATTTTTATTGGTTACCTTATTTATTTACATTTTAAATATTAGGCCCCTTCCCAGTCTCCCTTCCCAAAACTCCGTATTCCCTTCCACATCCCCTGATTCTTTGAAAGTGCTCCCCCAACCACCCACCCACTCCCACCTCAGTTCCCTAGCTTTCCCCTATGCTGGGTCATCAAGCCTCCACAGGACCAAAGGGCTCCCCTCCCATTGTTGTCAGATAAAGAAATCCTCTGCTACATATGTAGATGGAGCCATGGAACCCTCCATGTACATATACTATTCGTTTGGTGGTTTAGTGCTTGGTAGCTCTGGGTAGTTTATATTGTTGTTCTTCCTATAGGATTGTACACCCATTCAGCTCCTTCAGTCCCTGTCTTGTTTTGTTTTGTTTTGTTTTGTTTTGTTTTTCAAGACAGAGTTTCTCTGTATAGCTCTGGCTGTCCTGGAACTCACTTTGTAAACCTGGCTGGCCTCGAACTCAGAAATCGCCTGCCCCTGCTTCCCGAGTGCTGGGATTAAAGGCGTGCACCACCACGCCCGGCTCAGTCCCTGTCTTAACTCCTCCACTGGGGTCCCTGCACTCAGTCCAGTATTTACCTGGGAGCATCCACATCTGTATTTGTCAGACTCAAGAAGAGCCTCTTGAGAGGCAGCTGTAACAAATTCCTCTCACCAGGCATTTCCCAACATCCACAGTAGTGTCTGGCTTTGGTGTCTGCAGATGGGATGAATCCCTATGTTAGGCAAACTCTGGATGGCCTTTCCTTCAGACTCTGTTCCAGTCTTTGTCCCTGAATTTCCTTTTGTCAGGAGGAATTCTGGATTCTTATGTTTGAGGTGGGTGGGTAGCCCCATCCCTCAACTGGGGGCCATGTCTATCCACTGGATATGGTCTCTATCCATAACTTAGAGGTTCTACCTTGCCTTTATTGGATATTTCGACTAATGTCCTCTCTGTTGGATCCTGGGAATCTCTTGGATTCCTGGTATCTGGGACTTTCAAATGACCCAATGTTATACACCTCCTTTCAAGTTTCTGAACCTCTGTACTTCTCCCAATATCCTACCTTATTTGAACAGGCCACCCATACCCACCTCCACCTCCCAGATCCCTTCCCCCTATACCTCCTGAGATAATTTACTTCCCTTTTCTTAGTAGTACTGAATCCGCACATTGGTCACACATATGATCTGTGAGTGGATATTCTGAGCATTTATGGTTTTTTTTTTTTGCTAATATCCATTTATCAGTGAGTATACACCATGTATGTTCTTTTATGACTTAGTTAACTCAGTCAGGATGATATTTTCAAGTTCCATTCATTTGCCTGCGAATTTCATGAAGTCATTGGGTTTTTTTGTTTTGTTTTTGTTTTTTGTTTTGTTTTGTTTTGTTTGTAGGTTTTTTTTAGGGGGGGGGGTCGAGACAGGGTTTCTCTGTATAGCCCTGGCTGTTCTGGAACTCTCTTTGTAGACCAGGCTGGCCTCGAACTCAGAAATCTGCCTGACTCTGCCTCCCGAGTGCTGGGATTAAAGGCGTATGCCACCACGCCTGGCTGAAGTCATTGTTTTTAGTAACTGAGTTGTACTCCATTGTGTAAATGAACCACATTTTCTGTATCTGTTTCTCTGTTGAGGGACATCTGGGTTATTTACAACTTCTGGATATTATAAATAAGGCTGCTATGAGCATAATGGAGCATGTGAACTTGTTATATGTTGGAGCATCTTTGGGTATGTGCCCAGAGGTGTTATAGCTGGGTCCTCAGGTGGAAGTATTTCCAGTTGTCTGAGGAACAGCCAGATTGGTTTCCAGAATGGTTTTCCCAGCTTGTAATCCCACCAGCAATGGGGGAGTATTCCCCTTTCTCCACATCCTCACCACCATCTGCTATCACCCGAGTTTTTGATTTTAGCCATTCTGACTGGTGTGAGATGGAATTTCAGGGTTGTCTTGATTTGCATTTTCCTGATGACTAAGAATGTTTAATATTTCTTTAGGTGCTTCTCAGCCATTCAAGATTTCTCAATTGTAAATTCTCTGTTTAGCTCTTTTCCCCAGTTTTAATAGGATTATTTGATTCTCTGGTGGATAACTTGTTGAGTTCTTTGTATATTTTGGATATTTGCACTCTATGAGATGTAGGGTTGGTAAAGATTTTTTCCAATCGGTTGGTTGCAGTTTTGTCTTATTGACAGTGTCCTTTGTATTACAGAAACTTGTCAATTTTATGAGGTCTCGTTTGTCTATTGTTGATCTTAGATCATGAGCCATTGGTGTTCTGTTCAGGAAATCTTCCCCTGTGTCAATGTGTTTAAGGTTCTTTCCCACGTTCTCTTCTATTAGATTCAGTATACATGGTTTTACGTTGAGGTCCTCGATCCACTTAGACCTGAGCTTTGTATAAGGAGATAAGAATGGATCAATTTGCAATCTTCTACATGCTGACCACCAGTTGACCAAGCAAAATTTGTTGAAAAAGGTTGTCTTTTTTCCATTTGATTGTTGTGGTTTCTTAGTCAAAGATCAAGTGACCATAGGTGAGTTCATTTCTAGGTCTTCAATTCTATTCCATTGGTCTACCTGTCTGTCTCTGTTCCAACACTCGTGTGTGTGTGTGTGTGTGTGTGTGTGTGTGTGTGTGTGTGTGTGTGTTTATCACTATTGCTTTGTAGTACAGCTTGAAGTCAGGGATGGTGATTCCCCCAGAAGTTCTTTTACTGTTAAGAATGGTTTTTGCTATCCTGTTTTTGTTGTTGTTGTCATTCCTGATAAATATGAGAATTGCTCTTTCTATCTCTGAAGAATTCATTTGGAGTTTAAAGGAGTTTATATTGAATTTGTAGATTGCTTTTGGTAAGATGGTCATTTTTACTATGTTAATCCTGCTGATCCATGGGCATGGGAGATATTACCATCTTCTTGGATTTCTTTCTTCAGAGACTTTAAGTTCTTGTCATACAGATTGCTTAGTTAGAGTTATACCAAGATATTTTATATTATTTCTGACAATTGTGAAATGTATTGTTTCCCTAAATCTTTCTTAGTTTTTTTACACTTTGAATAGAGGAAAGCTACTGATTTGTTTGAGTTAATATTATAACCAGCTACATTGCTGAAGTTGTTTATCAGCTGTTGAAGTTCTCTCATGAATTTTTTGGGTGACTTATGTATACTATTATATCATCTGCAATTAGCCATATCTTAACTTCCTCCTTTCCAATTTGTATCCCTTTGATCTCCCTTTGGTGCCCCATTTGTCTGGCCAAAAATTCGAGTACTATCTCAAATAGAAAGGGGGAGAGTGCATAGCCTTGCTTTGTCCCTGATTTTAGAGGATTGCTTCAAGTTTCTATTCATTTAATTTGATGTTGGCTATTGGTTTTCTGTATATTGCTTTTATCATGTTTAGGTATGAACATTGAATTCCTGATATCTCCAATACTTTTAACAGGAAGGACTATTGTATTTTGCCAAAGGCTTTTTCATCATCTAATGAGATGATCATGTGCTTTTTTTCCTTTGTGTTTGTTTTTATAGTGGATTACATTGATTGATTTCCACATGTTGGACCATCCCTGAATCCCTGGGGTGAAGCTTACTTGATCATGGTGGGTGATTTGTGTGATAGTTCTTGGTTTCAGTTTGCAAGAATTCTATTGAGTATTTTTGCATCAATATTCATGAAAGAAATTGGTCTGAAGTTCTCTTTCTTTGTTGGGTGTTTGTCTGGTTTAGGTATTAGTGTAACTGTGTCTTTATAGAATATATTAAGTCCTGTTCCTTCTGTTTCTATTTTATAGAATAGTTGGAAGAGTAGTGGTATTAGGTCTTCTTTGAAGGTCTGATAGAATTCTGCACTAAAACTATCTGGTCCTGGGCATTTTTTGGTTGGGAGACTTTTAATGACTGCCTCTATCTCATTAGGGATTATAGGACTTTTTAGATGACTTATCTGATCCTGCTTTAAATTCAGTACATAGTATCTGTCTAGAAAATCATCCAATTAATCTAGATTTTCAGTTTTTTTGAGTATAGGCTTTTGTACTAGGATCTGATCATTTTAAAAATTTCTTTGGTTTCTGTTGTTATGTCTCCCTTTTCATTTCTGATTTTGTTAATTTGGATATTGTCTCTGTGTCCTCTGACTAGTATGGTTAAGGGTTTATCTATCTTGTTGATTTTCTCAAAAATCCAGCTCCTGGTTTTCTTTATTCTTTGTATAGTTCTCTTTGTTTCTACTTGGTTGATTTCAGCCCTGAGTTTGATTATTTCCTACGGTCTACTCCCCTTGAGAGTGTTTGCTTTTCTTTGTTCTAGAGCTTTCAGATGTCATGTTAAGTTGCTAGAGTATGCTCTCTCCAATCTCTTCATGGATGTACTCAGAGCTATGGGTTTTCCTCCTGGGGCTACTTTCACTGTGTCCCATAAGTTTGGGTATGTTGTGCCTTCATTTTCATTAAATTATAAAAAGTCTTTAATTTCATTCCTTAATTCTTCCTTGACCACGTTATCACTGAGTAGATCATTGTTCAGCTTCCATGTATATGTGGGCTTTCTGAGGTTTTTTTTGTTGTTGAAGATCAGCCTTAATGGTCCAATGTGGTGTAGAAACTCTAGATCAGGATTAGATCATTTCAACAACAGAAATACACACTGGAAAAAAGGACAGCATCTTCAACCAGTGATACTAGTCAAATTGGATTTCTCTATATAGAATAATGTAAATAGAACTCTATTTGAAACCTGCACAAAACTCAATTCCAAATGGATTAAAAGCTCAGCAAAATCTAGACATAGTGAATCTGATGAAATACAAAGTGAGAAATAGGCTGGAACTCATTCCCCCAAAAAAAGACTTTCTGAGCAGAATAGCATTTTTCTTGACTTTTGAATCCCTATCCTAGGTCTTGGATAGTGTTGGTGTGGTTTCCCTCTGGGGTTTTTGTTTGACTTCTTACTATTTTCATTTCTAGTTTTATCTCAGTTTGCACTTTTAGGGCATCAACTATGATGTTTTGAACTGGTTTTATATATATATATATATATATATATATATATATATATATATATACATATACATATATAATTTTATCTACTGTTTGTGATTTCATGGGCTTCATTCGGATTTTATTCATGTCCTTTAACATATTCATGTTTTGCAGTCCTTCTTTTGTGCTTTGACTATATTCTGTTTCTCAGGGTCTACTTGAATAGGGATTCTGAGATTTTGCTGGAGAAATACTGTCTTGGTTGTTAATGACTTGTATCTTAGTATCTGGATTTGAGATGATTGTGATTTTAGGTGTAGATATCTGAACTTGTCTTTGGTTGGTTGGTTTTATTTAATTTCTTGGTTTCTGTCATACTCTCTGGATCCTAGGAAAGTGTGTTGGCTTTGGTTTGTATTGTAGGGAGTGCATCTGAGTCTCTGTCTGGAGTGGCTAGGTGAGGATTTCGGTAAAATCTGCTTCTTGGTATTGGAAATGACACTAAGTAATAGGAATGGTCTAGAAGGGGAGATTGAGAGGGTTCTCATATAGAAGAAATCTGGATCACCTAATGATATGGCAGAGTACTCATTTTTCAGAGATAGGGTAGAAGAACAGACCCTCGAAAGTGGTTTACTGCAGTGTTGTGAATGAAAGTGATAATACTGCACTGGAGTACAAGAAAGATAAGAAAAATCATTTTCCTGTGCCCAGCTTCAAAGTGACTATCTTGGATCCCAGTTAGAGAGTGTTTTGACTTATTGGTCATTGACTTAAAAGAATTGGAGTAGCATAAAAGAGGGGAGCAAGAAGGTCCTCGCAAAAGAGATAACCTGGGTGCTCTGCAATACTTTGCATAGTTCTTATAGAATGGATGTAGAGTCAGAGGACTGGTACTCAGAAATGATCTGTTGTATAGTTGCAGATGAGACAGAGGAATTTGCAATGAAAGACAGAAAGAAGAATATAGCTAGTGTACCTGATTCCTACACTGGCATTGTCAGAGGGTTCCCAGGTATAGAGTGTTTCCAGGTATTAGTGAATGACATAAAGAAATTGGAGTGGGCTATAGTGGATAGTATAGGATGATGGTGTGTACAGGTAAAAGTAAACCTGAGTTGACCATGAGGTTTCCTATGTATAATATGAGGACATGACCACTCCAGTACATACTTGAGGGTAAGGTTATTATTGTAGATATGAACAATGGTATAGCCAGAGGCATCTGGAATAGATCAGGATAGGAAGCAAATGTAGTAGAGTAAACATGGTAATTAGACTGAATTTAGCCATGAAAGGAATGTGATAGAGACAGGGAGAAAAAGAGAGGAAGGAGGTAGAGAAATGAGAGAGAGAGAGAGAGAGAGAGAGAGAGAGAGAGAGAGAGAGAGAGAGAGAACATAAAAAGAAGAGAGGGCAAAGAAAGGGGTGAGCAAGTGGTCCAATAGGGAGCTCAGAGCCTAAGAATGAGAAACTATGCAGAAGGGAAGCCCATGAACAGAAGAAGTTTAGGGTTGGGGAAAAGGATAAGTAGAGGCAGATGATAAGAAGGTAGATGTCAGCATGAACTCTGTAACAAGTACTTGAAATGCTAAGAGAGCTTGAAGGCCAACATATGTTTGTTATGATAATATGTACCACAGTTAGCCATGTGTCCCAGCTTCTTTTGGACTTGAAACCCTGGAGTTCCCAGCAAAAGAAAGCAGAGATGTAGTATGTGCCCCCTGCAAGAGGAATTTTTTTATTAGAATGCTTTATTTATTTATTCTTTGTTGTGGAGCATGTATACTTGATATATGTTGAAGCATCTTTTGGGTATATGCCCAGTACCTGGGTGTTCAGGTAGAATTATTTTCAATATTTTGAGGAACTGCCAGGTTACCAGAGGGGTGTGCCAGTTTCCAAACCCACCAGCAATGGAGTGTTCCTCTTTCTCCACATCCTTACCAGCATGTGCTGTCTATTGAGTTTTTGATCTTACTTATTCTGATTGGTGTTAGGTGGAATCTCAGGGTTGTTTTGATTTGTATTTCTCTGATAACTAACGATGTTTAACAGTTAAGTGCTTCTTGAACAATTTAGATTCCTCTGTTGAGAATTATCTGTATAACTCTGTTCCCTACTTTTAAACTGGGTTGTTTGTTTTTCTTTTGGACTCTAACTCTTTGAGGTATATATATCTTCTGTTAGATGTAAGGTAGATAAAGATCTTTACCCAATATGTATGTTGCTGTTTGATCCAATTAACAGTGCCATTTGCCATACATAAATAAGCTTTTCAGTTTCAATAGGTCTTATTTGTCAGTTGTTGATATTATAACCTGGGTCATTGGTGTTTTTGTCGGGTCAGTTTCTCCTGTGCCTATGTGTTTGAGGCTATTTCCCACTTTCTCTTCTATTAAATTCAGTGTATCTGGTTTTATGTTGAGGTCCTTGATCCACTTGGACTTGAGCTTTGTCCAAGGTGATAATATGGATCAATTTGCATTGTTCTGAAAGATCCTGGCAGAATGTAAAAGGTCATAGGAGCCCTGAAATTGGTAAAATAGATTTTATTGTTAGTAAAACTGGCTTCATTGATTTATAAAAATAAAGGTGGACAATGCTTTGGCCACTCCTCGAACCTGTGTGCCTGCCAATGTTCTGACAAGGTGTGTGCCCATTGCTGCACCTTCATTAGATTCTTTCCTTGTTTCCCTCCCATACCCATTTCTTGAGGAATCCATCATTTTAGAATAGATATTGTCTAGATATGGAAGTCCCCTATTCTCCCCCTTCTCCTTTCCCCTCTGAGGGCCTATAAAAACTGGGAATTCTTTCCCCTAGAGGTCGACTCTTCTACCCCTGCGTGGGATATGAGTCATCCCCAGAGCTCGGGCTTTCTCCGAATAAAGCCTCATGTGGTTTGCAACAAGCTCGGTCTGTCCTGAGTTCTTTGGTGTCCACTATTGTCCTGAGGCCTGAGCGAGGGGCTCCTCTTGGAGTCTTTCAGTTCCACATGCAGACTTCCAGTTAGACCAGCACCATTTGTCGAAGATGCTTTCATTTATTCCACTCTATGGTTTTGACTTCTTTGTCAAAGATCATAAGTATGTGGGTTATGATTGGATATAAAATTCTATTCCATTGATCTACCTGTCTGACTTTGTACCAGTACCATGTAGTTTTTATTACTATTTCCCTGTAGTATATCTTAATGTCAGAGATTGTGATTTCCCCCAAAAGTTTTTATTGTTGAGAATTTATTTGCTATCATGCTTTTTTCTTAACCATATTATGTTGAGAACTGCTCTTTCCATATCTTGGAAGAATTATGTTAAATTTTTGATGGAGATTGTATTGAATCTGTAGATTGCTTTTGGTAAGGCATGCATTTTTACTATGTTAATCCCACAGATCCGTGAGCATGGGCTACCTTTCCCTCTTCTGAGGTCTTTGTCAATTTCTTTCTTCAGAGACTTGAAATTCTTATCATATATATCTTTCACTTGTTTGGTTAGAGTCACACCAAGATATTGTATATTACTTGCAATTATTATAAAGGTTGTTGTTTTCCTAGTTATTTCTCAGCCCAATTACCATTTGTACAAAGGAAGGCGACTAATTTGTTTGAGATAATTTTACTTCGAGACACTTTGCTGAAGTTGATAATCAGTTGTAGGAGTTGTCTTGTAGAATTTGGGGGTTGCTGATGTATACTATTGTGTCACCTGAAAATAGTGATATCTTGACTTCATCCCTTCCAGTTTGTATCCCCCCGATCTCCTTTTCTTGTCTAATTGCTCTAGCTAGCAATTCAAGCACTATATTGAATTGATAGGGAGAGAACAGGCAGCCTCTTCTTATTCCTGATTTTAGTGGGACTTCTTCACATTTTTCTCCATGTAATTTTATATTAGCTGTTGGTTTGCTATGTATTGCTTTTATTATGTTTAGTTATATGCCATGAAATTCCTGATCACTCGAAGACTTTTAACATGAAGGTGTGCTGTAGCTGGTCAAATGCTTTTTCAGCATCTAATAAGATGATCATATGATTTTTCCCCCTTGGGTTTCTTTGAATAGTGGATCCTGTTGATGGGTTTTTATATATTGAGTGATCCTTGCATCCCTGGGAATAAACCTACTTGCATATGGTGATTGATGATTTGATGTGTTCTTGGATTCAGTTTTCAAGAATTTCATTGAGTATTTTTACATTGATATAAGGGAAACTGGTCTGAACTTCTTTTTTATGGTTGGGTCTTTCTGTGGCTTCATAGAATGAATTAGGTAGTATTCCTTCTCTTTCTATTTTGTGGAATGTTTTGAGGAGTATTGGTATTAGATCTTCTTTGAAGGTCTGGTAGAATTCTGCACTAAAACCATCTTTTATCTTTTTGTTGGGAGGTTTTAATGGCGGCTTCTATTCCCTTGTGTGTTATGGGACTTTTAGTTTAGATAGTTTAGATGATATTGGTTTAACTTTGGTAAGTGTTTTCAGTCTAGAAAATCATCCATTTCATCTAAGTTTTTGAGTATAGGCTTTTGTAGTAAGGTCTGAGGAGTGATTGAATTTCCTCAGTTTCTGTTATGTCTCCCTTTTCATTTCTGATTTTGTTAATTTGAATATTGTCTATATGAGTTTTATTTGGTTTGCCTAAATGTTTATCTACATTGTTAATTTTCTCAGAGAACCACCTATTTTTTCTATTGATTCTGTGTATAATTTTCTTTGTTTCTAATTTGTTTATTTCAGCCTGATTGAATATTTCCTGTCATCTGCTCTTCTTGGATGTGTTTGCTTCCTTTTTTATAGCTTTTATGTGTGCTGTTACATAGCTAATGTACAATCTGTCCAATTTCTTTATGAAGGGACTTAGTGCTATGAATTTTCCTCTAAGCAGTGCTATCATTGTGTCCCATAAGTTTGCGAATGCTGTGCCTTCATTTCAATTAAATTCGAGAAAACCTTTCATTTCTTCGCTGACCTAGTTATCAATGCATAGATGTTCAGGTTCCATGAGTATTTGGACTTTCTGTTATTTTTGTTGTTTTTGACATCTAGCATTTGTCTATGATGATCTGAGAGAATGCATGGGATTTTTAGAATTATTTTCTTATATTTGTTGAGGCTTCTTTTGTGTCTGATTATATATCCAATTTTAGAGGTTAAAATGGATGTTGAGAAGAAGGTACATTCTTTTGTTTTAGGGTGAAATGTTCTATAGTTATCTGTTAAATCCATTTGGTTCATAACCTCTATTAGTTTCACCATGTCTCTGTTTAGTTTCTGTTTCCATAACTTGTCCATTGGTAAAAAATGGGGTGTTGAGATCTGCCACTATTATTGTATGAGGTTCACTATGTGTTTTGAGATTTAGTAAACTTTCTTTTTTTTTTTTAGATTTTTTTCCATTTTTTATTAGGTATTTAGCTCATTTACATTTCCAATGCTATACCAAAAGTCCCCCATAGCCACCCACCCCCATTCCCCTACCCACCCACTCCCCTTTTTTGGCCCTGGCATTCCCCTGTACTGGGGCATATAAAGTTTGCGTGTCCAATGGGCCTCTCTTTCCAGTGATGGCCGCCTAGGCCATCTTTTGATACATATGCAGCTAGAGTCAAGAGCTCCGGGGTACTGGTTAGTTCATAATGTTGTTCCACCTATAGGGTTGCAGATCTCTTTAGCTTCTTGGGTACTTTCTCTAGCTCCTTCATTGGGGGCCATGTGATCCATCCAATAACCAACTGTGAGCATCCACTTCTATGTTTGCTAGGCCCAGGCATACTCTGACAAGAGACAGCTATATCAGGGTCCTTTCAGCATAATCTTGCTAGTGTATGCAATGGTGTCAGCATTTGGAAGCTGATTATGGGATGGATCCCCGGATATGGCAGTCTCTACATGGTCCATCTTTTTATTTCAGCTCCAAACTTTGTCTCTGTACCTCCTTCCAAGGGTGTTTTGTTCCCACTTCTAAGGAGGGGCATAGTGTCCACACTTCAGTCTTCATTTTTCTTGAGTTTCATGTGTTTAGGAAATTGTATCTTATATCTTGGATATCCTAGGTTTTGGGCTAATATCCACTTATAAGTGAGTACATATTGTGTGAGTTCCTTTGTGAATGTGTTACCTCACTCAGGATGATGCCCTCCAGGTCCATCAATTTGGCTAGGAATTTAATAAATTCATTCTTATTAACAGCTGAGTAGTACTCCATTGTGTAGATGTACCACATTTTCTGTATCCATCCCTCTGTTGAGGGGCATCTGGGTTCCTTCCAGCTTCTGGCTATTATAAATAAGGCTGCTATGAACATAGTGGAGCATGTGTCCTTCTTACCAGTTGGGGCATCTTCTGGATATATGACCAGGAGAGATATTGCTGGATCCTCCGGTAGTACTATATCCAGTTTTCTGAGGAACCGCCAGACTGATTTCCAGAGTGGTTGTACAAGCCTACAATCCCACCAACAATGGAGCAGTGTTCCTCTTTCTCCACATCCACACCAGCATCTGCTGTCACCTGAATTTTTGATCTTAGCCATTCGGACTGGTGTGAGGTGGAATCTCAGGGTTGTTTTGATTTGCATTTCCCTGATGATTAAGGATGTTGAACATTTTTTCAGGTGCTTCTCTGCCATTCGGTATTCCTCAGGTGAGAATTCTTTGTTCAGTTCTGAGCCCCATTTTTTAATGGGGTTATTTGATTTTCTGAAGTCGACCTTCTTGAGTTCTTTATATATGTTGGATATTAGTCCCCTATCTGATTTAGGATAGGTAAAGATCCTTTCCCAATCTGTTGGTGGTCTTTTTGTCTTATTTGACGGTGTCTTTTGCCTTGCAGAAACTTTGGAGTTTCATTAGGTCCCATTTGTCAATTCTCGATCTTACAGCACAAGCCATTGCTGTTCTGTTCAGGAATTTTTCCCCTGTGCCTATATCTTCAAGGCTTTTCCCCACTTTCTCCTCTATAAGTTTCAGTGTTATGTGAAGTTCCTTGATCCACTTAGATTTGACCTTAGTACAAGGAGATAAGTATGGATCGATTCGCATTCTTCTACATGATAACAACCAGTTGTGCCAGCACCAATTGTTGAAAATGCTGTCTTTCTTCCACTGGATGGTTTTAGCTCCCTTGTCAAAGATCAAGTGACCATAGGTGTGTGGGTTCATTTCTGGGTCTTCAATTCTATTCCATTGGTCTACTTGTCTGTCTCTATACCAGTACCATGCAGTTTTTATCACAATTGCTCTGTAGTAAAGCTTTAGGTCAGGCATGGTGATTCCACCAGAGGTTCTTTTATCCTTGAGAAGACTTTTTGCTATCCTAGGTTTTTTGTTATTCCAGATGAATTTGCAGATTGCTCCTTCTAATTCGTTGAAGAATTGTGTTGGAATTTTGATGGGGATTGCATTGAATCTGTAAATTGCTTTTGGCAAGATAGCCATTTTTACAATGTTGATCCTGCCAATCCATGAGCATGGGAGATCTTTCCATCTTCTGAGATCTTCTTTAATTTCTTTCTTCAGAGACTTGAAGTTTTTATCATACAGATCTTTCACTTCCTTAGTTAGAGTCACGCCGAGATATTTTATATTATTTGTGACTATTGAAAAGGGTGTTGTTTCCCTAATTTCTTTCTCAGCCTGTTTATTCTTTGTGTAGAGAAAGGCCATTGACTTGTTTGAGTTAATTTTATATCCAGTACTTCACCGAAGCTGTTTATCAGGTTTAGGAGTTCTCTGGTGGAATTTTTAGGGTCACTTATATATACTATCATATCATCTGCAAAAAGTGATATTTTGACTTCCTCTTTTCCAATTTGTATCCCCTTGATCTCCTTTTGTTGTCGAATTGCTCTGGCTAATACTTCAAGTACTATGTTGAAAAGGTAGGGAGAAAGTGGGCAGCCTTGTCTAGTCCCTGATTTTAGTGGGATTGCTTCCAGCTTCTCTCCATTTACTTTGATGTTGGCTACTGGTTTGCTGTAGATTGCTTTTATCATGTTTAGGTATGGGCCTTGAATTCCTGATCTTTCCAAGACTTTTACCATGAATGGGTGTTGAATCTTGTCAAATGCTTTTTCTGCATCTAACGAGATGATCATGTGGTTTTTGTCTTTGAGTTTGTTTATATAATGGATTACATTGATCGATTTTCGTATATTAAACCATCCCTGCATCCCTGGAATAAAACCTACTTGGTCAGGATGGATGATTGCTTTAATGTGTTCTTGGATTCGGTTAGCGAGAATTTAATTAAGGATTTTTGCATCGATATTCATAAGAGAAATTGGTCTGAAGTTCTCTATCTTTGTTGGATCTTTCTGTGGTTTAGGTATCAGAGTAATAGTGGCTTCAGAAAATGAGTTGGGTAGAGTACCTTCTACTTCTATCTTGTGAAATAGTTTGTGCAGAACTGGAATTAGATCTTCTTTGAAGGTCTGATAGAACTCTGCACTAAACCCGTCTGGTCCTGGGCTTTTTTTGGCTGGGAGACTATTAATAACTGCTTCTATTTCTTTAGGGGATATGGGACTGTTTAGAAGGTCAACTTGATCCTGATTCAACTTTGGTACCTGGTATCTTTCCAGAAATTTGTCCATTTCGTCCAGGTTTTCCAGTTTTGTTGAGTATAGCCTTTTGTAGAAGGATCTGATGGTGTTTTGGATTTCTTCAGGATCTGTTGTTATGTCTCCCTTTTCATTTCTGATTTTGTTAATTAGGATTTTGTCCCTTTGCCCTTTAGTGAGTCTAGCTAAGGGTTTATCTATCTTGTTGATTTTCTCAAAGAACCAACTCCTCGTTTGGTTAATTCTTTGAATAGTTCTTCTTGTTTCCACTTGGTTAATTTCACCCCTGAGTTTGATTATTTCCTGCCGTCTACTCCTCTTGGGTGAATTTGCTTCCTTTTTTTCTAGAGCTTTTAGATGTGTTGTCAAGCGGCTAGTATGTGCTCTCTCCCGTTTCTTTTTGGAGGTACTCAGAGCTATGAGTTTCCCTCTTAGAAATGCTTTCATTGTGTCCCAAAGGTTTGGGTACGTTGTGGCTTCTTTTTCATTAAACTCTAAAAAGTCTTTAATTTTTTTCTTTATTCCTTCCTTGACCAAGGTATCATTGAGAAGAGTGTTGTTCAGTTTCCACGTGAATGTTGGCTTTCCATTATTTATGTTGTTATTAAAGATCAGTCTTAGGCCATGGTGGTCTGATAGGATACATGGGACAATTTCAATATTTTTGTAACTGTTGAGGCCTATTTTGTGACCAATTATATGGTCAATTTTGGAGAAGGTCCCGTGAGGTGCTGAGAAGAAGGTATATCCTTTTGTTTTAGGATAAAATATTCTGTAGATATCTGTCAGGTCCATTTGTTTCATAACTTCTGTTAGTTTCACTGTGTCCCTGTTTAGTTTCTGTTTCCACGATCTGTCCATTGATGAAAGTGGTGTATTGAAGTCTCCCACTATTATTGTGTGAGGTACAATGTGTGCTTTGAGCTTTACTAAAGTCTCTTTAATGAATGTGGCTGCCCTTGCATTTGGAGTGTAGATATTCAGAATTGAGAGTTCCTCTTGGAGGATTTTACCTTTGATGAGTATGAAGTGTCCCTCCTTGTCTTTTTTGATAACTTTGGGTTGGAAGTCGATTTTATTCGATATTAGAATGGCTACTCCAGCCTGTTTCTTCAGACCATTTGCTTGGAAAATTGTTTTCCAGCCTTTCACTCTGAGGTAGTGTCTGTCTTTTTCCCTGAGATGGGTTTCCTGTAAGCAGCAGAATGTTGGGTCCTGTTTGTGTAGCCAGTCTGTTAGTCTATGTCTTTTTATTGGGGAATTGAGTCCATTGATATTAAGAGATATTAAGGAAAGGTGATTGTTGCTTCCTGTTATTTTTGTTGTTAAAGTTGGCATTCTGTTTTTGTGGCTGTCTTCTTTTAGGTTTGTTGAGGGATTATCTTCTTGTTTTTTCTAGGGCGTGGTTCCTGTCCTTGTATTGTTTTTTTTTTTTTCTGTTATTATCCTTTGAAGGGCTGGATTTGTGGAGAGATAATGGGTGAATTTAGTTTTGTCGTGGAATACTTTGGTTTCTCCATCTATGGTAATTGAGAGTTTGGCTGGGTATAGTAGCCTGGGCTGGCATTTGTGTTCTCTTAGTGTCTGTATAACATCTGTCCAGGCTCTTCTGGCTTTCATAGTCTCTGGTGAAAAATCTGGTGTAATTCTGATAGGCTTGCCTTTATATGTTACTTGACCTTTTTCCCTTACTGCTTTTAGTATTCTATCTTTATTTAGTGCATTTGATGTTCTGATTATTATGTGTCGGGAGGAATTTCTTTTCTGGTCCAGTCTATTTGGAGTTCTGTAGGCTTCTTGTATGTTCATGGGCATCTCTTTCTTTAGATTTGGGAAGTTTTCTTCAATAATTTTGTTGAAGATATTTGCTGGTCCTTTGAGTTGAAAATCTTCATTCTCATCCACTCCTATTATCCGTAGGTTTGGTCTTCTCATTGTGTCCTGGATTTCCTGGATGTTTTGAGTTAGGATCTTTTTGCATTTTCCATTTTCTTTGATTGTTGTGCCGATGTTCTCCTGGAGTCTTCTGCACCTGAGATTCTCTCTTCCATCTCTTGTATTCTGTTGCTGATGCTGGCATCTATGGTTCCAGATTTCTTTCCTAGGGTTTCTATCTCCAGCGTTGCCTCACTTTGGGTTTTTTTTATTGTGTCTACTTCCCTTTTTAGGTCTAGTATGGTTTTGTTCATTTCCATCACCTGTTTGGATGTGTTTTCCTGTTTTTCTATAAGGACTTCTACCTGTTTGGTTGTGTTTTCCTGTTTTTCTTTAAGGACTTGTAACTCTTTAGCAGTGTTTTCCTGTTTTTCTTTAAGGACTTGTAACTCTTTAGCAGTGTTCTCCTGTATCTCTTTAAGTGAGTTATTGAATTCCTTCTTTATGTCCTCTACCATCATCATGAGATATGCTTTTAGATCCAGGTCTACCTTTTCAGGTGTGTTAGGGTGTCCTGGACTGGGCGAAGTGAGCGTTCTGGGTTCTGATGATGGTGAGTGGTCCTGGTTTCTGTTAGTAGGATTCTTAAGTTTACCTTTCGCCATCTGGCAATCTCTGGAGTTAGTTGTTATAGTTGTCTTTGTTAAGAGATTGTTCCTCTGTTGATTTTGTTACCCTCAATCAGCAGGCGTGCGAGACAAGCTCTCTCCTCTGAGTTTCAGTGGTCAGAGCAGTCTCTGCAGGCAAGCTCTCCTCTTTCGGGGAAGGTGTACAGTTATCTGGTATTTGGACCTCCTCCTGGCTGAAGATGAAGGCCCAAAACAGGATCTTTCGCAGAAGCTGTGTTGCTTTGGCCAGGAAGGTGGCTGGTTGTCTGGAGTCAAAGATGACGCTGCCTCAGAAGCTCTGTGGCTCTCGCCAGGAAGGTGGCCGGCCGTCTGGAGTCGAAGATGGCGCCGCCCCAGAAGCTCTGCGACTCTCGCCCGTCCCAGAAACGGCTGGCCTCTGTATTCCACACGGTCACCCGTGCAGCCTGCCCTCCGCGGAGTCCCGGAGCCAAGAATGCTCCCGCCGGCGCCTGTGACACAAACCTCTCAGGCCGGGCAGACCCCCGTGCTCTCCAGTAAACTTTCTTTTATGAAACTTTACATGGATGCCCTTGTATTTGTGGCATAGATGTTCAGAATTGGGACTTCATCTTGGTGGATTTTTCCTTTGATGTATATGTAGAGTCCTTGCCCATCATTTTAATAACTTTTGTTTTAATGTTTATTTTATTCGATATTAAAATGGCTACTCAAGCTTGTTTCTTGAGACTATTTGTTTGGAAAACTTTTTCTATCCCTTTCCTCTGAGGTAGTGTCTGTTTTTGTCACTGAGGTGTGTTTCCCTTGTGCAGCAAAATGCTACATGCTGTGCCTATATCCAGTCTGTTAGCCTATGTCTTTTTATTGGGTAATTAAGTCCATTGATGTTAAAAGATATTAAAGACCAATGATTTTTAGTTCCTATTGTTTTGGTTGTTGGAGCTGATATTACATGTGTGTGTGTGTTTGTGTGTGTGTGTGTGTGTGTGTGTGTGTGTGTGTGTGGTGTGTGTTTGGACTAGAAACAATAAAGAAAACACAAATGGAGGCAACCCTGAAGATGGGCAACTCAGGAAAGAGATCAAGAGATACAGATACTGAAGATCAGCCTTAGTCTGTGGTGATCTGACAGGATGCATGGGATAATTTCAATATTTTTGTACCTGTTGAGGCGTGTTTTGTGACCAATAATATGGGCAATTTTGGAAGTGCTGAGAAGAACTGATCTTTAATAACAACATAAATAATAGAAAGCCAACAGTCACGTGGAAGCTGAAGAACATTCTAGTCAATGATACCTTGGTCAAGGAAGAAATAAAGAACAAAATAAAAGACTTTTTAGAGTTCAATGAAAATGAAGCCACAACATACCCAAACTTATGGGACACAATGAAAGCATTCCTAAGAGGAAAACTCATATCTCTGAGTGCCTCCAAAAAGAAACTAGAGAGCATACACTAGCAGCTTGAAAGCACACCTAAAATCTCTAGAACAAAACGAAGCAAATTCACCCAAGAGGAGTAGATGGCAGGAAATAATCAAACTTAGGGCTGAAATCAACAAAGTGGAAACAAAAAGAACTATACAAAGAAGCAACCAAGCCAGGAGCTGGTTCTTTGAGAAAATCAACAAGATAGATAAACCCTTAGCCAGACTAACTGGAGGGCACAGGGACAGTATCCTAATTAACAATATCAGAAATGAAAAGGGAGACATAACAACAAAACCTGAGGAAATCCAAAACATTATCAGATCCTACTACAAAAGTCTATACTCAACAAAACTGGAAAACCTGGATGAAATGGACAAATTTCTAGACAGATACCAGGTACCGAAGTTAAATCAGGATCAGATTAATGACCTAAACAGTCCTATATCCCCTAAAGAAATAGAAGCAGTTATTAATAGTCTCACAACCAAAAAAAGCCCAGGACCAGATGGGTTTAGTGCAGAGTTCTAGCAGACCTTCAAAGAAGACCTAATTACAATTCTCCTCAAACTATTTCACAAAATAAAACAGAAGGTACTATCCCCAATTCATTCTATGAAGCCACAATAACTCTGATACCTAAACCACATAAAGACCCAACAAAGAAAGAGAAATTCAGACCTATTTCTCTTATAAATATCGATGCAAAAATATTCAATAAAATCCTCACAATTCTAAGAGCCAAACAAAGAAGCACAAGAAAGATGATCTAAAACTCGGCTGTGATATTCATTTACAAAGTGAATAATAAGATAAGCAATCTAGGTCCTGAGAGATAGCACAGCAGATAAGAGCACTTAGTGATTTTACAGGGGATCTGAGTTTAGTTCCTAGGGCCAACCAACAACTACCTGTGACTCCAGCTCCAGGGCATCTGATATGCTCTTCTGGGCCCCACAGATAACTGCATCCACACATTCACACGAATACATACAGACACACAGAGAGACATGTAATTAGAAAATAAAATAAATTAAATCTTTACCTTCAGAGAGGGAAAGGGGAAGGGGGATGGGATGGGCAGTTTTCTGAGGGGATACCAGGAAAGGGAATATCATTTGAAATGTAATTGAATAAAATGATTAATAAAAATATTGGAAAATAAAAAATGATATTGAGTTCCTTACCTGATTAAGTAGGTATTAATTTTTATTTTTAATCTGTAAATAAAATTTCACAACTGTTTTAAAATGAGACTGTTCTTAGATTATTATTGTTGTTGCATTCAAATATAACCTCTACAAATTTTTAGAACAAGAGCATGACATATGAAGCAACAATTTGTGCATTTTTATTAATAATTAACTAAATGTTCTGGGGCTCTTCCTTACCATTTTTCCAGAAAGAGACAAGATGTTACTGGGTTTCTGTCTTATATATCAGCTATTCTATAATTCATACTGGCTTGTCTTACAGGAGAGGATATATCGATATTCTAAACATTTCACAAAGGCTAACAGAAGTGAGTCACATTTCAGTCACCACAAAGAAGTGTTGAACATGTAGAAATGGGAAGTATGATAACTTCAATTTTACACTCTAAACTCCCATATAAAGGCCTCACAGTTCCTCTCAGATATGTACAATTTTCACATGCTTTGTGAATTTAAGCTGTATAGCTTAAAATTGTTTGAAACTAATGTGCAATATTATGAGCAGATTTTTTTTGTGTTGCCCTCAGACTATTCAATCTGTATGTACACAGAGCTGTGGTCCAGAGTTTTGGAAATTTCTACAAGATGAAAGATCTATCTGCTCTTTTTCTTGTATGTGTTGTCCAGAGAAGCACATTTCCAACCAAACAGGTAGAAAAGGAAGACCTATCCTCCAATTGCTTGTATATGGAGAAGGAGAAACCTACAAAGTGACCATGATGTCTGAACACAGCACTGTTCTCCATCTCTCATTCACTCATCCATACCAGCTCTAAATCTCCACTTTCAATAAGTTTTGTAGGTGTTGTCCTCAGTGATAGGTTGTGGAGAACAACCAATAACCTTAGTAGAAGCCTGAGTAGTTTGGGGCTTTCCCTGGGACCCCTTTAGTCAACATAGATTAGCTTTCACCCATTTTCAGTACTGGAAGCTTCATTAGATGGTAAGAGATGTCTAGTTGGGACTCTGTTGCTGGGTCCAACATGGCTGTATAATGGTAGGAGTGACACAGTTCCTGTCCCTAGATCATCACCAGGACATTGATCCTCACATGTGCTGATGATTGCTGTTACCCTGAAACTGATCCTCTGTATAGTCTATTTTACTTTCAGTCTCTCTTTCAGGGGAATACACCTCAGACATTTCACAGAGTTAATCATGCCAAAATAAACAAAACAAATAAAGTCCTCAGGACTGAGGAATGAAAGGGGTCTTGAGGCTATGGAGGATGAGGAAGAGGTATTGTGCTTGGCCTTTAAAGCCATGGGAATGGATGCTTTCTTTGAACCTTCACACCTATGGACTAGTGGAATGTACTCTGCATATTACTACAAGAGAAATGTAAAAATACCAATGCAGCTTTACTCTATAGTGGTAACCAGCCCTACAAGATTTGCTAGTGCAGTAGGGACAAAACAGTTGTGGAAGTGACCAGCTAATATGTGATTGGATGTAATGTCTACTCTGTGTGAAGGAACCTATATCCAGAACTGCTTGGGTGGCCAGGAACTGGGACTAGATAGGTCAGGGACATAGGAGGAAACTAAATACTAGGTTTGCTAAAAGAACATAGCAATAAAATGACTTCAAAGGACATTCTGCTATACTCACAGATCAATGCCTTCCTTAGCCATAATCAGAGAAAGGTTCTCCTAAAGCAGATGGGAACAAATACAGAGATCAATATCCAGAAGATATGTAGAGTAAGAAATCTTGGAACATTCTACCTTAAATGAAATGTCTCCAGCAAATCTCTCCACTAAAGGCCCAGGGAACTCTGTAGCAGAAAGAGTGGAATAGCCAGATGGGATGGACTACAAGAAAATAAAGCCTTTTTAAACATATCAGGCTGACATATGAATGCATGGATATTGAGGAAGCATGCATTGGCCATAAAGGGTCTGTACCATATGTGAACCTACAACTAAGAAATATATACACATGCTCCATCACTAACCCACAAGCTAGATCCAACTCATAACCACTTAAAAATAAAACCTTTGTTCAGCTTTCCACTGGGAAGCTCTGGGAAGAACAATGGCAAATGGGAGTTGTGGGTAAGCTCTACCCTAATAGTTTTGCCAAAGACCCCATAGCCAACCTACATATCTCCTTCCAGCTTGTCTCTGACTCCAAGTTGGTTTTTACCTACTGTAATATTCTTCAACAGGAGGATCAAACACAAAAGGAGTTACAAACCTCCCTCTACTGGCTACAATACATCCAACATACAGCTGATCTCCTTCCCCTAATGACCCACCCTACCTCATCTCAGTGCTTTTTCTGTACTTCCCTCTCCTGGCCACTGTTGGCAGCTTCTCCCATGAACATCTTACTTCTTGAACCTGTGGGCCTCTATCCAAAAGGCAAGCTATAAATCATTCCTTTTTAAAGTCTATTCTTCCCCTTTTGTCCTGTAGGGTCTTCTTCAAGGTCTTATTCTACATGTTCTATAACAACACTGTCACCAAGTTGCTCTTCTCTGGTGCAAGCATATTCCCAGTTCATGCATTAAACACCGCTTTCAAGGTTTCTGCATCCCTGTAATGATTGTTCCTCAGATTTGTCTCTATAAGCCCCAAGAACTCTGTAGCTGAGATAGGGCTTGGTCACTGAACTGGGTCTCACCATCTTGCTGGGCACCTTGACAGTCACTGGAGTGGCCCTTTTCTAAACACACCATCTAGCTGGCAACTTTCTGGATAAGTTTGTTCCAGGATATTTGACCACATTGTGGGAATATGTACTGGAAAAACCTGTTTCTAGTTTTGATATGGCTAAACCCTAGCATACATCCTTATTCCAAGAGCATTCTGTTTATTGTAAACAAGATTTGAATAAAGTCAACCATTGGTCAAGAGGTCCAACAAACCAGTTTACAGGGGATGAACCTAGGAAAACACCATAGAGAGGGAGTCAGGAGGATGGATATAGAGATGAACAGGAAGTAGAAAGGAGGGACATTCAATTGGAGGTGTATTTTCCTGTATTTCCTTTAGGGATGTATTCATTTCCTCTTTAAAGGCTTCTTTATATACCTGAGATTTGATTGAGACCATTTTCTTATACTTCAGCTGTGTTGGAATCTCCAGGAGTGGCTGTAATAGGACAGTCCTGGTGGTGCCATATTGTCCAGGTTGTTGTTGATTGTGTTCTTGGGCTGGCCTCTAGGCATCTGGGGTTTGTGGTTATTATGCTGATTTCTGAGTTTAGCTCTGTTGGAAGGGTGCTTTTTGGGTGTCTTTTCCATTGGTTTCTGATTGTTTTCTCTACTGGTTGAGTGGCCTCTGGTTCTAATGACTAGTTAGTCTTCAGATACAGTAGGGTGTCTCCCTAGGGCTTTTTGTGGCTGAGTCATCTCTGTGATTTTGTGTGCAAATTTTGCCTCTGGAGTCCCTAGTTCAACCTTAGTGGGGCATGTCTGGTGCCAACAAGTTTTCAGGACAACAGGTGGGGTTGTGGGCTGGAAAATGGAGTCCAGTAGGTAGGGTTCATTTTAAGGCTGATGGGGCTGTTTTAGGGGAATATGGCAGGCAAGGGCTTGGGTCACTCTTACTAGCAGGCCACTTGGAATGCAGGCAAAGTTGTGGGTTTGGAAATGGTGTATAAGGTATGGAGTGTGTGTTATTGCTGTATGGTGTGATTTCTGGTGAGGTGGTGAGCTGGGCTTTGGGGGAGGAGGGGCCTATCTTGACTCCTCAGTTTTCGCAGGTCTTAGGAAAAGCAGAAAAACTTTTAGGTTGGGAAATAATGTGCAATTTGTAGTTGTTGCTTTCAGGTAAGTTTGCTGGCAAGGGCTTTGGTGTGGGAAGCCACATGAGCCATTGCAGGGTGGCGCTGCGCCACCATGCATACATAGACAGTAAAGTTTTTGTTTTTGTTTTTTTTTGCCAAGATGAGGTTTTGAGAATTAACCAATCAGATGAGAGACAAGTTAACCAATCAGATGAGAGACAAGTTAACCAATCAGATGAGAGACAAGTTAACCAATCAGATGTAGGAATGCAAATGAGGTGGTAAGCATAACCCATGCATAACCAATCCGGGTGTGAGACACGCCTCTCCTAGGCCTATATAAGCAGCACCAGTTCTGGGCTTGGGGTCACTTCGCCTCTGCAATCAAGCTCTCCCAATAAACGTGTGCGGAAGGATCCTGTTGCAGCGTCGTTCTTGCTGGAGAGCCAGGGCACGCGCATGACTGTGGATCTTGTTTTCTTAGTGAATCCTTTATTTTCTGTATCTTTTTATATATTTGAGTCTATTAATATTGAGTTATTGCTGAAATATATTAACCAATTCTTGATATTTTGTTGCTTTTTAGTGTGAGACCTCTTTTATAAAAATTAAGTATTTTCTTCATTTACATTTCAAATGTTATCCCTTTTCCTAGTTTCCCCTCCGAAATTTCCCCTATCTCCTCCCCCCTCCCCTGCTCTCCAACCCACCCACTTCCATTCCTGGTCCTGGCATTCCCCTATACTGGGGCATAGAACCTTCATAAGACCTAGGGCCTGTGAGATCTCTCTTTTAAAAACCATTAAAAATTATTCCTGTTTTACTGCTATCACTTTGAGTCATTTAATTTTGCTTTAAATCGAAAATATATTGCAGCAAGAATGTGCAACAAAGCAACTGTGGTTATTTGAAATGGGATATTCCTCATAGGTTCATACATTTCAATGCTTTGCCATTAGGCCCTGCTTGACAATGATTAGGAGATATGGCCCTGTTGGGGAAAGTCTGTTTCGGGGTCTAGTCTCTGGTTTCAGAAGCCCAAGCCAACCTCTCTCTCCCCTCTCCCCCTATCCCCCTGCCCCCCTCTCCCCTCTCCCCTCTCCCCTCTCTCCTCTCCCCCTGTCCCCCTCTCCCCTTCTCTCTCTCTCTCTCTCTCTCTCTCTCTCTCTCTCTCTCTCTCTCTCTCTCTCTCTCTCTCTGCCTATTAATTCTGTTTGAATGACCCCAAGATATTATACTTACCAGCTGTGAAGGAGGGTGCCCTTGTGTTTTCAATTATTAATTGAACTAGTACCAGACTAGCAGGATATATAGATGTTTATCATTTCTCCACCTGCTTAAAAAAGAAAGACAATCTGACCTGAAGAAGGGCACATGGAGATGGAAAGTGGGAAGTGAGAAGTGCATGGAGACCCAGTGGTGGTGAAGTCAGATTAAGTTAGAGACTATGTGAGAAACTGCTCCCGCAGAAGAACAACAGCCTAAATCTGTATATATATCTCCACGTCTTTATTATTAAACCTCAAGAAGAGCTGGAGAGATGGATCAGCAGTTAAAGGCACTGTGCTCTTCCAAAGGTCCTGAGTTCAATTCTCAGCAACCACATGGTAGCTCACAACCATCTGTAATGGAATCTGATGCCTTCTTCTGGTGTGTCTGAAGACAGCAACAGTGTAGTACATATATAAACCTCAAGCAGGATGCCTGAAAGACTCTCAATAGGATCCAGATGTAGATCTGACAGCAACTCACCCAGTGCCATGTCTCCCTGCATTCTACCATACTCTTTGTCATGTTGACAATGATCTAACCTCTCAAACTGTAGTCCAGTCCTAATTAAAAGTTTTCACTTATCAGAAAAAACTGATAAGTGAAACAGAAAAGACAGAAAAATTATGCTAAGTTGCCTCATTTTTAAGAGATCAGTTGACCACATTTTATCTTTTAATTTACTGATATAATTCCCATCACAATTTATCAGCTGTAAATATAAACAAAAATATTTTACAGATAATACTTTTTATTTATTTTTTGAGATTTTAATGTAACTACATTGTTTCCTCTTTTACACATTTTCCCTCCAAAAACTCCCATATAACCTTTGATGCTCACCTTCAAATTCAGAGCCTATATTCTCACTAATGCTTGTTACATATCTGTGTTCATATACTCTCACAGACACATACAGAGGTACAACCTGCTCTCTGTATAATACTACTTGTAATTATGTGTACAGAACTGATCGTTTGGTGTTAATCAATTGTTATGCTCTTGCATGGAAAATGCTGCTTTCCCCTCTCTCAGTATGTCTTAGAAGTCTGTAGTTCTTTTAGTAGATCTGAGTACTTGTGGGATTTCCCCCATCTAGGCTACACTCTCTATTGTCATCCTTGTTCAGACCATGTTTAGTCAGTCATGCTACTGAGAATTTACAAACATGATTTCTGTAATTGTTGGGAGAAACAACGTCACTACAAACTGTTGTTTCTCTGGTTCTTAGAATTTTACCATCCCTATTCTGCAATGATCCCTAAGACTTGCTTTCAGGAGTTGTATTGTAGATATGTCTTGAGGACAGGATATATCTTTACAACTCTTCATTTTGATTGGTTGTGGTTTTCTCTAATGGTCTCTGTCTGTACCAAAAGAACTTTCCTTCAGGCAGGTTGAATACTACACTTACCTGTGTTTACTAGGACAAAGGTTTAGAGTTTCATTAGGGACTATGCTTATTTCTTAAAATGGTGGTTTTAGTTTTTCCTCCAAAATCCATAACTAGCTGTAGGTAGTAAGCAAGGTTCACATTACTAGTCATGATTCAGTAGTACCATGGCTGAGTAGAGACCTATTGTTAAGTAGGTCTTAAGTCTAACTAGACAACTATTGTTTGTCACCATGGAATGCATACCACCACTGCATCTTTCATGTTATTATATCATGCTGATCTTTGGTGAGGTTCATAGCTGGACAAGAATGTTGGTGACTTCTTTCCTTTGAAAACTTACAGCACATGGAATACAAAAATATAATCCCTTGCATGCTTAAAAATGAAGAACAGAAAGGAAAATTTAGTGTATTAACTCATTGCTGTACTTTTATTTATTTTACTGCATTTCAACTCTTTGTTTTTTTCTTTTTATAATTGATAATAGATTTTTCTCTCATAGAGTAAATATATCCATGCTACAGTTTCCTGTCCCTCCACTCCTCACAGCTAACCCCATGTCGTATCTCCCTGTGATCTAATCCCCTTCCACCGCATCTCCAGAAAAGACCATGCCTATAAGAGTCTATTAGTCATACAGGATACAAAAAGATTAAATGAGAAAAGGCAAAAGCCTTCATATAGAGATACACCTGTACTCATACTTGGAGCTAGAAGAGAAAGAACAACATTCAAGGTTCATATTTCTGGGTCTGGGATACTTCACTCAATATGCTTTTTTTCTAATTTTATCCATTTACCTGGAAATTTCATGTTTATGACCAATTAGTAGTATTTCTGATTTTAATGGAAAATAACTACATCATTTTCTGACTTCCTTTTCCTCCCTCCAAATATTCCCAAACAACTCTCTTTTTCAGGTACAACCCTTTTCCCCTTTAAATTATTATTACATACATGTATGTATGCATATATGCTCCTAAGTCAACTTGTTCTGTCTTCATAATGTTACTTGAATGTATGTTTTTAGGGGTTACCATTTGGTGTTGTGTATCTGATAGCTGTGATCTTCTTTGGGGAAGAATGTTTTGTTTACTCTTAGCCTTTATTAGTTCTCTGTAGATTTTTCTGTGGTTTGAGGCTTATGGTTTATTCCTAGACCACTTTGGCAGTTCTACTAGCATTTCCATTTTTCAATTCATGTTTATGCCGTCATATACATAAGACATGTGTATAGCTTCTGGCATTATTAGGAGACACAGTCTCAGTGAAAACACAGATTCTCTTCTTTTTACAATCTTTTTGCCCAATGTTCTACATGAGTCTTAATTGTCTTATTTGGATTGTAGATTCAGCAGATGTGCTTGGTCTTCAGAGGTCTGCCTTCATTAGTTATAGTTTTCTGTTATGAACATTGATGTAAAGAAAAGTCCTTCGGTGAGTGGTGGAGTTTACTTATGTGAGTTTAATAACATATTTTGGTATATATTAATGACACTTTGCTTATTAATGTTTGTGACCTTTTCATTTAACTATACTTGTATATTTATGGATGAATTTATATATATATATATATATATATATATATATATAGTATATGTATTTTTTAGGTAGATAGTTTATAGTATAATAGTTCATGATACTTTCAAAATAATCTACTGTCAATACAGCCCCTTCCATTTTTCGAACCAATTTCCCCTATTTATATTTATAGTAACCTCCTTTCCCTTTTCCCATTTCCCCAATCAGGTCATGCATAGCCTTCTTTTCTACTCCCAAATGGCTTCCTCCATCTTTCTTGATTTGTAAGGGTCAACATTTATATCAGAAAATTTGGAGCTAGATACCTTAGAGAGAACATCTCACAATTGTTTTCTGAATTTATCAATTTAAGGACATTAAGAGAGTCCCATTTTCTACCCATTTTGAAGAGAACAGTGTGAGGATGGCTGAGCAAAGTGTATCTGCAGTGAGATGCCGAGTCCTTTGAGCCTGTGTCAAGGAATGGTAGAGCAGGTTCAGATGGTAGATTTATTTTTACTTCTCTGAGAATTCTCCACACTGATTTCCAGAGTACCTGTACAATTATTCAAGCATTCTTTGCTAGAGAGTCAATTCTATATCTGTCCCATAGAAGATCTCAACTGTCACAAACAGTCCTGTTATCCTCCAAAAGATAAAGAAAACCTAATAGAAAAATCTCTAGTTCATATATTATCTGTGTTACTGACATGTATGGAGTTTTGAATATTTATATTGTCTACAAATTAATACGTAACATTCATAACTTACTAAAATGTGTTTATAGCAAGAGTTTTTAATCAGAATAGATTGCCTGTATGTGAGACACAGTGAGGTTCTCATTTATTAAATAACCTCTACATGCTAAATAGACATGTAATAAAAATAACAAACACTCTTGCATATGACAGCAAGATTTTGCTGAAGGGACCCTGGTATAGCTGTCTCATATGAGGCTATGCCAGTGCCTGGCAAATACAGAAGTGGATGCTCACAGTCATCTATAATATGGAAAACAGGGCCCCCAATGGAGAAGCTAGAGAAAGCACCCAAGGAGCTGAAGAGGTCTGCAACAACAAAATAGATGGAACAACAATATGAACTAACCAGTGCCCCCCGAGCTCGTGTCTCTAGCTGCATATGTAGCAGAAGATGGCCTAGTCAGCCATCTCTGGGAAGAGAGGCCCCTTGGTATTACAAACTTCATATGCCCCAGTACAGGGGAATGCCAGGGCCAAGAAGTGGGAGTAGATGGGTAGGGAAGCAGGGCAGGGGAGGGTATAGGGAAATTTCAGGATAGCATTTGACATGTATATAAAGAAAATATCTAATAATTTAAAAAAGAAAATAACAAAAGGTAGGCCAATAATTTCATTTTACTACACTAATTGATTTTATTAGAGAGACTCAGTAAATTCATCTAAATGATTACCTTTTGATACAATGTCTTTTGTTTTTAAAACATCTCAAATTGTTCTTATCAGGTTCTCTTAGAATAATGTAGCACTTAGGGAAAAAGATACACCCTAGCAACCCTGCACTGGAGACCAAGATGGAGAAGATCTCTACAGCCACCATGGCCTTGGCCTTGGTACTCTGGTAGACAGGGACAAAGGTGACCCAGACACTGAAGAACACCATCATGCTGAATGTCAGGAACTTGGCTTCATTGAATGTGTCAGGAAGGTTCCTTGACATGAAAGCCACAGTGAAGCTCCCTAGGGCCAGGATCCCTAAGTATGCCAGCACACAATAGAAAGCAGTAACAGAGCCCTTGTTGCATGAAATGATGATATGAGCATGTTCAGAGTATGCATCTGTGCCAATATAGGGTGGTATGGTTGCCAGCCAGACGCCAGAGATAATAAGTTGGATCAGGAAACAAATGGGGATAACAGCATTGTAGATGCCTAAAACAAACAGCCTTCTCATTGTTCTTCCTGGTTTCAGGGCCCTAAAAGCCAGAATTACAGTTATGGTTTTGGCCAAAACAGTGGAAAGAGCCAATGTGAACACAAGTGCAAATGTTATTTGTTGCAGTATGCAAGAGACTGTGTTTGGGTGACCAATGAAGAGAAAGGAGCATAGGAAACAGAGGAGGAGGGAGATCAGCAGGATGTAACTGAGAGTAAGGTTATTGGCCTTAATGATGGGTGAGTCTTGATACTTGAGAAAGATCCCCAAAACTGCAGCTGTGCTGAGAGAGAAGCCCAGAGCCGTGCAGATCAGAGATATGCCCAGAGGATCCTCAAAGGATAGGAAGGACACTGATTTAGGTAGGCAGTGGTTTCTCTCAGGGTTTGGGTATTCTTGAATCATGCAAGCGATACACTTCTGCTGATCTGTTGAGGGAAGAAAATGAATATTTCATTTATTATAATTATTTATTCATCCCATATTCAATTCATGAAAAATGTCTTCCAATGTTGTGTTTAGCCTGGCACATTCAGCTTCTTTCTAGTGTCAAGTTAGATATGAACTCTTTTGAAATCTCATTTCTACTCTCTGTCTCGTTTACCTAATAATAAGCCTTCTGTTTACAGTTTTATGACTGTTTGGGGCAACAAAATTTAAATCTTTTATTCATAGTTTGATAACCTTTCACTGCCACATAATGCTTCAGTTAATTTTAAATTATTTATTGTTATTCATTCTTTGAGTCTTTATATATGTACAATGATCACTAATATGATGAAAACTCACTTCCTATACTCAACTGCCAAGTGTTCACACTTTTCTCCTTTCCTACCTAATTTTACTCCTCACTTGTTCTCACACCATGTACTCTTCTCCTTTATTATTTTTTCCTTCCTCAGAAATTACACACTTCCTCTCTCTCCTTATCTCCCCAACAAAGGAAATACAGAGACTCTAATGCATGAAACAAAAATTCCAGTTAAACAAATGATAAACACACACACACACACACATTTCCTCACAAAATGAAACATAAGGTCTACAAAAATATCATTGAATTCATTTTTTGTAGGCTATCTAATGATGTGTATATTTTTTGTTGACTATCTAATGATGTATGTAATCCTGGACCATTCCACCCACATCCCAGTTCCCCGAAAATGACTTGGAAGGTTCCTTATTTATGAACAAATGCCTAGGCCATAAGGTTGACTTGTTTTCCAACTAACTTGTAACTTAAACAGTTTGAAATATTCTATATATACCACATGACTAGTTACCTCTCCTGGTTTTCTTTTTCTTTAATTTTAATTAGGTATTTTCTTCATTTACATTTCCAATGCTAGTCCAAAAGTCCCCCATACCCTCCCCCCTACTTCCACTTCTTGGCCCTGGCGTTGCCCTGTACTGAAGCATATAAAGTTTGCAAGACCAATGGGCCTCTCTTTCCACTGATGGCCGATTAGGCCATCTTCTGATACATATGCAGCTAGAGACACAGCTCCCGGGGTGGCGGGGTACTGGTTAGTTCATATTGTTGTTCCACCTATAGGGTTGCAGACCCTTTAGCTCCTTGGGTACTTTCTCTAGCTCCTCCGTTTGGGACCCTGTGATCCATCCAATAGCTGACTGTGAGCATCCACTTCTGTGTTTGCTAGGCCCCAGCATAGCCTCATAAGAGACAGCTATATCAGGGTCCTTTCAGCAAAATCTTGCTAGTGTGTGCAATGGTGTCAGTGTTTGGAGGCTGATTATGGGATGGATCCCCTGGTATGACAGTCTCTAGATGGTCCATCCTTTTGTCTCAGCTCCAAAGTTTGTCTCTGTAACTCTTTACATGGGTGTTTTGTTCCCAATTCTAAGAAGGGGCAAAGTGTCCAAACTTTCGTCTTCATTCTTCTTGAGTTTCATGTGTTTTGCTGTGAGGAGCCGCCCTTGCAATCACCATTATAAGATGGCGCTGATATCCGGTGTTCTAACTGGTAAACAATTAGTCTGCGCTTGTGCTGGGGTAATTTTCCATTCCTTGTGCCCTGCCTGTCCCATGGTGTCATCTGGGCTGATAGTGAGCAGCCAGTCAGGGTGAAATATGTCTCCAACCCCTCTTGTGGTCTATTTAAGGACTGAGTTTCCTGTGTTCTGGGCCTCCTCCCCCAGAAGCTAATCATCTTTCTCTCGAGATGGATTAAAGCTATGCTGGAGAAGGATCTGAGTGTGTCCTGTGTGTGTGTGTGTCCTCACCAGTGAGACTTATCATCACAGACACATCTGTTGCCGAGATCCCGGGAATGCCACAACATCGCCGGCATTGAGGAGGTCCCTTGGAAATGGGGCAGATCCAGAACTGCAGTGGAAGGAAAGTTCGGAGAGTCATGGCTGACCGTGAGACAGCATGTCAGAAACCGAACAGAGCGAGAGATAAGGAGCTCGTGAGAAAAAAGACATGTCTAAGGAAAAAGACCTCCCTGGAAGTTAAAAGAAAAAGGGGGAGTGAAAAGGAGAAAAGAAAAACAAAAGATAATATAAAATATAAAGATACAAAAGATAATATAAATTATAAAGATACAAAGGATAAAAATTAAAATTAAGTTAATTTACCCTCTTCTCGAGGACTTTGACTAAAGAGGCAGCCTTCATTAAAGGCTTAAAGATAGCTCTCAGAGTCACTGTACCTCCTCTCTCTTCTCTGGCAGTATTCCCAGAAGAAGGAGATAAGGAAGTAGAGTCTGAACATGAGAGAGAGAAAATACATTTTAGAAAAGCAGTTATCCCCTGTTTGGGATCATTTCGCAAAAAAAAGAGAAAAAATGAAAATAAGCTATTTCAGAGCGCTCCTGGGGAACAGAAGAAAAATGGGAGATGTCCTGTTTTCTCTCTGACTCCTATGGAGATTTTCTTAGCTCTGGTTAAAATATCTGTGTCCCTTTGAGACACCAAGTTCTAGTCCCTGTTTGTCTATTGTCTCTTTTTGGTGCACCAAAACAAATTGTCCATATGTCTGTCAATTTATGTTTGTTTTTGTTTTGTTGTTTGAATGATTATTGTTCTGTGTTTCATGTTGAAAAATATAAATGGCTAAAACTTGTTTAAAAAGCAGTTTTAATTTACACAGTACAAGCTGATAAGTTAGCTGCACTGTGGCTGGGAGCCAAGTACAGCTGAATAAGCCTTGCTGAGGGCTGATTACAAACGGAGCTCTTAAAGGGGCAGGCAGCCTTTCGCTTGTAACAGAAAGTTAGCTTAAAATTGGGAACTCAAGGTTAGATTCTTTCAAAACAACAGGAACAAACACAAGAAAACAGGTCTTTAAGGATACTTCAACATAGGGATAATCTTTGAGCCAAGACTCTGGCAGAGTGCTTAGATTGAAAAAAAAGTTTGCATTTGGGTTAAGGCAGAGCTCAGAGGGGAGCAGCTTCAGCTCGGCTTGTGTGGCACTTCTTAGAGCCTTATTACAGACCTATCCAGATGTTGTTCTAAATAAAATTTAAATTCAAAAGTTTATAAAAGGCCCTTCCGCTCCACTCAAGCACCGGGGTGCCTTGCCAGCGGAGTCGCATAACACCCGCAAGGGCCCACACAGGATTCCCCACAGGATCCTAAGACCTCTGGTGAGTGGAACACAGTGTCTGCCCCAATCCAATCGCGCGGAACCTGAGACTGCGGTAACTAGGGAAGCAGTGGACCCGGGCCTGACCTGGGGCACAAGTCCCTTCCACTCCACTCGAGCACTGGGGTGTCTTGCCAGCGGAGTTGCCCGACACCTGCAAGGGCCCACACAGGATAACCCACGGGATCCTAAGACCTCTGGTGAGTGGAACACAACTTCTGCCAGGAGGCAGGTTCGAACACCAGATATCTGGATACCTTCCCTGCAAGAAGAGAGCTTGCCTGCAGAGAATACTCTGCCCACTGAAACTAAGAGAGCTAGCCTCCCAGGTCTGCTTATAGAGGCTAACAGAGTCACCTGAGGAACAAGCTCTTACCAGAGACAACTATAACAGCTAGCTTCAGAGATTACCAGATGGCGAAAGGCAAACGTAAGAATCCTACTAACAGAAATCAAGACCACTCACCATCATCAGAATGCAGCACTCCCACCCCACGAATCCTGGGCACCCCAACACAACCGAAAATCTAGACCCAGATTTAAAAACATTTCTCATGATGATGATAGAGGACATCAAAAGGGACTTTCATAAGTCACTTAAAGATTACAGGAGAGCACTGCTAAAGAGTTACAGGCCCTTAAAGAAAAGCAGGAAAACACAACCAAACAGGTAGAAGTCCTTAAAGAAAAACAGCAAAACACATTTAAACAGGTGATGGAAATGAACAAAACCATACCAGAACTAAAAAGGGAAGTAGACACAATAAAGAAAACCCAAAGTGAGGCAACGCTGGAGATAGAAACCCTAGTAAAGAGATCTGGAAACATAGATGCGAACATCAGCAACAGAATACGAGAAATGGAAGAGAGAATCTCAGGTGCAGAAGATTCCATAGAGAACATCGGCACAACAGTTAAAGAAAATACAAAATGCAAAAGGATCCTAACTCAAAACATCCAGGAAATCCAGGACACAATAAGAAGACCAAACCTATGGATAATAGGAGTTGATGAGAATGAAGATTTTCAACTTAAAGGGCCAGCAAATATCTTCAACAAAATAATAGAAGAAAACTTCCCAAACATAAAGAAAGAGATGCCCATGATCATACAAGAAGTCTACAGAACTCCAAATAGACTGGACCAGAAAAGAAATTCCTCCTGACACATAATAATCAGAACAACAAATGCACTAAATAAAGATAGAATATTAAAAGCAGTAAGGGAGAAAGGTCAAGTAACATATAAAGGAAGGCCTATCAGAATTACACCAGACTTTTCACCAGAGACTATGAAGCCAGAAGAGCCTGGACAGATGTTATGCAGACACTAAGAGAACACAAATGCCAGCCCAGGCTACTATACCCGGCCAAACTCTCAATTACCATAGATGGAGAAACCAAAGTATTCCACGACAAAAACAAATTCACACATTATCTTTCCACGAATCCAGCCCTTCAAAGGATAATAACAGAAAAGAAGCAATACAAGGACGGAAATCACGCCATAGAACAAGCAAGAAAGTAATCCCTCAACAAACCAAAAAGAAGACAGCCACAAGAACAGAATGCCAACTCTAACAACAAAAATAAAAGGAAGCAACAATTACTTTTCCTTAATATCTCTTAATATCAATGGACTCAATTCCCCAATAAAAAGACATAGACTAACAGACTGGCTACACAAACAGGACCCAACATTCTGCTGCTTACAGGAAACCCATCTCAGGGAAAAAGACAGACACTACCTCAGAGTCAAGGCTGCAAAACAATTTTCCAAGCAAATGGTCTGAAGAAACAAGCTGGAGTAGCCATTCTAATATCAGATAAAATCGACTTCCAACCCAAAGTTATCAAAAAAGACAAGGAGGGACACTACATACTCATCAAAGGTAAAATCCTCCAAGAGGAACTCTCAATTCTGAATATCTACACTCCAAATGCAAGGGCAGCCACATTCATTAAAGAGACTTTAGTAAAGCTCAAAGCACACATTGCACCTCACACAATAATAGTTGGAGACTTCAACACACCACTTTCATCAATGGATAGATCGTGGTAACAGAAACTAAACAGGGACACAGTGAAACTAACAGAAGTTATGAAACAAATGTACCTGATAGATATCAACAGAACATTTTATCCTAAAACAAAAGGATATACCTTCTTCTCAGCACCTCACGGGACCTTCTCCAAAATTGACCATATAATTGGTCACAAAACAGACCTCAACAGATACAAAAATATTGAAATTGTCCCATGTATCCTATCAAACCACCATGGCCTAAGACTGATCTTCAATAACAACATAAATAATGGAAAGCCAACATTAACGTGGAAACTGAACAAAGCTCTTCTCAATGATACCTTGGTCAAGGAAGGAATAAAGAAAGAAATTAAAGACTTTTTAGAGTTTAATGAAAATGAAGCCACAATGTACCCAAACCTATGGGACACAATGAAAGTATTCCTAAGAGGGAAACTCATAGCTCTGAGTGCCTCCAAGAAGAAACGGGAGAGAGCACATACTAGCAGCTTGACAACACATCTAAAAGCTCTAGAAAAAAGGAAGCAAATTCACCCAAGAGGAGTAGACAGCAGGAAATAATCAAACTCAGGGGTGAAATCAACCAAGTGGAAACAAGAAGAACTATTCAAAGAATTAACCAAATGAGGAGTTGGTTCTTTGAGAAAATCAACAAGATAGATAAACCCTTAGCTAGACTCACTAGAGGGCACAGGGACAAAATCCTAATTAACAAGATCAGAAATGAAAAGAAATACATAACAACAGATCCTGAAGAAATCCAAAACACCATCAGATCCTTCTACAAATGGCTATACTCAACAAAACTGGAAAACCTGGATGAAATGGACAAATTTCTGGACAGATACCAGGTACCAAAGTTGAATCAGGATCAAGTTGACCTTCTAAACAGTCCCATATCCCCTAAAGAAATAGAAGCAGTTATTAATAGTCTCCCAGCCAAAAAAAAGCCCAGGACCAGACAGGTTTAGTGCAGAGTTCTATCAGACCTTCAAAGAAGATCTAATTCCAGTTCTGCACAAACTATTTCACAAAATAGAAGTAGAAGGTACTCTACCCAACTCATTTTCTGAAGCCACTATTACTCTGATACCTAAACCACAGAAAGATCCAAAAAGATAGAGAACTTCAGACCAATTTCTCTTATGAATATTGATGCAAAAATCCTCAATAAAATTCTCGCTAACAGAATCCAAGAACACATTAAAGCAAACATCCATCCTGACCAAGTAGGTTTTATTCCAGGGATTCAGGGATGGTTTAATATACGAAAATCCATCAATGTAATCCATTATATAAACAAACTCAAAGACAAAAACCACATGATCATCTCGTTAGATGCAGAAAAAGCATTTGACAAGATTCAACACCCATTCATGGTAAAAGTCTTGGAAAGATCAGGAATTCAAGGCCCATACCTAAACATGATAAAAGCAATCTACAGCAAACCAGTAGCCAACATCAAAGTAAATGGAGAGAAGCTGGAAGCAATCCCACTAAAATCAGGGACTAGACAAGGCTGCCCACTTTCTCCCTACCTTTTCAACATAGTACTTGAAGTATTAGCCAGAGCAATTCGACAACAAAAGGAGATCAAGGGGATACAAATTGGAAAAGAGAAAGTCAAAATATCACTTTTTGCAAATTATATGATAGTATATATTAGTGACCCTAAAAATTCCACCAGAGAACTCCTAAACCTGATAAACAGCTTTGGTGAAGTAGCTGGATATAAAATAAACTCAAACAAGTCAATGGCCTTTCTCTACACAAAGAATAAACAGGCTGAGAAAGAAATTAGGGAAACAACACCCTTCTCAATAGTCACAAATAATATAAAATATCTCGGCGTGACTCTAACTAAGGAAGTGAAAGATCGGTATGATAAAAATTTCAAGTCTCTGAAGAAAGAAATTAAAGAAGATCTCAGAAGATGGAAAGATCTCCCATGCTCATGGATTGGCAGGATCAACATTGTAAAAATGGCTATCTTGCCAAAAGCAATCTACAGACTCAATGCAATCTCCATCAAAATTCCAACTCAATTCTTCAACGAATTAGAAAGAGCAATCTGCAAATTCATCTGGAATAACAAAAAACCTAGGATAGCAAAAAGTCTTCTCAAGGATAAAAGAACCTCTGGTGGAATCACCATGCCTGACCTAAAGCTTTACTACAGAGCAATTGTGATAAAAACTGCATGGTACTGGTATAGAGACAGACAAGTAGACCAATGGAATAGAATTGAAGACCCAGAAATGAAGCCACACACCTATGGTCACTTGATCTTCGACAAGGGAGCTAAAACCATCCAGTGGAAGAAAGACAGCATTTTCAACAATTGGTGCTGGCACAACTGGTTGTTATCATGTAAAAGAATGCGAATCGATCCATACTTATCTCCTTGTACTACGGTCAAATCTGAGTGGATCAAGGAACTTCGAATAAAACCAGAGACACTGAAACTTATAGAGGAGAAAGTGGGGGAAAGCCTTGAAGATATGGGCACAGGGGAAAAATTCCTGAACAGAACAGCAATGGCTTGTGCTGTAAGATCGAGAATCGACAAATGGGACCTAATGAAACTCCAAAGTTTCTGCAAGGCAAAAGACACCGTCAATAAGACAAAAAGACCACCAACAGATTGGGAAAAGATCTTTACCTATCCTAAATCAGATAGGGGACTAATATCCAACATATATAAAGTACTCAAGAAGGTGGACTTCAGAAAATCAAATAACCCCATTAAAAAATGGGGCTCAGAACTGAACAAAGAATTCTCACCTGAGAAATACCGAATGGCAGAGAAGCACCTGAAAAAATGTTCAACATCCTTAATCATCAGGGAAATGCAAATCAAAACAACCCTGAGATTCCACCTCACACCAGTCAGAATGACTAAGATCAAAAATTCAGGTGACAGCAGATGCTGGCATGGATGTGGAGAAAGAGGAACAGTCCTCCATTGTTTGTGGGATTGCAGGCTTGTACAACCACTCTGGAAATCAGTCTGGCGGTTCCTCAGAAAATTGGACATAGCACTACCGGAGGATCCAGCAATAGCTCTCCTGGGCATATATCCAGAAGATGCCCCAACTGGTAAGAAGGACACATGCTCCACTATGTTCATAGCAGCCTTATTTATAATATCCAGAAGCTGGAAAGAACCCAGATGCCCCTCAACAGAGGAATGGATACAGAAAATGTGGTACATGGATGGTAAATGGAGTACTACTCAGCTTTTAAAAGGAATGAATTTATGAGATTCCTAGGCAAATGGATGGACCTGGAGGGCATTATCCTGAGCGAGGTAACACAATCACAAAGGAACTCACACAATATGTACTCACTGATAAGTGGATATTAGCCCAAAACCTAGGATACCCAAGATATAAGATACAATTTGCTAAACACATGAAACTCAAGAAAAATGAAGACTGAAGTGTAGACACTATGCTCCTCCTTAGAATTGGGAACAAAACACCCATGGAAGGAGTTACAGAGACAAAGTTTGGAGCTGAGACGAAAGGATGGACCATGTAGAGTGCCATATCCAGGGATCCACCCCATAATCAGCTTCCAAACGCTGACACCATTGCATACACTAGCAAGATTTTATCGAAAGGACCCAGATGTAGCTGTCTCTTGTGAGACTATGCCGGGGCCTAGCAAACACAGAAGTGGATTCTCACAGTCAGCTAATGGATGGATCACAGGGCTCCCAATGGAGGAGCTAGAGAAAGTACCCAAGGAGCTAAAGGTATCTGCAACCCTATAGGTGGAACAACATTATGAAATAACCAGTACCCCGGAGCTCTTGACTCTAGCTGCATATGTATCAAAAGATGGCCTAGTCGGCCATCACTGGAAAGAGAGGCCCATTGGACACCCAAACTTTATATGCCCCAGTACAGGGGAATGCCAAGGCCAATAAGGGGGAGTGGGTGGTTAGGGGAGTGCGGGTGGGTGGGTATGGGGGACTTCTGGTATAGCATTGGAAATGTAAATGAGCTAAATACCTAATAAAAAATGGAAAAAAAAATTTATAAAAGGTCAGTCAGGCTATAAAACATATAAAGGCATTTCAAAATAACTTGCCTACTTCATATAAAATTATTATAGATTTAAAAGTTTAATTTTTTCCATTTGTAAAGAGTTTACTTCTAGTGAACTGGTGACCATTAAAGATTTTTGCCCCTAGGTATGGCTAACATAGCTTAACAATATGTAAGAAATTTTTATTATCAGCTTCAATACAAGAAGCAAAAGGTTTAAATCTTTCAGTATATATTGTTTCCTAAGTGAAAAGTATTTTATTAGCTAATGTCTCTAAAGGGAAGTTTAAAGTTCTGGAGAACAGTTGTTGCTTCATAAGATTCAGAGGCAATATCTTTTTTAATAATTAGGGTTTCAGTTATACTGGAAAATTGGACCAATTTACTTCAAAATTTTATTTCCAAATTCTTACAGGATATGTTAATTGGCTAAAATCTCACCTTAAACTCGCCACAGGAGAACCTAAGCCTTTGTTAGGTGCTATCAAGTGAGATTCCAATTAACTGGTGAGAACCAAAAAGGCTTTAACAGAAAGTAGAAGAAACTTCTGTAATCTATTGATATCAATTGTAATTGGTGGTAATCAAATATTAGTTACATATTCTAGTTATTTTTATTAAATGTGTCCACAGATATTTTTGGCAAAAATAAACATTAATGTAAAATCATCCTTCTTCACCTCAAAGTTTTAACATCCTATTATAAGGCTGCTGTGGTGCTAATTAAGAATTAAGAATTCCTTGTTCCAAACAGCAATTGGTTATTGCAGAATATTGATATTTGACCTATTACATACCATCGTTTTAAATAAAATTGATAGTCATCTTAAGATAAGTTAAAAATTGCTTATACATACTTTTCTATCTTCTATAAGTTCATGCATGCTTGCATCCCATTTACTGTATTTAAAAACAACCCTTCTATGGGAGAAAAGTTTATGTGAATTAAGTCACATAATTATTCTTTTGAGTTTCCTCCTGTTTCAGCACATATAATTAAATTGTGTGCTGAAGATGGTATTTAAAAATGTTGAACAATCAAACTTTAAGTTGTATATTAATAGTCAATATTATATCTCAGAGCTTACAATTGCTTATGCAACTTATAAGAAAAAATACTGTTTCTTTAAGAAAATTGTTTTTGGGCAGTTAAGAACTTGTCCTAGGTTGCCTGGAAAAGACCCCCAGGATTTGCTTTTGTGTTATAGAGGTTTACATAAAGCTTTAACTAATAAAGATTACAGATAGCTCCTTAAAAGATACAAGCTCAAGGATTCTTATATTTATTTGGGTTTTAGAAGATAGTTATTTGTAGAGAGACAAAGATTTTCTCTAATTTCTGATGTTATTAAACGCGTTCTCACGCCCGGCCAGGAAGAACACAGCAAACCAGAATCTTCTGCGGCAAAACTTTATTGCTTACATCTTCAGGAGCAAGAGTGTAAGAAGCAAGAGCGAGAGAAAACGAAACCCCGTCCCTATTAAGGAGAATTATCCTTCGCCTAGGACGTGTCACTCCCTGATTGGCTGCAGCCCATCAGCCGAGTTGACGTCACGGGGAAGGCAGAGCACATGGAGTGGAGAACCACCCTCGGCACATGCGCAGATTATTTGTTTACCACTTAGAACACAGCTGTCAGCGCCATCTTGTAACGGCGAATGTGGGCGCGGCTCCCAACATCTCCCCCTTTCCTTTTAATAAGAGCAAATAGGCCACCCATATTAATGAGAGTGGAGATAGAGGTCAAATCCCCAGTGTGTAGGTAAAGGAGCCATGTACAGGATTAGCTCTTAGGCTCACAGGCTTTTACCCAGAGCAACCCTGACCTGCTCCCGTGTCGTTTTGCCTGGAGAGAAGGACACTTGGACACTCAACCTTCTTGAAAGATGACATGTCTCCCTAGAATAGGCTCATATATGCCGCAGAGCCTTTCTACTGCAGTGCTTAGCCGTGCAACTCTCTCGGGCTGCTGAAGCACACTCACTCTATCCCGTGCAATGAGACTAGCCTCATGGGATATAAGAGCTGAGTGGCCAGCGACCTATTGCCTAAGCATAGATATATCAGGGGAAGCTCCATGTTCTAGTCCTGCAAGCGCCTGGGCAATAACCACCTTGTCTCTCCTAGTTTGGGCCTTAAGCTTACAGACCAATCAAAGAAGCAACACTAATCCACAGCAAAGTGTATCTCCAAATAATATTAATCCCACCCATTTTTTAAAGAAAGAAAATGCTGAGGAGATCCAATTGGGTAATCCTTTGGTCAGGGACAGGTCCAAGCGCGTGGAGTTGACCTGAAGTCTCAATTCCCGAAGGATCTGTTCAAATTCAGCCGTCCAATTCTGTAACATATACTGAAAAAGACTTTTTGACAAATTAGCTGCCCTAGTAAATTTAACATACTGAATGGAAATAACACACAATCCCGGAAACTTTTGTTCACACCCCAGCTGAGCTATTTGCCATAATACATCTAGTTGTTCCTAGACAAGATCTATGAGTTGATTAACCAGCATGAGACCTCTCTGTATCTTGACATTAGCTGAGGCCTGTTTATCTATGACTGTAGTCACTGAGGCTGACAAAGTGTTAATGGTGTCAGTCGTCTGGACCTGTCCAGACAGAGCCAAGGCTGTCTGAATTAAGGCTAAACCCAGTTCCTAGTTAGTGGTAAAAAAGCAGGAGAATACTTGAGCATTATACATCACCGTCATTGGGAGTGGAAATGTCGACATTATCCCCCAACGCTGCTCTCTTTTTATTATTGACGCCCTGGACATCACCAAGACGAGGGACATTAGTATTCCCTTGGTCAGTCTGGATTTTTCGGGTGAGTCTTTCTGGTATCCAAAATGGGTTGTCTTCATTCTGTGGGAAAACACAGACCGCTCCCCTGGATCTTATCAAAATAGGATCCGGGCCATACCATTTATTATCAAGGACATTTTTCCATTTAACCATCTCATTGGGCCTATCTGGCTCTGTACAATGACGTTCAGCCGCAGTATGGCCATGAGCATCAATATTTAAAAAATTGAGTGTAAAGAGTGCCAAAGACACAGACACTCTTGGTGCTCGGGGTACAGTCTCCTCAAAAGTTCCCCTCTTCTGTTTTATAAGATAGGTTTTGAGGGTGCGATGCGCACGCTCAACAATACCCTGTCCTTGAGGGTTGTATGGAAGTCCAGTCAGGTGGGTTACGTCCATCTGACGGCAGAACTGCTGAAATTTTTGAGACGTATAAGCTGGTCCATTATCAGTCTTAAGGAGTCTGGGTTTCCCCCAAGCACTCCATGCCTCAAGACAATGTTGAATCACATGTGAGGCTTTTTCTCCGGTTAACGGAGAAGCAAACATGATGCCAGAACATGTGTCAATGGACACATGGAGATATTGAAGTTTTCCAAAGGAAGAAACATGTGTAACATCCATTTGCCAGACCTGTAGAGGTCGAATACCGCGTGGGTTAATTCCCACATGAGGAACTGGCAAGAACTCACAGCAGCTTTGACATTGAGTAACAATGTCACGGGCTTCTTTTCTTGTCAAGGAGAAACGACTGCGTAATGTTTCAGCCGTCACATGAAAATTGTTATGAAAATTTCTTGCAGCCTCTACCGGGGATGATAGGGCAGCAGCCACCACTTTAGTGGCCTTATCTGCCAAATCATTTCCCAGAGCCATGGGGCCAGGTAGGCCTGAATGGGCTCTAACATGAGTAATATAAACAGGAAATCTTCTAGATAACAAAACTAATTGTATTTGCTGAAAAATATTGGCAACTCTACTGGAAGGCTTAATCACTCCAGCCACTTCTAAAAGATTTACTGCATTAACCACATAACAGGAATCTGACACAATATTAAGGGGTTCTAAAAAGGTTTTTAAAACTTCTAAGACCACTAAACATTCTACCACTTGAGGTGAATTTTCATTATATTGTTTGGATACCACTTTACCATTAGCCACATAGGCACCTATGCCAGTTTTTGATCCATCAGTATATACCACAATCCCATTTTTAAGTGGGTTTCTTACTGTTATTTGTGGAAACACAACAGATTGATTTTGGGCAAACTGTAAGATTGGATGCTTTGGATAATGGTTATCTATTTTTCCTGAAAAGGAGGTAACTAAAACTGCCCAATCATTAGATGTGGCTGCCAAGGTTTGAACCTGTGCAGCGGTATAAGGTACAATTAAAAGATATGGACTTCGCCCAAAGTGGGTGATTGCTGCTTTTAGACCTTTAAGGGCAAGCTGTGCAATTGCATCAGGATACCAATCTATTATTTTAGCTGGGGATACGTTTGGATGGATCCACAACAATGGCCCATTCTGCCACAAAACTGCAGTTGGCAATTGTGCTGTCTTAAAGACACACAAACTGAAAGGCTGCGAATCCTCAATACGTTGTAATTGTGCATTTTGTAAGGCATTTTCCACTTTTTGTAAGGCCTGGTTAGCAGCTAGAGTAAGAGTCCTAGGGGAGGAGATATGAGGATCTCCTTCTAAAATACCAAACAAAGGCCTTAACTCAGCAGAAGGAATCTTTAAAAAAGGTCTGAGCCAATTAATATCTCCCAACAGCTTTTGAAAATCATTTAAGGTATGGAGGTGATCTCTTCTTATCTCTACCTTTTGGGGCACAATCTTATCTGGGGACACCACAGAGCCCAAGAATTGTCCTGTATCAGAAATTTGGACCTTTTCTGTGGCTATCTGTAAACCCCACTGACTTAAAGTTTTAAGTAGAAAAGGATATGCCTTTTGTAGCATGGTAAGGTCTTTATGGCACAGTAGGATGTCATCCATGTAAAGGAGCAAAATTAAAGAGGGGAATTGTTCCCTCACTGGCAAAAGAGCTTCTTGCACATAAAGTTGGCACATTGTAGGACTATTGGACATTCCCTGTGGTAAGACCTTCCATTGATACCTCTTATCAGGTTCCATGTGATTAATAGAGGGGATGGTAAAGGCAAATCTGGGCCTATCCCTTGGACACAAAGGTATAGAAAAGAAACAATCTTTAATATCTATAATAATTAAATTCCAGCCACGTGGTAAGGCGGAAAGTACAGGGAGACCCCTCTGTACTGGGCCAAATAAGTTCATTTGCTCATTAATGGCTCTGAGGTCATGGAGCAGTCTCCACTTTCCTGACTTTTTCTTAATTACAAAAATTGGAGTATTCCAAGGTGAGGTAGAGGGTTCAATATGGCCTAGTTTTAATTGTTCCTCTACCAGTTGAATCACAGCTTCTAGTTTTTCAGAGGATAGGTGCCATTGAGGAACCCACACTGGGTCCCCTGTTTTCCATGGTATGGGTCGTGCTGCCCCAATGGCCACTAAGGAAAAACCCAGACCCTGTCTGTCTTGGTTTCCATTAGGTGAGATGGGCTCTATCCTTCCCTGTTCTTGATGTCCTAACCCTTTTCCTTCTTTATAACCCATCTTTGCCATGATATTTTTTGCTTTAGCTGAATACCCTCCTGATGGGGTGTTTTCATTGGACAAAATAAGGCCCAAATGCTGCATAATATCCCTTCCCCAGAGGTTAACCGGGAGTGGGAGCACATAAGGTATGAATTTCCCTTGCTGTCCTTCAGAGGATTCCCACGTCAAGGCAACGGAGCTTATAGTGGGACATGATTGATAACCTAGGCCCTGTAATGAATGAGATGACTCTGTGGTGGGCCATGCTTTGGGCCACCAATGTGTAGAAATTATACTTTTATCTGCTCCGGTATCAAGGATGCCTTCAAACTCTTTTCCATTAATCTTAAGGCGGAGCTTAGGTCTATCATTTAAAGATACAACCAAATAGGCAGAATCATTTCCTGAGGAGCCCATTTTCTTTATCTCAGGTCCTGCAGATTTTTCCCTGGTATTATCAGGGAGGAGCAGCAGCTGAGCTATCCTATCTCCTTTACTAATAGAAAAAACGCCTTTAGGGCTTGAGCACAGGACCTGTATTTCAGGGGAATGTTGACAATCCATAACTCCAGGGTGGACTACTAAGCCCTGCAAGGTGAGTGAACCCCGGCCGAGAATAAGGCCCATGGTTCCCGGGGGCAAGGATGGTATAGGCTCCACTGGCACCGGCTGAATACTCATTTGAGGCATTAATAGGAAGTCGGAGGCGGCACGCAGGTCCACCCTTGTGGGTCTTCCTGGGTCGCCTCTCTGACTGCTTTCTGGGTCCTGACAAACCGGTTCCCATATCTTTGAGGGCCCTGGGACCGAGGGCCCGATGACCCGTTTTTTGGCACATCAGTTGATTGACTATCAGGTGGGGGAAGAATTCTGCCCTTTATATCCCTCACAGAGCGACACTGGTCAGCTCTATGATAACCCTTGCCACACTTAGAGCAAAGAGTGAGAGTCCCTCCCTGTTTATCTGGAGCTCTGCAATCTTTCTTAAAATGCCCAGGCTTTCCGCAATTAAAACATGTCCTCTGATCATTTCTGCCCATGGAGCGGTTCTGAGATTGAAGGATGGCGGCCGCTAAGCCTGCATTGGTGAGAGGTCCCCCAAGCTCTCGACAGACCCTGAGCCAGTCTTGTAAGCCTTTGTTCTTTCTTGGGGCTATGGCCGCTCGGCACTCCTTTGTGGCTTGCTCATAGATTAGCTGTTCTACCAGAGGCGCGGCTTGCTCTGAATCTCCAAAAATACGCTCTGCTGCCTCTGTCATTCTGGCCACAAAATCTGAGAAGGATTCCTGAGGTCCCTGGATTATCTTTGTTAACTGACCAGTGGTTTCACCTGCTCGGGAGAGCGCCTTCCAGGCCCTAATAGCCGTGGAGGAAACTTGGGCATAAGCTCCCCAATGGTAGTTTGTTTGATCAGCAGAATAAGCTCCCTGACCCGTTAACAAGTCAAAAGTCCAATCTCTCTGCTCTGGAGTCAAAGCAGCTGCGTTTGCTCGGGCCTGCGCTTGTGCAGTTTCATGCCAAAGAGCTCTCCATTCCATATATTTGCCCATACTAGGGAGAGCGGCTTTTACAACCGTTTGCCAGTCGGCAGGAGTTAGTGCCATGCCGGCAAGCCTGTCTAACTGCACCAAGGTAAAATTAGCATTGGTTCCATATTTACGGACCGACTCGGCGAGTTCTTTAATTTGTAAGTATTCTACCGGAGCGTGGACACGCCCACCCTCGGCTCCTTCAAAGACTGGAAATGCCTGTTGTATTTTCCTTTGTTCCTCTCTGGGAATGAATGAGTCTGCGCACTGCCTCTCTGCGCATTGTCTCTCTGCACAGGGCTGACGCACTACGCAGGGCGGGGACTCTGCATAGGGCGGACCTTGAAGCCGACTGCCCTGAGGCCAATCAGCAAACTGGCCTTCGCCAGCCGCTTTTGGCTTCCTTAACTGATTAGCTAGCACTTTACCTGGCTGGTACCCTTTTTTCTCATAATGAGCTGCTTCTTCCTCCCAGTCTGTTTCTTCAGAGGAGAATTCATCATCTGATTCAGAGCTACCAAGAGCTGGCTCCCCGAGCCCATCCAGCGATGAGCACAGGCTCCTTTTCCTAGAGACCTCCGCTAATTGATCTTTCTTCTTTTCCCTTTTTCCTCTTTTTCTTCTAATCTCTCTCCAGGTATTCCTACCTAACCTTAACTTTTCCTCGGGTTCAAGACCCTTGGAAAGGCCTGTATACTTATTTTGTGTACCATATTTCCTCTTTGTTCCTACTCTCTCTCCCCACTTTACTTCTGATAGCTTGTCCTGAATTTCCTCTAGAATTTTCAGCCCTATCTTAATCACTTGATAACATGTGAAAAGGAACAAAAGGGCTCCTAACACCAGAAAAAATTCAAGGCCAAACATATTCCACTTTACTTCTGATAGACTGTCTTGAATTTCCTTAGAAAGTTCAAGACCAAACTTACCTCGTAAAGCTGTACTCACTGGTACTCTCGTTCCCCAGCTGAAAAGTTCTGAATTCATACAGTTGAATCCTTCTTAACAGTCTGCTTTACGGGAACCTTTATTACCGCGACCCGCAGTTCTGGTTCTGGAATGAGGGATCTTCCTTGCGCCAGTCCCGAGTTTTATCTCGTCCCGGGTTTCGGCACCAATTGTTATTAAACGCGTTCTCACGCCCGGCCAGGAAGAACACAGCAAACCAGAATCTTCTGCGGCAAAACTTTATTGCTTACATCTTCAGGAGCAAGAGTGTAAGAAGCAAGAGCGAGAGAAAACGAAACCCCGTCCCTATTAAGGAGAATTATCCTTCGCCTAGGACGTGTCACTCCCTGATTGGCTGCAGCCCATCGGCCGAGTTGACGTCACGGGGAAGGCAGAGCACATGGAGTGGAGAACCACCCTCGGCACATGCGCAGATTATTTGTTTACCACTTAGAACACAGCTGTCAGCGCCATCTTGTAACGGCGAATGTGGGCGCGGCTCCCAACATTCTGATTAATAAATAAATAAATTATACACAAATGACTATAATGACTTTTCAAGCATTCTAGTTACAATCTCTCTTCAAGAGAAACAATTGAAAGTGTAATTAGTCACTGTTCATGTTATATTAAAACTGACTAACAGTTCAGTATCTAAAATTTTGATGAAAATACAAGATTGTATTTTGATGCATGAGCACCCTTTTTATATTCAACATATTAGAGTACATACATCATTACCTGGCTCCTATTCAAGGGAAAAAATCCTAAGCTGAAGTTAGCCACTGGCAAGAAAGACTAAACAGATAAGTCCTAGCTGTTTATTTTATAAATCTAAATAGTATACATGACTGGGCTGAATAGCCACCCTAGAAACAAATGTTCTGTTCTTGTTAGTCAAAACCATTCATGACAGTTTTGCCATCAGATGAATGTGACTCATCTGACTGGCCTTCCTTATAATCCTCAAGGACAAGACATTGTAGAACGTGCCCATCGCACTCTCAAGTCCTATTTAATTAAACAAAAAAGGCGGATAAAGGCTATGACACCAAAAATGGCTCTATCCCTTATAATATTTACTCTTAATTTCTTAAAATTGGATAATGCTGGGAGATCACCAGCTGAAAGGCACAGACAATGGCCTCAATCGCTCAATGAAATGGTCAAGTGGAAGAATGTCCTTGATAATAAATGATATGGCCCGGATTCTATTTTAATAAGATCCAGGGGAGCTATATGTGTTTTTCCACAGGAGGAAGATAATCCCTTTTGGATTCCGGAGCGCCTCACTCGAAGGATCCAGCTCTTGGACAATGAGTCACAGGAACAAGATCCCAAGACATCTGTGGATCATACTTCTCATGCTGGAGATTCTGGTTCCTAGTATATTTGGAGAGTTAAGATGGGGAATTATGTCAACTTTCCCTCTTCCTATGCCAGTTATGCATAATGCACAAATATTTCCACGCTTTTTCACTACAGATAAAGAACTGGGACTTGCTTATTTACCCTTAGATGAACAGATTCAGGCTTTATTAGAAAATAGAACCTTCTTCCTACAGGGAAGCCTGTGCTTTATGTTAATTTCCTCATTACAAGATAAGAGCCAATGTATATCCTTGCATTATCAAGCAGCAGCCTGGTTAGAAAGAGCTCTTGGGGCATAACGACTGATATAAAGGCTGATGCCATAGTTATAAGAGGATGGTGGCCCAGCCGAAAAGGTGGACGATCTAGAAATAAGCCGCCTTCACAACCTAGAATGGCACCCTTTTGCAAGTAAGGTTCCATGGAAGATGTAATGTTACCTTGGACAGGTTGCCAAGCTAAAATATATACTTGGGCAGTAGAGAAATATTTTTCCTTTTCCCCATATATTAGTAGAGAGTATAATGATACTTTTGCTGGATATGATTTTAGTACTATGGACCCCCTCCGAACTAATACTAACCCTTTTGATCAGTGGTTGCTTTGTGGGGTTAATGGAAGCTGTACTGATCTCGCCCCCATGGCAATGATTGGAGGAGGTTCTAGTGAGAAAGGAGAATTGACCTTTGATTGGAAAGGTACCTTAAAGACCAGTCAGTCTGATAAGCAGAGTCCAAATTCTTTTAAATGGACCACCTCCAATGTTAGATATAAAAAACAGAAAGAGGTAAATTTTACCACCACCCTGGTATGTGTATGGCCCCCGTTTTGTGGGTGGTAAGTAACACAAGCTTAAATCAGAAACAGATAGAGATAGATTGCTCACAAGAAAAATGTTTTTATGCCTTACGCTGGGATACTAAGAAATATCCTTTTGCTTTGGTTACCCGCATGCCTAGATTTGTTCCTGTTCCTGTAGATGCCCCTAATAGCTTGACTTTGTTTCGAGGGAAAAGAGATTTTGGTATTTCTGCTATCATAGTTGGACTGGTGGCCACAACGGCGGTTGCAGCCTCTATCACGGCCTTGGCACTCGCTCTATCTACTACTGTTCAAACAATACAAACTATTAACGAGCTTTCTATGACAGTCACAACGGCCTTAGATAAACAGGCCACAGCCAATTCGCAGATACAAGGAGGGTTGATGTTGATAAATCAACGCATCGACCTAGTCCAAGAGCAAGTGGATATTCTTTGGCAGTTGGCTCAATTGGGCTGTGAATACAAGATGCCTGGCCTTTGTGTTACTTCTGTTCAGTTTGAAAATTCTACAAGAGCAGCAAATTTGTCAAAAACTTTGTCTCGTTATATGTTACAGAATTGGACCATGGAATTTGAGCAAACGCTTCGAGAATTGAGAGTTGCTATTCTACAAGTGAATTCGACGTGTCTTGACCCTTCGCTGACGAAGGGCTTCTCCACTTGGATTTCCTCTGCATTTTCCTACTTTAAGGAGTGGGTGGGGGTAGGTTTGTTTGCCGTGATCCTATGCGGTGGAGCGTTGCTTTTGCTCTAGATGATCTGTAAACTTAAAGCCCAAACAAAAAGGGACAAGATGGTGATAGCCCAAGCACTTGCAGCATTAGAACACGGTACCTCCCCTGATATATGGTTATCTATACTTAAGCAATAGGTCGCTGGCCGGTCAGCTCTTGCACCCAACGAGGCTAGTCTCATTGCACGGGATAGAGTGAGTGTGCTTTAGCAGCCTGAGAGAGTTGCACGGCTAAGCACTGCAATAGAAAGGCTCTGCGGCATAAAATGAGCCTATTCTAGGGAGACATGTCATCTTGTATGAAGGTTGAGTGTCCAAGTGTCCTTCCCCCAGGAAAAAAGGACACGGTAGCGGACCAAGACCCCTCCAGTTGATGAGCCTGGGAGAAGGTTTTGTGTAATGCCCCTATTTTTGCACACTGGGGATTTGACCTCCATCTCCACTCTCAGTACTGGGTGGCCTGTTGCCTTTTAAATAAAAGAAAAGAAGGAGAAGTGAGGAGCCGCCCTTGCAATCGCCATTACAAGATGGCGCTGATATCCGGTGTTCTAACTGGTAAACAATTAGTCTGTGCTTGTGCTGGGGTAATTTTCCATTCCTTGTGCCCTGCCTGTCCTGTGGCGTCATCTGGGCTGATAGTAAGCAGCCAGTCAGGGTGAAATACGTCTACAACCCCTCTTGTGGTCTATTTAAGGACTGAGTTTCCTGTGTTCTGGGCCTCCTCCCCCAGAAGCTAATCATCTTTCTCTCGAGATGGATTAAAGCTATGCTGCAGAAGGATCTGAGTGTGTCCTGTGTGTGTGTGTCCTCACCAGTGAGACTTATCATCACAGACACATTTTGCAAATTGTATCTTGTATCTTGGGTATTCTAAGTTTCTGGGCTAATATCCACTTATCAGTGAGTACATATCATGTGAGTTCTTTTGTGATTGGGTTACCTCACTCGGGATGATGCCCTCCAGGTCCATCCTTTTGCCTAGGAATTTCATAATTTCAATCTTTTTAATAGCTGAGTAGTACTCTATTCTGTAAATGTACCACATTTTCTGTATCCATTCCTCTGTTGAGGGGCATCTGGGTTCTTTCCAGCTTCTGGCTATTACAAATAAGGCTGCTATGAACATAGTGGAGCATGTGTCCTTCATACCGGTTGGAACATCTTTGGGTATATGCCCAGGAAAGGTATTGCGGGATCCTCTGATAGTACTATGTCCAATTTTCTGAGGAACCGCCAGACTGATTTCCAGAGTGGTTGTACAAGCTTGTAATTCTACCAACATTGCAGGAGTGTTCCTCTTTAACCACATCCTCGACAGCATCTGCTGTCACCTCAATTTTTTATCTTAGCCATTCTGGCTGGTGTGAGGTGGAATCTCAGGGTTGTTTTGATTTGCATTTCCCTGATGACTAAGGATGCTGAACATTTTCCAGGTGCTTCTCAGCCATTCAGTATTCCTCAGGTGAGAAGTCTTTGTTTAGCTCTGAGCCCCATTTTTAATGGGGTTTTTTGATTTCTGGATTCTACCTTCTTGAGTTCTTTATATATATTGGATATTAGTCCCTTATTTGATTAGGATAGGTAAAGATCCTTTCCTAATCATTTGGTGGCCTTTTTGTCTTATTGACGGTGCCTTTTGAGTTACAGAAACTTTACAATTTTATGAGGTCCCATTTGTCGATTCTCGATCTTACAGCACAAGCCATTGCTGTTCTATTCAGGAATTTTTCCCCTGTGCCTATATCTTCGAGGATTTTCCCTACTTTCTCCTCTATAAAATTTCACTGTCTCTGGTTTTACGTGGAGTTCCTTGATCCTCTTAGATTTGACCTTAGTACAAGGAGATAGGAATGGATCAATTCTCATTCTTCTACATGATAACCGCCAGTTGTGCCAGAACCATTTGTTGAAAATGCTGTCTTTTTTCCACTGGATGGTTTTAGCTCCCTTGTCAAAGATCAAGTGACCATAGGTGTGTGGCTCCATTTCTGGGTCTTCAATTCTATTCCACTGGTCTACTTGTCTGTCTCTATACCAGTACCATGCAGTTTTTATCACTATTGCTCTGTAGCACAGCTTTAGGTCAGTCATGGTGATTCCACCAGAGGTTCTTTTATCCTTGAGAAGAGTTTTTGCTATCCTAATTTTTTTTGTTATTCCAGATGAATTTGCAGATTACCCTTTCTAATTCGTTGAAGAATTGAGTTGGAATTTTGATGGAGATTGCATTGAGTCTGTAGATTGTTTTTGGCAAGATAGTCATTTTTTAATATATTGATCCTGCCCATCCATGAGCATGGGAAATCTTTCCATTTTCTGAGGTCTTCTTTAATTTCTTTGTGCAGAGACTTGAAGTTCTTTTCATACAGATCTTTCATTTCCTTAGTTATAGTCATGCAAAGGTATTTTATATTATTTGTGACCATTGAGAAGGGTGTTGTTTCCCTAATTTCTCTCTCAGCCTGTTTATCCTTTGTGTAGAGAAAGGCCATTGACTTGTTTGAGTTAATTTTATATCCAGCTACTTCACTGAAGCTGTTTATCAGGTTTAGGAGTTCTCTGGTTCAATTTTTAGGGTCACTTATATTATATACTATCATATCATCTGCAAAAGTGATATTTTGACTTCTTCCTTTCCAAGTTTTTAACCCCAAGATATTTTTTTGTTGTCGAATTGCTCTGGCTAGGACAAGTACAATGTTGAATAGGTAGGGAGAAAGTGAGCAGCCTTGTCTAGTTCCTGATTTTAGTGGGATTGCTTCCAGCTTCTCACCATTTACCTTGATGTTGGCTACTGGTTTCCTTAGAATGCTTTTATCATGTTTAGGTATGGGCCTCGAATTCCAGATCTTTCGAAGACTTTTATCATAAATGGGTGTTGGATTTTGTCAAGTGCATTCTCTACATCTAACAGGATGATCATGTGGTTTTTTTCTTTGAGTTTGTTTATATAATGGATTACATTGATGGATTTCTGTATATTAAACCATCCCTGCATCCCTGGAATGAAGCCTACTTGGTCAAGTTGGATGATTGTTTTGATGTGTTCTTGGATTCGGTTAGCGAAAATTTTATTGAGTATTTTTCATCGATATTCATAAGGGAAATTGGTCTGAAGTTCTCTATCTTTTTTGGGTCTTTCTGTGGTTTAGGTATCAGAGTAATTGTGGCTTCATAGAATGAATTGGGTAGAGTTCCTTCTGCTTCTATTTTGTGAAATAGTTTGTTACGAACTGGAATTAGATCTTCTTTGAATGTCTAATAGAACTCAGCACTAAACCCATCTAGTCCTGGGCTTTTTTTGGCTGGGAGACTATTAATGACTAATTCTATTTCTTTAGGGGATATAAGACTGTTTAGATCATTAACCTGATATTGATTTAACTTTGTTACCTGCTATCTGTCTAGAAATTTGTCCCTTTCATCCAGGTTTTCCAGTTTTGTTGAGTATAGCCTTTTGTAGAAGGATCTGATGGTATTTTGGGTTTCTTCAGGATCTGTTGTTATGTCTCTTTTTTCATTTTTGATTTTGTTAATTAGGATCCTGTCCCTGTGCCATCTAGTGAGTCTAGATAGATAAGGGTTTATCTATCTTATTGATTTTCTCAAAGAACCAGCTCCTCGTTTGGTTGATGTTTTGAATAGTTCTTCTTCTTTCCACTTGGTTGATTTCCCCGGAGTTTGATTGTTTCCTGCTGTCTACTCCTCTTGGGTGAATTTGCTTCCTTTTGTTCTACAGCTTTTAGGTGTGTTGTCAAGTTGCTAGTGTGTATTCTCTCTAGTTTCTTTTTGCAGGCACTCAGAGCTATGAGGTTTCCTCTTAGAAATGCTTTCATTGTGTCCCATAAGTTTGGGTATGCTGTGGCTTCATTTTCATTAAACTCTAAAAAGCCTTTAATTTCTTTCTTTATTCCTTCCTTGACCAAGGTATCATTGAGAAGAGCGTTGTTCAGTTTACACTTGAATGTTGGCTTTCTATTATTTATGTTGTTATTGAAGATCAGCCTTAGTCCATGGTGATCTAATAGGATGCATGGGACAATTTCAATATTTTTCTATCTGTTGATGCCTGTTTTGTGACCAATTATATGGTCAATTTTGGAAAAGGTACCATGAGGTGATGAGAAGAAGGTATATCCTTTTTTTTTAGGATAAAATGTTCTGTAGATATCCGTTAGATCCATTTATTTCATAACTTCTGTTAGTTTCATTGTGTCCCTGTTTAGTTTCTGTTACCACAATCTGTCCATTGATGAATGTGGTGTGTTGAAGTCTCCTACTATTATTGTGTGAGGTACAATGTGTGCTTTGAGCTTTACTAAAGTCTCTTTAATGAATGTGGCTGCCCTTGCATTTGGAGCACAGATATTCAGAATTGAGAGTTCCTCTTGGAAGATTTTACCTTTGATGAGTATAAAGTGCCCCTCCTTGTCTTTTTTGATAACTTTGGGTTCAAAGTCGATTTTATTCGATATTAGTATGGCTACTCCAGCTTGTTTCTTCAGACCATTTGCATGGAAAATTGTTTTCCAGGCTTTCACTCTGAGGTAGTGTCTGTCTTTTTCCTTGAGATGGGTTTCCTGTAAGGAGCAAAACGTTGGGTCCTGTTTGTGTAGCCAGTCTGTTAGTCTATGTCTTTTTATTGGGGAATTGAGTCCATTGATATTAAGAGATATTAAGGAAAAGCAATTGCTGCTTCCTATTAATTTTGCTGTTAGAGTTGGCATTCTGTTCTTGTGGCTGTCTTCTTTTAGGTTTGTTGAAGTATTACTTTCTTGCTTTTTCTAGGACGTGGTTTCTGTCCTCGTATTGGTTTTTTTGGTTTTTGGTTTTTGTTTTTTTTTTTTTTTTTCTTTTATTATCTTTGAAGGACTGAATTTGTTGAAAGGTAATGTGTGAATTTGGTTTTGTCATCGAATACTTTGGTTTTTCCATCTATGGTAATTGAAAGTGTTGCTGGGTATAGTAGCCTGGGCTGGCATTTGTGTTCTTTTAGTATCTGTATAACATCTGTCCAGGATCTTCTGGCTTTCATTGTCTCTGGTGAAAGGTCTGGTGTAATTTTGATAGGCCTGCCTTTATATGTTACTTGACCTTTTTCCTTACTGCTTTTAATAATCTATCTTTATTTATTGCATTTGTTGTTCTGATTATTATGTGTCAGGAGGAATTTCTTTTCTGATCCAATCTATTTGCAGTTCTGTAGGCTTCTTGTATGTTCATGGGCATTTCTTTCTTTAGGTTTGGGAAGTTTTCTTCTATAATTTTGTTGAAGATATTTGCTGTCCCTTTAAGTTGAAAATCTTCATTCTCATCTACTCCTATTCTCCGTAGGTTTGGTCTTCTCATTGTGTCCTGGATTTCCTGCATGTTTTGAGTTAGGATCTTTTTGCATTTTGCATTTTCTTTGTTGTGACCATGTTCTCTATGGAATCTTCTGCACCAGAGATTCTCTCTTCCATCTCTTGTATTCTGTTGCTGATGCTTGCATGTATGGTTCCAGATGTCTTTCCTAGGGTTTTTATCTCCTACATTGCCTCACTATGGTTTTTCTTTAATGTGTCTACTTCCCTTTTTAGGTCTAGTATGGTTTTGTTCATTTCCATCACCTGTTTGGATTTTTTTTACTGTTTTTCTTTAAGGACTTCTACCTCTTTGGTTGTATTTTTCTGTTTTTCTTGAAGGACTTGTAACTCTTTAGCAGTGTTCTCCTGTATTTCTTTAAATGAGTTATTAAAGTCCTTCTTGATGTCCTCTACCATCATCATGAGATATGCTTTTAAATCTGGGTCTAGGTTTTCGGGTGTGTTGGGGTGCCCAGGGCTGGCTGAGTTGGGAGTGCTGGGTTCTGATGATGGTGAGTGGTCTTGGTTTCTGTTAGTAAGATTCTTACATTTGCCTTTCACCATCTGGTAATCTCTGGACTTAATTGTTATAATTGTCTCTGGTTAGAGCTTGTTCCTCTTGTGATTATGTTAGCCTCTATCAGCAGACCTGGAAGAGTAGCTCTCTACTGAGTTTCAATGGTTAGAGCACTCTCTGCAGGCAAGCTCTCCTCTTGCAGGGAAGGTGGACAGATATCTGGCATTTGGACCTGCCTCCTGGCAGAAGATGAAGGCCTGAAACAGGGATTGTCCCAGAATCTGTGTAGCTTCTGTAGTCCACACTCTCCCCTGTGCAGACTAGTCTCAGTGGGATCCAGAAACCAAGATGGCTCCCCCAAGTGGTGTGGCAAAGCCCTCCTGGGCAGGGAGGACACCTCTCCTCTGGCAGTGAAGGTTCCCAGGTGTCTGGAGCCTGAAAACTCTCTCCTGGGTTTTATGTATCCAACTTCCTCAGAGTCAGGGATCAATCTCTGACTTCTGGCTATCTCCCAGAGTTTCAAGCTCTCTACTGAAAATCCCACCTTCCATTTGCCTTTTAATAATAGGCCATCAGCTTTTTTTTTTTTTTGACAATTGATGCTGCCAAACAATTTACTAGTATCCCTACAAATGAATCTGGGGTCTGTCCTCAAATGTGGTTATTCCCCATTAAGAGCTCATTTGGAGAACCTGATTTTTCCTTTGACAGTGTTTGTCCATTGTAGAAAGTTTCTTGGTTAGGGTACTTCTTCTTTGCTGACTATTGGGACCTGTCTATCAGAATTTGTTCAGGTCATCTGTATGTGGCCAGGTTCTCTGTGAATTCATATATGCATTATTTATGTTGTGAATGGAAAAGAATTTCCTTGGTGTTATACATCACTTTTGCCTCTTACAGTCTTTGTGTCTACTCTTCTACATGAATCTATAAACCTTGAGGAGAGATCTTTGATTAAGAGGTCCGTTTTACGTCTGAGTAGTCCAATGTCTGTTATAGAAATTATTTAATCCTTACCTATGTTTTCTACCCCATCTTTGATCATTTAGTTACCAGATGAAAGACACACGCAACCTTTGTATTTACAATAAGCCTTAAACAGCACAAGAGCTGGGCAGCTATCTACCCTCTCTACTACTACAATCTACATAGGTGGGATTTAGGTTTCCTGGGCTTAGGGTTAGAAGTCAGAGGACAAGAAAAATGTGCAGGAAGAGCAAGGAAGTGGCTATTTGTTCATAGTTATGAGTCATGGTCCTGAAGTCTTCCCAGTTGGATTTAAGAGCAGCTCAGATGAAACATAGTAAATAGTAAGTAATAACTTGGAGTTATCAATTCTAAAGTAGATTCTAACAACATGGCCTGTAGGCAGCTGCCCAGTTTTGGTGTTATTTAAGTTCTGTTGTAAATATTAAGATTGTGAGAGTCTTTCTTCTAGAAACATAAATAGTCTAAGGCAGGGTAGAAACCCTGGGCTGGGATTTAAAATTCTATATAACATGCATCACCATTTTAGGAAGGAAGCTTTGTAAGAAACGTGTTTTGGTTCTCAATGCAATTGTATCGTTGTTTGAATATTTGAGTAATATTGTTATACTCAAAATATTTCATTTTCAAATATGTTCTGTACTACTGAAAAATCAGTTTGTATATTTTTATAAATTCAATATTGTGGTAGATATAAACTCTGGGATAGGTTATGACAGCTCTTCTCTGCTCTTTTAGCGCTAAAGTTATGATAGAGCTTTTGTTAGGTGGGTAAATGAGTGTTTCCATTATATTATATTCAGAAAAATATTCAGTACTGTGTCCACTCTCAAATTTGTGACTTTGCTTTCCCAGCCCCTACATCCATTTTTCCAGCTTAGTCTGACCAAAATTATGTACAATACAACCAGGGTCTATGCTTCTTCAAGGAACTCTCATACTTACCATCACCCACAGGTTCTTCTACTCCCCATTCAATATTTTCCAGACATCTATATCTTCTGCCATTTCTTCTAGAGCCAGCCAAGTGAATCTCTCTGACAATCCCACCCATAAAATTCCCCCTTATTTACAGATGTCCCACATTAAAGCAGAGTCTGGAGACTCTGTTTACACCACAAACAACCACTAGATTTCCTCCAAAAACATTCTTACATATCATCTAGCCCAAATGGCCTCTCCTGTGCTACAGCCAAAAACAAATGGCTAATTAAAGAAAAAATATAGCTGGGAGATGAGAATTCTCAAATATAGAAACAAAGAAACAAATGGCCAGCAAACATTTCATAAAAATATTCATTAACCCTAACAATTATGGAAAGGTAAATTAAAACAACCTTGAGATTTCACCTTAAGCCAGAAAGAAAATCAAAAATTCACAGAAAAAGCAACAAGTACTGGAGTTGACTCAGAGAAAATGGAAATCCTCATTTCTCATTGTTGGGACTATAAACTCATGCAGCGACTGTAAAAATTGGTGTAGAGAATTCTCAAAAGGCTAAAGATAAATCTATATTACCCAGATATACTACTCCATGGTATATGCCCAAAGTGCTCCATATCCTACTAGACAGGCATTTGCTGTGCATGTGAAATAACTATTGCTTTGTTTACATCAGTTAAAAAATAGAAAGGATCCCAGCTATACCACTTTTGAGCATATACACAAAAGATGGTGCAACATATAACAAGGACACATACTCCACCATGTTTATAGCATGCTGTGGATTGCCCCAGTGCTGTTTATATTTTGATGCTAATTCCAACTTCCCCAAAAGGGCTGGCTGAGTTGAGTTGTGAATCATGTACTCAGGCGACTTCACGTGAACATTCTTCCCATTTTAACTTGTAAAATAAAGGCTAGAGCCAGTGATTGGGCAGTGAAAGGGAAAGTGGAACCAAAAAGTTTTTGGGAGAGAAGGAGTGAGCATGAGGGGGCAAATGAGGAGAGGAAGGAGAGAAAGAAATGCTGATGAGGAGGAGGTGGAGAAACATGGAGCAGAATCACTTGGCCTGGACAAACCTAAAGCTATAAGGGATCTCATAGCTGGGGAATATAGCAGTGTAGTGGTAGATCTGCCCAATCTAGGTGCACAGCTTGCATTCATGTTAATTGAGTTGTGTTTTCCTTGCATGGGCTTATTTGGGTTGGGGATTTACCAGAAAAACAGAAGCAATATTTATAACAGCCAGAAGCTGGAAACAATTGAGATGTCCCCAATAGAAGAATGGATGAAGAAAATGTGGTACATTTACACAATGGAGTACTGCTCAGCTGTTAAAAACAATGACTTTATGAAATTCACAAGCAAATGGAGGGAACAGCATCATCTTGAGTGATGTAACCCAGACACAAATGAACACACATGGTATGTACACATTGATACTTTCAATACAACTTAAAAACCATATTGATCTGAAGAAGAAGTAAGACCAGACTGTAAATGCTTTAATCCTCCATAGCCTTGACAATTACACATCTCACATATAATGGGGTTCCTATAGCATGGATCACTGCAAGAGTTGAGATGACCTTCCATGCAATGAAAGGCAGGTTTTGGAAGTAGGGATTTAGATGGCATAATACCATGAAAACTGCCACTCAAACCTTCATACATTGTGGGGTATCAACACTGATTACTAATGGATGTTGTGATGAGTGACAGAGACATAGAGAACAGTGCTGCAATATGACACCACAGTCTCTTCTTAACTTTCTCCTTGTTTGTTCACAAGCACTATGAGGAAAGGAAGTTTTCTACCTGTTAGGTTGGAAATGTGTTTCTCTGGACAAAGCACACACACACAAAAAAAAAAAAAACAACAGACAGGCCTTTCTTCTTGTAGAATTTTCCAAAACCCTGGACCACAGCTCTGAGTACATACAGACGGAGGAGTCTGAGGGCAACACAGAAAAACTGGTCATAAGAGTGCGCGTTACTTTAAAATATTTTAAAGCAAACAACTTAAATGCATATAACCTATGGAAATTGTGCCTATTATAAAGAAGAGTTGAGGTCTATATATGGGAATATAGAATGTAGAGTTAAAGTTAGCATACTTCCCATTGCTTAGTGTTCAACATTACTTTACGGTGAAAACATTATAAATCACTTTTACTAGCCTTTGTATAGAATATCTATATTTTCTCTGTTGAGGCACTAAGCCAGAACTACTTTCTTGTTGGAATGATGGAATAGTTCGATTGTCAGACACAAACCGAGTCACACTTGCCTCTTCTATTTCTACTTTTATATACTCCATCTTGTATTAACATATATCCACTCTGATTTAGTTGCAAAGGGAAGTTTACTTTCCCATGAAAGAGGGGTTGGCCATTGGTAGATGGTCACAACTTTCCCTGAAATCATCACATGTTGATATTCCATGGACACCAAATTATGATCCATTACTGTGAATTTCATCCTTGATTCCCCATGCTCAGAATAATGCCATGCCTTTTCTTTCAAACAGTAGTGACACCATCACTTAGGATTTTCACCAATTACCTTCTTAGTTAATCACACTGTTGTTCTAGCACAACTTTTGTTTGTTAATACTTTAGAAATTGTGAATGATAGGAAATATTTCCATCCTTCCCTTAGACCTCCTCTTGCCACAATTTGGACTCAGTTTCTGCCTCATAAACTTCTGTGTATTAACATGCACATGGGACTGGAGAACTGACTCAGATGTTAAGAAAGCATACAGCTCTTGCAGAGAAATATGAGGTCAGCTCCCAGCACATATATTAAGCAGCTCACAAATATTCATTAGAAAAATGACCTCTATCAAAATTCAGAATTTATTTCTTCTTTATACTACCTCACAACCTTAAAAGGACTATGGATATCTGCACATTAATTGTATCAAATGGAAGTATTCATTCAGCATCAGCATGCATGTGTAATAAAAATATGTTCATATATATACATATATATACATATATATATATATATATATATATATATATATATATATATACTTTGTGTGCATGTGTATTACATAGAAACACACACCTCTATATATAGCCGTGAACACTGATTTATTCATTCATGGCACATGAATGAACACACAAAATTTCAGATTTAATTCAAACTTATTCAATCTATAGGAAAAGCTAACAATGAATGTGTGTGTGAGTATGTGTGTATCAAAAAGTCAGTTTTTCAAATATTGGTTTGTCTCTGAATTACAAGAATCAGAGCTTAAAGGGATTGCCCAGTGTTTAATATGCTTGCCACATAAGCATGAGCCCAGAATTTGATCATGTGTATGGGATAGAAAAATGCTGTGTGCATAAATATGACTTTAATCCAAACTTTTTGATAATGGAGGGAAGGAACCAGTATAGGGCATGCTGTCTAGTGAATACAGAAAAATCAGAAAGCAAAAGGTTCAGAGAGAGATCTTGTTTAACACTGAAGAAGAGAACAACTGAATAAGATAACCAGTGTTGACTGTGGCTTCAATAGGCACATGGATTCACATGCACAAAAACTTACAAGCTCACAGTAGACCTAAGCTCTTAGAATGTAGAAATAATTTTAAAATTTCAAAGAGATACCATGTAATCAGTCCACCTTCATTAGTATTTTCAAATATTTCTTTACATATTAAATGTTGAAATTTTGCCAGACCTGATTAAAGTTGCTTGGCCATTTAATCAGAGATTCATTGATGAATAAGCTTTGATCTTGTGGACTCTTGGAGACAAACTCGCCAACTTTAACTAGAAATGAATATTGCTTAGTTTATTTCATAAAGTTTTCTATATCATACTTTTCCATATGATTCTCATTCTCACCAAAACTTATTTGGTCCCCAGCAACATTTGTAGATTAGATTTTCCTCAGAAATGGATGCAGCTGGAGAGAGAGATTTGGTTATGAGTGGTGTATACAAATAACAGGTTGATGCCTGTACTCTCTGGTTATATGTGTCAATTTGAGAGAAGCTGGAGTTATCACAGAGAAAGGAGCTTCAGGTGAGGAAATGCCTCCTTGAAAACCAGCTGTAAAGCATTTTCTCCATTAGTGATCAAGGGTGGGAAGGCCCATTGTAGGTGGTGCCATCCCTTGCCTGGTAGTCTTGGGTTCTATAAGAAAGCAAGCTGAACAAGCCAGGGAAATCAAGCTAGTAAGTAACACCCCTCCATGGCCTCTGCATCAGCTCCTGCTTCCTGACTTGCTTGAGTTCCAGCTGAACAGCAATGTGAAAGTTTAAGCTGAAGAAACCCCTTTCTTCTTACCCAACTTGCTTCTTGGTCATGATGTTTTGTGTAGGAATAGAAACCCTGACTACCATCATGGTCCCTAAGAGCAATCTTCTTTCTCTCTTCCTATCTGGCTATCTTTTTGAACAAGCTTTCTTTGAGTAATTGTCTCTATTTATTTCAGTGAGATGAACTTTTCTCACTATTAAATTAGTATAGGAGTTCCCAAACCTAAATAGAAGCGTTGTCTAAGGTATGAAACAACACATAAGGAGCATTTTGTTAGTGAAAACAAGACCCTGTTTCTTTTCCCAGACCCAGCAAACCTGTTTCCAATTAGAAAATATAGATTTTTTTGGAAATTGGAATAAAATGTAAGGAGCAGTATGTTTGTGATTTATAGATGTTAGTAGACTTACCTTTGTTATGCCATACAATCAATACATGTTTGTATGGTCAGTTAAATAAATAAGTATACAGGTAGATATAGAGACCCTTTTATGTGAGAATATTAGCAGAACTTTTTACAAAGCTTCAAACTCATGAAAATTGCATATTATACATGTAGATACTTTAATGTTAATCATACTAAATGAACTGAAGATACCCACTGTCTGTCTTCATTTTTTCTTTATGTTGTTTGCATCATGACATTTGCCTTTTAACTTTAATATGAACACTATGTGAATCAAAATTAAAATCCAAATGTGCTTAACTAGAGTTTTTGAAAAGATTCCTTTATTTTTGTAGATTAATTAATTTTGTTTTTGTGTATGAGTGTTCTTTCTGCATGTAGTTGTGTGAACGGAACATGTGCCTGGTTCTTGTAAAGGCCATAAGAAAGTGTTGGACCCCTTGAAGAGTAGTTACAGAGAGCTGTAACCTGCTATGTAGGTACTATGGACTGAATCTGGGTCTTCTTAAGAGCTGCATGTACTTCAAACCATAGAGCCACCTCTGGCCCCTAGATTTTTGTTACTTTTATTTTTGTGTATTGCCTACCTGTAGCTATGTTCCCAAAGTGCATACCTAAGGCCTACAGAGGGTAGAGGAGTGTATTAGGTTCCTTGGAACTATGAGCCAACATGTATGTGCTAACAACCAAACCTGCGTCTTCTGCAAGAGTAGCAAGTGCTACTAACTGCTGAGTTATCCCTCCAGGATGATTTAATTACACATTTAAATTAATACAATGGTTTAATACTTCAACTTCTGAGATTGAATGTTGTATTAAATAAATAACAATTCATGTTACAAAGAACTGATGTTTGGGTACTCAGTTATCTGTACAAAAGAGATACAAATGTATTCAATATCACATCTTTGGAAGCTATGTTCCCAAACTGCATCAATCTCTATGTTAAATTTCTTGTTTTCCATAATACTAAAAATTGAAAATAAGAAAAAAATGCTAAATGTGCATATTACACTAAACATTCAGAGTTCATTTTTCATTTTCTTCTCTTTGACTTAATAGAAAGTTCATTTGACTTGTTCAACAATTTTCTTGATGATAACCTATTTGAAGGTCATAATCAAGGCTAATGTGTGTAAATTAGTCCTAATTTTATATCTGGTTGGTTTCAATCCAAACAAATCTAATACTAATAATTGGGATATTGCCTATACTCATGAATACTGTTTGTGTTGTAATATTTCTAATGGAAGGACAGTTTTGGGTTTCACCTTCATTTTACCTTATTAAAGAGTAAATAATCTATAAAGGCAATTACTTTCTTAGGTACTTAAGATTCTCATAAGGAAAATTATTATTTTTCACAGAAGGCTCTATTGTTTTAGCTTATTGAATATAGATTTTGTTAAATACAGAATAGCTGTTGTCATCCTGTCTATATCTTCTGGCATCTACCATATTACATGAAAATGTATAAATTATGATTATGGAACATGCTATATTTTAACATTTATTATATTTGGATATCTTATAAAATTTTCCTCAAACTAGGAAGGTATGTGTTGAACTATGTTCAAATTTAATATATTGAAATGAAATATATCAATCCTAAAATCAGGCACCATAATTACAAACACATACACACCCATTGTGAAAGAAGCCTCTTTCACTTTTCCTTATTCTTTCAGTTATCAGATGAAAATGTGTTATGTGATTGACCTTAGTAACTTACTAACAGTATAATTTCATAAATTCTTCCTTGCTTATGATGGAGGCTTACCTGCCAGGAAAGAAACCTGTCATAATTTTTATCTTCATGAGATCCTATTTCTGTTTTTCTCAAAAGCATTTTATGGATGGCAAGGGCCACTGCATACACTGTGTTCCATATGGAATAGCTGCCCTCAGAAGGGATCATTATATCATTTGCTTCTTCTTTACTCTTCAGAGTAATATTTAGTGGGCAGGGTTTATCATGTCCACATAGCAAAGCAGGAGGTGCGCAATCAAACTTGTCAATACAGAATTTATAGAAGTAAAATTCTTCTGGGTAGTGGGAGGGTGTAAGTGATTCGAGAAAGTTCTTGAAACCAGGGATATATTTCTTCTTGGAAAATAGTAAGCTTCCTGTGAAAAAGTTCATCAAATCCTTCCTCTTAAAGAATATAGACTCTAAGTATACTAAATGGAGCTTTGCCATAATCCACACCATCTTTCTGGTTGACATGAGTTTATTTATCACACAGAAATACACCAACTCATCCATGTCACCATAGAATACCTTCACATGTACTTGTGCATGGTGGTTAAAATTTACCAACTCAACCCCAGATTTATACTCTACCTTCCAATTTGCTGTGAGGCTTTCTGTAAAAGCCACACAGATGTCTTCTGATACCATCTCTGCTTTCAGGTGAGAAAGGAACTCCATTCCCTTCAGATCATCAGACACAATGATCCCCACCCACTTCCAGCCAAAGTGCAGCAATAAAGAGATCACCCCTTGGGTTAGAGCTGTGTCCTTAGGAGACATCTGATAAAGGGATGGGAATGTATCTTTGTCACTGAGCATGGAATCAAAAGGTCCATAGTTGACCTGAAGAAGCAAAGCAAAACCTGGTGATTCTGAGTTTCTAGCTATTTGGAGTCATCATACTCAGAGAGCAAGTGAGTACATTCTTCACATATGAGGGTCAAAGACTGAATATTGGTGAGGAGAATATTTTCTGTGAGTTTAGATTCTCTGTCATTATCTGAAGGAAAAATAGACTTTGTAAAATACATGGGCAATAACTTACTTAGAAACCTGAATAGGGATCCGGCCACTTTTCCGGCCAGAGGATAGGGGTCTGCCCGGCCCGGGAGCACTTTCCCTGAGCATCAGCAGCAGACATCTTGCTTCCGGGACCCCACCGAGAGTATTCTGCACAGGCCGTAGACATCCGGCCACTTTCCCGGCCAGAGGATGGGGTCCACCCGGCCTGGGAGCGCTTTGCCTGAGCATCTGTGGCAGACATCTTGGTTCCGAGACCCCGCTGCGAGTATTCTGCACAGTTGAGAGTGCGGAATACAGAAGCTAACAGCTTCTGGGACAGGCGGGAGCCACAGAGCTTCTAAAGCAGCCCCCTTTTCAGGCCCCAGACATCTGGCCACTTTCCCTGCCAGAGGATAGGGGTCCGCCTGGGCTGGGAGCACTTTGCCTGAGCATCGGCTGCAGATATCTTGGTTCCAGAACTCCTCTGAGAGTATTCTGCACAGGTGAGAGTGTAGAATACAGAAGTTAACAGCTTCTGGGACAGGCCAAAGCAACTCAGCCGTGGGACAGGTCCTGTTTTGGACCTTCATCTTCGGCCAGGAGGGAGGTCCTAAGGCCAGATATCTGTGCACCTTCCCTGTAAGAGGAGAGCTTGCCTGCAGAGAGTGCTCTGACCACTGAAACTTAGAGGAGAGATCTAATATCCCAGGTCTGCTGACAGAGGCTAACAAAATCACCTGAGGAACAAGCTCTAACCAGAGACAACTAACTCCAGAGATTACCAGATGGCGAAAGTTAAACGTAAGAATCTTACTAACAGAAACCAAGACCACTCACCATCACCAGAACCCAGCACTCCCACCTCAACCAGTCCAGGGCACCCCAACACACCTGAAAAGCTAGACCTGGATCTAAAAGAATATCTCATGATGATGGTAGAGGACATCAAGAAGGACCTTAATAACTCACTCAAAGAAATACAGGAGAACACTGCTAAACTGGTAGAAGATCTTAAAGAGAAAGCACAGAAATCCCTTAAAGAGTTACAGGAAAACACGACCAAACAGGTGATGGAATTGAATAAAACCATCCAAGACCTAAAAAGGGAAGTAGACACAATAAAGAAAACACAAAGTGATGCAACGCTGGAGATAGAAACCATAGGAAAGAAATCTGGAACCATAGATGTGAGCATCAGCAACAGAATAAAAGAAATGGAAGAGAGAATCTCAGGTGCAGAAGATTCCATAGAGAACATGGGCACAACAATCAAAGAAAATGGAAAGTACAAAAAGATCTAACTAAAAACATCCAGGAAATCTAGGACACAATGAGAAGACCAAACCTACGGATAATAGGAGTAGATGAGAATGAAGATTTTCAACTTAAAGGGTCAGCAAATATCTTTAAAAAAATTATAGAAGAAAACTTGCCAAACCTAAAGAAAGGGATGCCCATGAACATACAAGAAACCTACAGAACTCCAAATAGACTGGACCAGAAAAGAAATTCCTCCTGACACATAATAATCAGAACAGCAAAGGCACTAAATAAACATAGTATATTAAAAGCAGTAAGGGAAAAGGGTCAAGTAACATATAAAGGCAAGCCTATCAGAATTACACAAGATTTTTCACAAGAGACTATGAAAGCAAGAAGAGCTAGGACAGATGTTATACAGACACTAAGAGAACACAACTGCCAACCCAGGATACTATAACCAGCAACACTTTCAATAACCTTAAATGGAGAAACAAAACTATTTCATGACAGAACCAAATTCACACATTATCTTTCCACAAATCCAGCCCTTCAAAGGATAATAACAGAAAAAAAACACAATACAAGGATGGAAATCATGCCCTAGAAAAAGCAAGAAGGTAATCCCTAAACAAATCTAAAATAAGACAGCCACAAGAACAGAATGACAACTTTAACAACAAAAATAATAGGAAGGAACAATTACGTTTCCTTAATATCTCTTACTATCAATGAACTCAACTCCCCCAATAAAAAGACATAGACTAATAGACTGGCTACACAAACAGGACCCAACATTTTGATACTTACAGGAAACCCATCTCAGGGAAAAAGATAGACACTACCTCAGAATGAAAGGATGGAAAACAATTTTCCAAGCCAATGGTCTGAAGAAACAAGCTAGAGTAGCCATTCTAAGATCTAATAAAATCGACTTCCAACACAAGGTCATCAAAAAAGACAAGGAGGGGCACTTCATACTCATCAAAGGTAAAATATTCCAAGAGGAACTCTCAATTCTGAATATCTATGCTCCAAATACAAGGGGAGCCACATTCATTAAAGAAATTTTAGTAAAGCTTAAAGCACACATTGCACCTCACACAATAATAGTGGGAGACTTCAACACAAAATGTTCTTTTTTGTTTGTTTGTTTTTTTTGGTTTTTCGAGACAGGGTTTCTCTGTATAGCCCTGGCTGTGCTGGAGCTCACTTTGTAGACCAGGCTGGCCTCGAACTCAGAAATCCGCCTGCCTCTGCCTCCCGAGTGCTGGGATTAAAGGCGTGCGCCACCACGCCCGGCCAAAATGTTCTTTTTTAAAAATATTTTTTATTATTACATATTTTCCTCAATTACATTTAGAATGCTATCCCAAAAGTCCCCAATACCCTCCCCCCCCACTCCCCTACCCACCCACTCCCCCTTTTTGGCCCTGGCATTCCCCTGTACTGGGGCATATAAAGTTTGCAAGTCCAATGGGCCTCTCTTTGCAGTGATGGCCGACTAGGCCATCTTTTGATACATATGCAGCTAGAGACAAGAGCTCCGGGGTACTGCTTAGTTCATATTGTTGTTCCACCTATAGGGTTCCTTGGGTGCTTTCTCTAGTTCCTCCATTGGGGGCCCTGTGGTCCATTCAATAGCTGACTGTGAGCATCCACTTCTGTGTTTGCTAGGCCCTGGCATAGTCTCACAAGAGACAGCTATATCTGGGTCCTTTCAGCAAAATCTTGCTAGTGTATACAATGGTGTCAGCGTTTGGAAGCTGATCTTGGGATGGATCTCTGGATATGGCAATCACTAGATGGTCCATCCTTTCGTCACACTTCCAGATTTTGTCTCTGTAACTCCTTCCATGGGTGTTTTGTTTCCTATTCTAAGAAGGGGCAAAGTGTCCACACTTTGGTCTTCATTCTCTTGAGTTTAATGGTTTTAGCAAATTATATCTTATATCTTGGGTATTCTAAGTTTCTGGGCTAATATCCACTTATCAGTGAGTACATATTGTGAGAGTTCCTTTGTGATTGGGTTACCTCACTCAGGATGATGCCCTCCAGGTCCATCCATTTGGCTAGGAATTTCATAAATTCATTCTTTTTAATAGCTGAGTAGTACTCCATTCTGTAAATGTACCACATTTTTTGTATCCATTCCTCTGTTGAGGGGCATCTAGGTTCTTTCCAGCTTCTAGCTATTATAAATAAGGCTGCTATGAACATAGTGGAGCATGTGTCCTTTTTACCGGGTGGGACATCTTCTGGATATATGCCCAGGAGAGGTATTGCTGGATCCTCTGGTAGTACTATGACCAATATTCCGAGAAACCGCCAGACTGATTTCCAGAGTGGTTGTACAAGCTTGCAATCCCACCAAAAATTGAAGAGTGTTCCTCTTTTTCCACATCATCGCCAGCATTTGCTGTCACATGAATTATTGACCTTAGCCATTGTGACTGGTGTGAGATGGAATCTCAGGGTTGTTTTGATTTGCATTTCTCTGATGATTAAGGATGCTGAGCATTTTTTCAGGTGCTTCTCAGCCATTTGGTATTCCTCAGGTGAGAATTCTTTGTTTAGCTCTGAGCCCCATTTTTAATGGGGTTATTTGATTTTCTGGAGTCCACCTTCTTGAGTTCTTTATATATATTGGATATTAGTCCCCTAATCGATTTAGGATAGGTAAAGATCCTTTCCCAATCTGTTGTTGGCCTTTTTGTCTTATTGATGGTGTCTTTTGCCTTACAGAAGCTTTGCAGTTTCATGAGATCCCATTTGTCAATTCTCAATCTTACAGCACAAGCCATTGCTGTTCTGTTCAGGAATTTTTTCCCCTGTGCCCATATATTCGAGGCTTTTCCCCACTTTCTCCTCTATAAGTTTCAGTGTCTCTGGTTTTATGTGAAGTTCCTTGATCCACTCAGATTTGACCTTAGTACAAGGAGATAGGAATGGATCGATTTGCATTCTTCTGCATGTTAACAACCAGTTGTGCCAGCACCATTTGTTGAAAATGCTGTCTTTCTTCCACTGGATGCTTTTAGCTCCCTTGTCGAAGATCAAGTGACCATAGGTGTGTGGGTTCATTTCTGGGTCTTCAATTCTATTCCATTGGTCTACTTGTCTGTCATTATACCAGTACCATGCAGGTTTTATCACAATTGCTCTGTAGGCTTTAGGTCAGGCATGGTGATTTCACCAGAGGTTCTTTTATCCTTGAGAAGAGTTTTTGCGATCCTAGGTTTTTTGTTATTCCAGATGAATTTGCAGATTGCTCTTTCTAATTCCTTGAAGAATTGAGTTGGAATTTTGATGGAGATTGCATTGAATCTGTAGATTGCTTTTGGCAAGATAGCCATTTTTACTACATTGATCCTGCCAATCCGTGAGCATGGGAGATCTTTCCATCTTCTGAGATCTTCTTTAATTCTTTTTTCAGAGACTTGAAGTTCTTATCATACGGATCTTTCACTTCCTTAGTTAGAGTCACGCCAAGATATTTTATATTATTTGTGACTATTGAGAAGGGTGCTGTTTCCCTAATTTCTTTCTCAGCCTGTTTATCCTTTGTGTAGAGAAAGGCCATTGACTTTTTTGAGTTAATTTTATATCCAGCTACTTCACTGAAGCTGTTTATCAGGTTTAGGAGTTCTCTGGTGGAATTTTTAGGGTCACTTATAATATATACTATCATATCATCTGCAAATAGTGATATTTTGACTTCATCTTTTCCAATTTGTATCCCCTTGATCTCCTTTTGTTGTAGAATTGCTCTGGCTAGGACTGCAAGTACTATGTTGAAGAGTTAGGGAGAAAGTGGGCAGCCTTGTCTAGTCCCTGATTTTAGTGGGATTGCTTCTAGCTCCTCACCATTTACGTTGATGTTGGCTACTGGTTTGCTTAGATTGCTTTTATCATGTTTAGGTATGGGCCTTGAATTCTTGATCTTTCAAAGACTTTTATCATGAATGGATGTTGGATCTTGTCAAATGCTTCCTCCGCATCTAATGAGATGATCATGTGTTTTTTGTCTTTGAGTTTGTTTATATAATGGATTACATTGATGGATTTCCGTATATTAAATCATCCCTGCATCCCTGGAATAAAACCTACTTGGTCAGGATGGAAGATTGCTTTAATGTGATCTTCAATTCGGTTAGCGAGAATTTTTTCGAGTATTTTTGCATCGATATTCATAAGGGAAATTGGTCTGAAGTTCTCTATCTTTGTTGGATCTTTCTGTGGTTAAATTGTAAAGTAATTGTGGCTTCATAGAATGAGTTGTGTAGAGTACCTTCTACTTCTATTTTGTGGAATAGTTTGTGCAGAACTGGAATTAGATCTTCTTTGAAGGTCTGATAGAACTCTGCACTAAACCTGTCTGTCCTGGGCTTTTTTTGGCTGGGAGACTATTAATAACTGCTTCTATTTCTTTAGGGAATATGGGATTGTTTAGATCGTTAACTTGATCCAAATTTAACTTTGGTACCTGGTATCTGCCTAGAAATTTGTCCATTTCGTCCAGGTTTTCCAGTTTTGTTTAGTATAGCCTTTTGTAGAAGGATCTGATGGTGTTTTGGATTTCTTCAGAATCTGTTGTTATGTCTCCCTTTTCATTTCTGATTTTGTTAATTAGGATTTTGTCCCTGTGCCCTCTAGTGAGTTTAGCTAAGGGTTTATCTATATTGTTGATTTTCTCAAAGAACCAACTCCTCGTTTGGTTAATTCTTTGAATAGTTCTTCTTGTTTCCACCCTTGAGTTTGATTATTTCCTGCTGTCTACTCCTCTTGGGTGAATTTGCTTTCTTTTGTTCTAGAGCTTTTAGGTGTGTTGTCAAGCTGCTAGTGTGTGCTCTCTCTAGTTTCTTTTTGGAGGCACCCAAAGCTATGAGTTTTCCTCTTAGAAATGCTTTCATTGTGTCCCATAGGTTTGGGTATGTTGTGGCTTCATTTTCATTAAACTCTAAAAAGTCTTTAATTTCTTTCTTTATTCCTTCCTTGACCAAGGTATCATTGAGAAGAGTGTTGTTCAGTTTCCTCGTGAATGTTGGCTTTCCATTATTTATGTTGTTATTGAAGATCAGCCTTAGTCCATGGTGGTCTGATAGGATGCATGGGACAATTTCAATATTTTTGTATCTGTTGAGGTCTGTTTTGTGACCAATTATATGGTCAATTTTGGAGAAGGTCCCGTGAGGTGCTGAGAAGAAGGCATACCCTTTTTTTTTTAGGATAAAATGTTCTGTAAATATCTGCTAGATCCATTTGTTTCATAACTTCTGTTAGTTTCACTGTGTCCCTGTTTAGTTTCTGTTTCCATGATCTGTGCATTGATGAAAGTGGTGTTTGAAGTCTCCCACTATTATTGTGTGAGGTGCAGTGTGTGCTTTGAGCTTTACTAAAGTTTCTTAATGAATGTGGCTGCCCTTACATTTGGAGCATAGATTTTCAGAATTGATACTTCCTCTTAGGAGATTTTACCTTTGATGAGTATGAAGTGCCCCTCCTTGTCTTTTTTGATGACTTTGGGATGGAAGTCGATTTTATTCGATATTAGAATGGCTACTCCAGCTTGTTTCTTCAGACTATTTTCTTAGAAAATTGTTTTCCAGCCTTCAATTCTGAGGTAGTGTCTGTCTTTTTCCATGAGTTGTGTTTCCTGTAAGCAGCAAAATGTTGGGTCCTGTTTGTGTAACCAGTCTGTTAGTCTATGTCTTTTTATTGGGGAGTTGAGTCCATTGATATTAAGACATATTAAGGAAAAGTAATTGTTGCTTCCTATTAGTTTTGTTGTTAAAGTTGGCATTCTGTTCTTGTGGCTGTCTTCTTTTTGGTTTGTTGAAGGATTACTTTCTTGTTTTTTCTATGGCGTGGTTTCTGTCCTTGTATTGGTTTTTTTCTGTTATTATCCTTTGAAGGTCTGGATTCGTGGAAAGGTAATGTGTGAATTTGGTTTTGTTGTGGAATACTTGGGTTTCTCCATCTATGGTAATTGACTTTGGCTGGGTATAGTAGCCTGGGCTGGCATTTGTGTTCTCTTAGTGTCTGTATGACATCTGTCCAGGATCTTCTGGCTTTCATAGTCTATGGTGAAAAGTCTGGTATAATTCTGATAGGTCTGCCTTTATTTGTTACTTGACCTTTTTCCTTACTGCTTTTAATATTCTATCTTTATTTAGTGCATTTGTTGTTCTGATTATTATGTGTTGGGAGGAATTTCTTTTCATGTCCAGTCTATTTGGAGTTCTGTAGGATTCTTGTATGTTCATGGGCATCTCTTTCTTTAGATTTGGGAAGTTTTCTTCTATAATTTTGTTTAAGATATTTGCTCCAGAGAACTCCTAAACCTGATAAACAGCTTCGGTGAAGTAGCTGGATATAAAATAAACTCAAACAAGTCAATGGCCTTTCTCTATACAAAGAATAAACAGGCTGAGAAAGAAATTAGGGAAACAACACCCTTCTCAATAGTCACAAATAATATAAAATATCTTGGCGTGACTCTAACTAAGGAGGTGAAAGATCTGTATGATAAAAACTTCAAATCTCTGAAGAAAGAAATTAAAGAAGATCTCAGAAGATGGAAAGATCTCCCATGCTCATGGATTGGCAGGATCAACATTGTAAAAATGGCTATCTTGCCAAAAGCAATCTACAGATTCAATGCAATCCCCATCAAAATTCCAACTCAATTCTTCAACGAATTGGAAGGAGCAATTTGCAAATTTGTCTGGAATAACAAAAAACCTAGGATAGCAAAAAGTCTTCTCAAGGATAAAAGAACTTCTGGCGGAATCACCATGCCAGACCTAAAGCTTTACTACAGAGCAATTGTGATAAAAACTGCATGGTACTGGTATAGAGACAGACAAGTAGACCAATGGAATAGAATTGAAGATCCAGAAATGAACCCACACACCTATGGTCACTTGATCTTCGACAAGGGAGCTAAAACCATCCAGTGGAAGAAAGACAGCATTTTCAACAATTGGTGCTGGCACAACTGGTTGTTATCGTGTAGAAGAATGCGAATCGATCCATACTTATCTCCTTGTACTAAGGTCAAATCTAAGTGGATCAAGGAACTTCACATAAAACCAGAGACACTGAAACTTATAGAGGAGAAAGTGGGGAAAAGCCTTGAAGATATGGGCACAGGGGAAAAATTCCTGAACAGAACAGCAATGGCTTGTGCTGTAAGATCGAGAATCGACAAATGGGACCTAATGAAACTCCAAAGTTTCTGCAAGGCAAAAGACACCGTCAATAAGACAAAAAGACCACCAACAGATTGGGAAAGGATCTTTACCTATCCTAAATCAGATAGGGGACTAATATCCAACATATATAAAGAACTCAAGAAGGTGGACTTCAGAAAATCAAATAACCCCATTAAAAAATGGGGCTCAGAACTGAACAAAGAATTCTCACCTGAGGAATACCGAAAGGCAGAGAAGCACTTGAAAAAATGTTCAACATCCTTAATCATCAGGGAAATGTAAATCAAAACAACCCTGAGATTCCACCTCACACCAGTCAGAATGGCTAAGATCAAAAATTCAGGTGACAGCAGATGCTGGCGAGGATGTGGAGAAAGAGGAACACTCCTCCATTGTTGGTGGGAGTGCAGGCTTGTACAACCACTCTGGAAATCAGTCTGGCGGTTCCTCAGAAAACTGGACATAGTACTACCGGAGGATCCAGCAATACCTCTCCTAGGCATATATCCAGAAGATGCCCCAACAGGTAAGAAGGACACATGCTCCACTATGTTCATAGCAGCCTTATTTATAATAGCCAGAAGCTGGAAAGAACCTAGATGCCCCTCAACAGAGGAATGGATACAGAAAATGTGGTACATCTACACAATGGAGTACTACTCAGCTATTAAAAAGAATGAATTTATGAAATTCCTAGCCAAATGGATGGACCTGGAGGGCATCATCCTGAGTGAGGTAACACATTCACAAAGAAACTCACACAATATGTATTCACTGATAAGTGGATATTAGCCCCAAACCTAGGATACCCAAGATATAAGATATAATTTGCTAAACACATGAAACTCAAGGAGAATGAAGACTGAAGTGTGGACACTATGCCCCTCCTTAGATTTGGGAACAAAACACCCATGGAAGGAGTTACAGAGACGGAGTTTGGAGCTGAGATGAAAGGATGGACCATGTAGAGACTGCCATAGCCAGGGATCCACCCCATAATCAGCATCCAAACGCTGACACCATTGCATACACTAGCAAGATTTTATTGAAAGGACGCAGATGTAGCTGTCTCTTGTGAGACTATGCCGGGGCCCAGCAAACACAGAAGTGGATGCTCACAGTCAGCTAATGGATGGATCATAGGGCTCCCAATGGAGGAGCTAGAGAAAGTAGCCAAGGAGCTAAAGGGATCTGCAACCCTATAGGTGGAACAACATTATGGGCTAACCAGTACCCCGGAGCTCTTGACTCTAGCTGCATATGTATCGAAAGATGGCCTAGTCGGCCATCACTGGAAAGAGAGGCCCATTGGACTTGCAAACTTTGTATGCCCCAGTACAGGGGAATACCAGGGCCAGGAAGGGGGAGTGGGTGGGCAGGGGAGTGGGGGTGGGTGGATATGGGGGACTTTTGGTATAGCATTGGAAATGTAAATGAGTTAAATACCTAATAAAAAATGGAAAAAAAAAAAAAGATATTTGCTGACCCTTTAAGTTGAAAATCTTCATTCTCATCTACTCCTATTATCCGTAGTTTTGGTCTTCTCATTGTGTCCTAGATTTCCTGGATGTTTTGAGTTAGGATTTTTTTGTACTTTCCATTTTCTTTGATTGTTGTGCCCATGTTCTCTATGGAATCTTCTGCACCAGAGATTCTCTCTTCTATCTCTTGTATTCTGTTGTTGATGCTCGCATCTATGGTTCCAGATTTCTTTACTAGGGTTTCTATCTCCAGTGTTGCCTCAGTTTGTGTTTTCTTTATTGTGTCTACTTCCTTTTTTAGGTCTAGTATGGTTTTGTTCATTTCCATCACCTGTTTGTATGTGTTTTCCTATTTTTCTTTAAGGACTTCTAACCATTTGATTGTGTTTTCCCGTTTTTCTTTAAGGACTTGTAGCTCTTTAGCAGTGTTCTCCTGTATTTCTTTAAGTGAGTTATTAAAGTCCTTCTTGATGTCCTCTACCATCATCATGAGATATGCTTTTAAATCCTGGTCTAGCTTTTCAGGTGTGTTGGGGTGCCCAGGACTAGGTGGGGTGGGAGGCTGCCTTCTGATGATGGTGAGTGGTCCTGGTTTCTGTTAGTAAGATTCTTACGTTTGCCTTTCGTCATCTGGTATTCTCTGGAGTTAGTTTTTATAGTTGTCTCTGGTTAGATCCTGTTCCTCTCATGATTCTGTTAGCCTCTACAAGCAGACCTGGGAGACTAGCTCTCTCCTGAGTTTCAGTGGTCAGAGTACTCTCTGCAGGAAAGCTCTCCTCTTGCAGGGAAGGTGCCCTGGCAGAGGTTGTGTTCCACTCACCAGAGGTCCTAAGATCCTGTGGAGAGTCCTCTAGTGACCTTGGGGGTGTCCGCTGACTTTGTGCCCAAGGTGACCCGGTGCTGGCACCGACTGGAAGGGACTTGTGACCCTGGTCATGCCAGGTTTTCTGTTTCCCTAATTAATGCTGTCTCAGGTCCCGCACGATTGGATTGGAACAGAAGTTGTGTTCCTCTCACCAGAGGTCCTAAGATCCTGTGGAGAGTCCTCTGGGAACCTAAGGGGTGTCCACTGACTCCGTGCCCAATGTGGCCTGGTGCTGGCGCCGACCGGAAGGGGTTCCTGTTCTTCAGAGGTCTAAATTCATTAGTTGTAGTTTTCTGTCATGATCATTGTGGTAAAGAAAAGCTCCTTTGGTGAGTGGTGGGCTGTACTTATATGAGTTTAATAACAAATATTTTGGTATATATTAATATTTCTCTTGCTTATTAAAATAATAGTTGTGAACTTTCCTTTTAACCATATTTGTATATTTAAGGATGAATTTAAGTATATCGTGTATGTATTTTTTAGGTAGATTGTTTATAGTATGATTGTTCATGATTTTTTCAAATAAATTTACTGTCATTACAGCCACTTCAAACTTTGGAACCTATATCCCCTATTTATATTTAGAGTAACCCCCTTTCATCTTTTCCCAGTGAGGTCATGCATAGCCTTCTTTTCTTCCCAAATCGCGTCCTCCACCCTGTTTCTTGGTTTTTACATTACTCCAGGGTGAACATTTACATCTGAAAATTTGGAACTAGATACCTTAGAGGGAGCATATCACAATTGTTTTCTGGATCTGTGTTTCCTAAATCAATAACTTTGCTTCTATTTCCATCTATTTAAGTGTATAACATTTTGCTTCTCCATTTATCAGTTTAAGAACATTTAGACAGTCCCATTTCCTACCCATTTTGAAGAGAACAGTAGTGAGCATGGCTGAGCAAAATGTCCCTGGAGTTAGATACTGAGTCCTTTGAGCCTATGTCAAGGAATAGTAGAACAGGCTCAGATGGTAGATTTATTTTTACTTCTCTGAGAATTCTCCACACTGGTTTCCAGAGTAGCTGTACAATAATTCAAGCCTTCTTTGCCAGAGAGTCAATTCTATGTCTGTCCCATAGAAGATCTCAACTATCACTAAAAGTCCTGTTATCCTCCAAAAGATAAAGAAAGCCCAATAGAAAAATCTTTAGTTCATATATTACAGGTTTAAGTTACTGACATGTATTGAATTTTGAATATTTATATTTTTACAAATTAATAAGAACCATGCATAATTTACTAAAATGTGATTTTAGCAGTAGTTTGTATTCAGAATATATTGTCTGTATGTGAGACACAGTGAGATGCTCATGTAATATTTTGTTAAATAGACACTCAAAAACTAATGAAAAGTAGGCCAAAAATTTCATTTTACTACACTAATTGAATTTATTAGAGAGATTTAGTCAATTCATTCCAAATGGTCATTTTTTTATACGTGTTTTGTTTTTAAAACATTTCAAGTTTCTCTTATCAGGTTCTCTTAGAATAATGTAGCACTTAGGGAAAAAAATACATGCTAGCAACCCTGCACTGGAGGCCAAGATGGAGAAGACCTCCACAGCCACCATGGCCTTGGCCTTGGTGCTCTGGTAAACGGGAACAAAGGTGACCCAGACACTGCAGAACACCACCATACTGAATGTCAGGAACTTGGCTTCATTGAATGTGTCAGGAAGGTTCCTTGCCAGGAAAGCCACAGTGAAGCTCCCTAGTGCCAGTGTCCCTAAGTATACCAGCATGCAATAGAATGCAGTAACTGAGCCATTGTTGCATAAAATGATGATATGAGCATGTTCAGAGTATGAATCTGTGTCAATATAGGGTGGTGAGGTTGCCAGCCAGATGCCAGAGGTAATAAGTTGGATCAGGACACAGAAGGGGATAACAGCATTGTAGATGCCTAAAACAAACAGCCTTCTCATTGTTCTTCCTGGTTTCAAGGCCCTAAAAGCCAGAATTACAGTTATGGTTTTGGCCAAAACAGTGGAAAGAGCCAATGTGAACACAAGTGCAAATGTTATTTGTTGCAGTATGCAGGAGACTGTGTTTGGGTGGCCAATGAAGAGAAAGGAGCATAGGAAGCAGAGGAGGAGGGAGATCAGCAGGATGTAACTGAGAGTAAGGTTATTGGCCTTAATGATGGGTGAGTCTTGATACTTGAGAAAGATCCCCAAAACTGCAGCTGTGCTAACAGAGAAGCCCAGAGCCATGCAGGCCAGAGACATGCCCAGAGGATCCTCAAAGGACAGGAAGGTCGCTGATTTAGGCAGACAGTGGTTTCTCTCAGGGTTTGGGTATTCTTGAATCAGGCAAGCAATACACTTCTGCTGATCTGTTGAGGGAAGCAAATGAAGATTTTATATACTATATTTACTCATCCCATATTCAATCCATGAAGAATGTATTCTTATGTTGTGTTTAGCCTGGCACATTCGGGTTCTTTATAGTGTCAAGATATATATATATATATATATATGAACTCTTTTGAGATCTCATTTCTACTCTCAGTCTTTTTTGCCTAGTGGTAAGCCTTCTGTTCAGTTTTATGACTGTTTGGGGCATCGAAAGTTAAACCTTTTGTGCTCATATTTCAATAACTTTTACCTGTCAAGTAACCCTTCATATAATTTTAAATTATTTATTGTTATTAATTCTTTGAGGTTTTAAATATGTACAATAATCATCAATATGATCAAACCTCACTTCCTATACTCGACTACCATGTGTTCACATTTTTCTCCTTTCCTACCCAATTGTATTCTCCCCCTTCATTCTCCTCCATGTGCTCTTCTCCTTTTTTAATTTCTCCCTTCCTTACACATTATACAGTTCCTTTCTGGCCTTATCTCCCCAACACAGGAAATACACAGACTGGGATTAGGGAATCCATGAAAGAAAAATTCAACTTAAACAAGTGATACACACACACACACACACAATCATACACACACATTTCCTCACAAAACGAAACAAAATGTCTACAAAGATTTCATTGAGTTCATTTTCTGTAGGCTATCTAATGATAAGTGTATTTTTTGTTGACAATCTAATGATGTGTGTAATCCCAGGCCTTTCCACTCACACCCCAGTTCCTCCAAAATGACTTGGAAGGTTATTTATTTATAGATAAATGCCTAGGCCATAAACTTGGCTTGTTGTTCAACTAACTTGTAACTTAAACAATTTGAACTATTATGTCTACCACATGGCTAGTTACCTCTCCTGAGTTTCATGTATCCAACTTTCTCAGAATCAGGGTTTAATCTCTGATCTTTGACTATCACCCAGAGTTTCGATCTCTCTACTGAAAATCCCACCTTCTACCTCTTGCCTATTATTAAGAGGCCATCAGCTTTTTTGAGAAATGATGCTGCCAAACCATATACAAGTAATTAGCCCTACAAATGAACGTGTGGTCTGTCCTCAAATATGCTTATTACCCATTAAGAGAACATTTGGAGAAACTGACTTTTCCTTTGACAGTGTTTCTCCATTGTAGAAAGCCTCTTAGGGTTCTTCTTGGCTGATTACTGGGACATGTAGCAGAACTTGTTCAGGTCTTGTGCATGCGGCCATGTTATCTGGGAATTCATATATGCATTATTTCTGATGTGAATATTTAGTGACTCATTTCAGATTTCTTTCATGTGTGTTATATTTTTAAGCTGTGCCTACAATAATAGGTTTCCACATGACCCCCTCAAATGACCCTTTGTATTAGTTGTCCCTGCCTATATTCCCTCTGCTACACTGTTCTTCAATCCTTGTCCCCATTTAACCCTGCTATGTGTTGCCATAATAATATATTATATTTACCCTTCTATGGGAGATCATCTTCTCTCTAATCCTACTAAACAATGTACTTAATCTCAGTGGTGTTTTGTATTATAGCACACATATTGAAGTTTTTATAGGTAGTATCAATATATAAGGATGTTGTAAAAGCCTTTATCAGAATCTAATAAGGTGCTCAATTTTTGTTGTTGTTGTTGTTGTTGTTCTTTCAGTTTGCTAATATGGTGGATTACATTGATGGGCTTTTATATGTTGAACCATCACTGAATATCTGGTATAAAGGCTACTTGATCATGGTGGATGATATTTTAATGTGTTCTTCGATTAGGTTTGCAAGTATTTATTTGAGTATTTTTTGCATCAATGTTCATAAGGGAAATAGTCTGAGAATTTTTTCTTTGTTGAGTCTTTATGTGGTTTAGAGATCAGGGTGACTGTGACCTCATAAAATGAATTTGACAGTGTTCCTTCTGTTTGTGTTTTGTGTAATAATTTGAAAAGTATTGGTGTTAGCTCTTCTTTGAGGGTGTGATGGAATTCTTTGCTAAAACAATCCGTCTCTGGAATATTTTCCTTTGAGAGATGTTTAGTGAATCCTTCTATTCTTCAGTGTTTAAGAGGTTATTAGCTTGTTTATCCAACCTTGATTTAACTTTGATAAGTTTTTTCTTACACAAAAACTGTCCATTTCACTTATATTTTTCAATTTTGTGGAGTACATGTTTTTGAAGTAAGATCTATTGGCTCTTTACGTTTCCTTGGTGTCTCTTGTTATATCCCTTTTTCCATTTCTAATTGTGTCAATTTGGATATTGTGTCTGTTGATTTTCTCAAAGAACCAGCACTTTGTTTCATTGTTTCTTTGTATTCTTCTCTTTGTTTTCATGTTAAGAATTTTATTATTGACTTTGTTATTTCCTGCTGTCTACTCCAGGTGGCTGTGTTTGCTTCTTTTTGTCTAGAGCTTTCAGATGTGCTGTTAAATGCCTAGTACAGGATCTCTCCAACTTCTTTATGAAGGCACTTACTGCTATGAACTTTCCTCTGAGCAGCTCTTTTGTTGTGTCTCAAAAGTTTTGGGATGTTGTGCCTTCATTTTCATTGAATTCTAGAAAGTCTTTTATTTCTTTGTCTCTTCCTTGACCTAGATGTCATTAAGTAGTGATTCAGTTCCAAAAATTTGTAGGCGTTCTGTTTTGTTTTGTTTTGTTTTTCTGTTGTTGTTGAAGTCCTGATTTAATCCATTGTGATCTGATAAGATTCAGGGTTTATTTCATTTTCTTGTATATGCTGGGTATTGTTTTGTGAACAAGTAAATATGGTCAGTTTTGAAGGAGGTTCCATGATGAGCTCAGAAAGGGGAATATTATTTTGTGTTTTTGTGAAATGTTCTCTGGATATCTGTTAGGTTCAATTGAGTAATAACATTTGTTAGTTCGATTATTTTTGTTTAGTTTTTGTCAATTGTGACCTGTTCGTTGGTGAGAAGTGAGGTATTGAAGTCACCCACTCTTAATGTGTGGGTTTGAATGCGTAATTTAAGGTTTAATGACTTTTTTTTACAAACATGTATACTCTTGCACTTGGAAAACTGATATTTAGAATAGAGACATCATCTTCATTTATTTTCCCTTTGATGAATGTGAGGTGTCCTTTTCCATCTTTTTGGTTAATTTTGCTTGAAAGCATATTTTATTAGACATCATCATGGCTACTACAATCTGTTCCTTGGGACTGATTGCTTGGTAATTATTTTTTCAGCCCTTTAATCTTAGGTGATGCCTACCTTTGTTGCTGAGGTGGGTTTATTGTATTCAATAGAATTTTCAATCCTGTCTTTAGATCCATGTGGTTAACCTATATCTTTTATCATGAATTGAGTTCAATGATGTTGAGAGATGTTAATGACCCAAGATTGTCAATTCCCATTATTTTGATCTTATTGCTATTACTGTTGGTGGTGGTGGTTGAGTGCATATATTTCTATTCTTTTGATCTTTCTTGTGTGGAATTATTTATTTTCTGTGTTCCTTGGGTGTAGTTAGCATTCTTGGGTTGTAGTTTTACTTCTAGTATCTTACATAGGCCTAGATTTGTGGTTAGATATTGTTTAATTTGGTTTTGTTATAGAATATCTTGTCTTTTTCATTGATGGTGATTGAATGTTTTGCTGGGTATAGTAGTTTAGACTGGCATCTGTAGTCTCTTAGAGACTGCAAATAATATTCTCAGGCCCATCTGGCTATCAGAGTCTCTATTGAGAATTCCAATGTAAGCCAGTGTAAGCCTTTACATGTTACTTGGCCCTTTTCCCTCATAGCTTTTAATATTCTTTATTCTTATATTTAGTTTTTTATTATTATGCTGTGGGAGGATTCAATTTTTCTGGACCAGTATATTTCATGTTCTATGAGCTTCTCCTGTGTTTATAGTCATCTCTGTCTTTAGGTTAGGGAAAATGTCTTCTATGATTTTGTTGAAAGTATTTTCTGGACCTTTGGGTTAGGAGTCTTCTCCTTATTCTATTCCTAATTTTCATCAGTTTGATCTTTTCATGGCATCCCAGATTTCCCTGATGTTTTGTGTCAATAGTTACTCAGATTTAAATTTTTTTGACTAATGCATCAATTTCTTTTATAGTATCTTCTGTGTCTGAGATTTGTTCTCCCATCTCTTATATTCTGTTGATGATGCTTACATCTGTAATTCATATTCTCTTCTCTAGGTTTTTCATTTCCAGTATACAAATAGAAAATTCATACCATCTTTTTAAGATTGGGAGGCAGGGAGAATTGGTTTCTTAACAGATCTGTGTGTCCCCCCCCTCCCCAAGCCATGAAGATTCAGGACTAGGACAAAATACATATGAAAGAAAATTAGATTTTAGCAGAGCTGGACAGTTTTTCTCCACACCATGTGGGTTAAGGGACCAAGTCAAAATACATTCAAAAGAGATGCACACAATTCAGGCATCCATGGCATAAGCTAGGCCACAACTGCACTTCCCAACATAGGCAACACTGTAGGTGTCCAGCTTGAGATCCACTTTGTCTTCTCAAACACTTCTAAGTTGCCTCAGCATAGATGCTAAGAGTCCCTATTATACAAGGAAGCCCTACTGCTCAGAGGGCAAAAGACAAGGCTACATGCCTCCCACAGCCAAAAAAGGATAAATACAAATATAAAAAGATATTATTTAATGTATATAAAGAGAAATGGGATATAACTGTGTATATATCTACAAAGAAATTAATCTCCAGAGAAGGGAAAAATAAAAAGTACTTTAAATTAATTTTAAAATAGAAAATAAATAAAGCTATAATGAGCCAATACTATCACAAACAACTGGGTTTTTTGAATGTGGGCTCCATGAGAACCCTGAGACAATTTAGCCTAACATATGACACATTGTTGGCCTAAAAGTAGGCTCATATAATAAATAAAAGAAATTTTTAAAAGTTAAAGAGAAAAATATGTCAATTTAATTTATATAAAGAGAAATTGGATATAAGTATATTTATCTACAAAGATATTAATCTCCATAGAAGGAGAAATAAATAAAAATTTTCTTTAATTATTTTTAAAGATAGATGGAGTAAAGAGATGGAAATTTCTTTAAATGTTTTAAAGTATGCATAGATGAATAAATGAATCCAGGCCTTTGATCATAATTTGTAGGGGACAAAGGTATAAACACAGATTTCTTATAAGTCTAAAGCCAACCTAGTCTATAAACAAATCTGGGTAGCTTGGACTATACAGAGATGCCGTATCTCAATACATAATAATTGTTTTAAATGTTTTAAATTTTTTAAAGTGTTTTAGTTATCAAAATAAAGATGATCATAGGTTTCATGGTTATATATCACAAATAAGTGAGAAAGGTCAAAGTAGAACACACCTAAAGAAAAAAGAGGCTGCTAAATTTAATCAATGCACACTTTCGATGACTTCAGGTTGCTGGACCAAAGACATGGTATTTTGGGAGAGAGGCTTTGTATCTGAGTTAACGGGAAAGAAATCAAAAGGCTTTGCACTACTTCCAAAGTAATATAGATTAGACATGACCAAGGAAGACCCCTGAAGATCATGGCTACAGACAGGAAAGAAAAATTCAAGAAGACCAAACAGGACAAGTAACATGATTTGTTGACCCCTTGACATGAGAACAGCTTTTAAACTGGCTGACATATAAAAATGTCTCTAGCCAAAACTTCAGCTATACATAGCCTATAAATCTTGTTAGCTACAGAATCCTCAAAATCGATCATGCTATCCTCCCATATGTCATTAATGAAGATTTATTACAATTTGGTTATTGATCAAACTAGCTCACAAAAAGACATTTTTCTTTCACCTGCTCAAACAAGGAACAAAAATTCATCCGTAACCTAACTCTGCACCTCATACATTCCATACAAATATCTTTATAGATCAAAATGTCGGCTGTAATGTTTATATATTGCAGAAAGAGACATCAAGAGGGTAGGCCTGACAAGGTTCACCCTTGGAGATACAGAAATGACTTGCTCTTCCAGCTCCCTGCATGATCTTGCTCAAGTAATGCTGTTTCCAGAGACTTGCTTGGAGAATAGCTTCAAAAGTGTTGCTCTGCCACTCTTGGGAATATACCCAAAAGATGCCCCACAATGCCACAGGAGCACATGTTCCACTATGTTCATAGCAGTCTCATTTGTGATAGCCAGAAGCTAGAAACAATCCAGATGTCCCACGAGAGAAGAATGGATAACAGAAAATGTGGCTCATATACACAATGGAATACTACTGGGATATGAAGAATGAGGACATCATGAGTTTTGCAGGCAAATGGATGGAACTAGAAAATATCATCCTGAGTGAGATAACTCAGACCCAAAAGGACATGAATGGTAAGTATTCACTAATAAGTGAATGTTAGCCACCCCCCTGCCCCAAATAAAGAATACCAAAGATACAATCCACAGAATTCAGAAAGGTCAACAAGCTGAAGTGCCTAAGTGAGGATATCTCAGTCCCACTTGTGAGGGAGAAGAAAGGAATCACTAGTGGACTGGGGTGGGGGAGAGTGGGGGGAAGAGGGAAACCTGATCTGTTATTGGGTGAGAGAAAAGGACTGAAGCCCTGAGTGCCAGCAGAAAGAATGGAAACAGGCAACTTCGTAGATAGGAGGTTGGGGGAACCCTCCAGAATGCATCAGAGACTTGGGAGGTGAGAGATTCTCAGGACCAAAGGGAGGGACCTTAGATGAAATGCCCAAGGAAACTTATAGAGCCCACCTCCAGCAGGAAGACAGGGCATCAAATGAGGGAGAGGGGGGTTATCGCACAGTCACAACTCTTATCCATAATTGTTCCTGTCTGAAAGAATTACAGGAATGGAAATGGAGAGGATACTGAGGAAAAGAAGGTCCAGCAACTGGCCCAAAGTTGGATCTAGCTTAAGGGGAGGTCCGAAGGCCTGACACTATTACTAAGGATATATAGCACTCACAAAAGGGACCTAGTATGGCCACACTCTGGAAGACTCAACAAGCAACTGAAAGAGTCAGATGCATATATTTGCACCCAAACAATGGATAGAAGCAGCTGACCCCTGTTGTTGAATGAGGGAAGGCTGAAAGAAGCTGAGGAGAAGGGCGATCTTGTAGGAGGACCAGCAGTCTCAGTTATTCTGGACCTCAAGATCTCTCAAACACTGGACCACCAAACAAGCAACATGCACCAACTGATATGAGGCCTACAACACACATAAAATAGAGACCTCTGTTCATTGAGAGATGATGCACCTAACCCTCAAGAGACTGGAGGCCCCAGGAAGTTTAGAGGTCAGGTAGGGTGGGAGGTGGGGACATCCACGTGGAGACATGGTGGTGGAGAGGAGGTATGGAATGTGGAACAATTGGAGGGTGGACACAGGCAGGGATAAAATGTGGAGTGTAAAAAAATTAATTAATTTTTAAAAATGTGCTGCTAACCCCTGATGGTGTAAATTGCCCTGGTACTGTTTGTATTTTGATGCAAATTCCACTTTGCCAATAAGGGCTGCATGAGATGAGGAGTGAATCATGTACTCAGGTGACTTCAGGTAACTCTTCTCCACATTTTAACTTGTAAAATAAAGGATAGAGCTGGTGATTGGGCATTGGAAGAAAAATGGAGCCAAAAAGTTTTAGGAAAAGAAGGAGAGAGCATGAGGGAGGGGGAAATGAGGAGAGAAAGGAGAGAGAGGATGAAGTGAGGAGGTGGAAGGAAAATGGAGCAGAAGCATGTGGCCTGGAGAAACTGCAAGTTATAAGGAACCTTATAGCTGAGGGATGTAGTAGTGTAGTGGTAGATCTGCCCAATCTAGATGCACACCTTGCATTCATATTAATCAAGTTGTGTTTTCCTTGCATGGGTTTATTTGGCTTAGAGGTTTACTGCAACAACAGAAACCTTATCTTTAATAGCCAGAAGCTGGAAACAATCCAGATGCCCCTCAACAGAGGAATGGATACAGAAAATGTGGTTCATTACTGCTCAACTATTAAAAACAATGACTTTATGAGATTCACAGGCAAATGGAGGGAACTATCATCCTGAGTGATGTAACCCAGACACAAACAAACACACATAGTATGTACTCATTGATACCTTCCATACAACCCACAATGTCTCACCAAAATAACTGCCTAAACATGAGGTACTACTGTACTAGGTCAACAGCAACAGACACATCTACACAAAGAACAAGAGGTACCAACTTGAGACCCATTCCATAAGAGATACCCTACCCTAGCACAATTAATGATATTATGCTACACTTGCAGACAGGATCCTAGAATAAGTGTCTTCTGAGAGGCCTTATCCAGCAGCTGATGGAAACAGACACCCACAGTCAAACATTAAGCAGACCTGAGGGAATCTTGTGGAAAAGGGGGAGGAAGGATTGAAGGAGCAAAGAGGTCAAGTATAGCACAAGAAAATCTATAGAATTAAACAAAGGGGCCCAAAGGAGCTCACAGAGACTGAATCACCCACCAGAGAGCATTCATGGAATGGACTTAGGCACTCCACATATGTAACACGTCCATAGCTTGGTCTTCGTGTGGGACCTCTAACAGCAGGAACAGAGGCTAGCTTTGATTCTGTAGCCTGCCTTTGGATCCCTTTCCTCTAAGCAGGTTGCCTTGTCTTGCCTCAGTGGGAGCTGATCTGCCTAGTCTTACTGCAACTTGATAGGCCAAGGGGTTGATATCCACAGGAGGCCTCCCATTCTTTGAGGAGAAGGGGAGGGGAAAGGGAATGGGAGAAGTGAGAGAGAAAGACTAGGAGGAGAGAAGGGAGGGGAGGCAGTGATCAAGATATAAAGTAAATCTAATAAAACTTAAAAATTAAGCCCCTTGTTCTTGCAAACTTTATATGCCCCAGTACAAGGGAACACCAGGGCCAAGTGGGAGTGGGTCGGTAGGGGAGCAGGGTGGCAGGTGGGTATAGGGGACTTTCAGGATAGCATTTGAAATGTAAATGAAGAAAATACCTAATAAAAAAATTGAAAAAAATCTCTGGAAGGATGAAGGAAGCTGAGAAGGGCAATTCTGAAGGAGGACCAGCAGTCTCAATTAATCTGGACCCCCAAGATCTCAAACATTGGACCACAAAACATGCAGCATACACTACCTGATATGAGGCCCCCTACACACATACAGTAGAGGACTGCTCGGTCTGTGTTCATTCAGAGATGATGCACCTAACCCTCAAGAGACTGGAGGCCCCAGGGAGTTTAAAGGTCAGGTGGGATGGGGAGTGGGGATATCCAAGAGGAGACAGGTGGGTGGGGAGAAGGTATGGCATGTGGAACAGTTGGAAGGTGGATCAGGAGGTGGATAGAATAAAATATGAAGTGTAAAAAAATTAATAATAAAAATTAATAATTCCAAATAAAAAACTTAAAATATTTAAAAACAAAACAATAAAACCCAAGAGAAAACTAACAATGCTTAGATAGCAAGACTTGATCTGCCCCAGGGAACAACACACCAACTGGGCATTCAATACCAAAGGTTCAGCCCTGAGAACATATGACAGTTTTGTCTTACAGACCAACCAGTTATACAGTTATATATAATAAATTATGTATGCTTCTATGCATGTAAAAAATGCATGAAAAATAAGATCATTTGTGTGTGTGTGTGTGTGTGTGTGTGTGTGTGTGTGTGTGTGTGTGTGTGTGTGTGTGTGTTCTCAGGGCTGACCACATCTCCAGACAATGATCATCAGGCAGGTATACCTTCATGTACATGTTTTTCAAAAAATTTTTCAAAGACTTCTTTTCCTATTAGTTTTGATATTCAAAATGAAAACTATGGGTGTTGTAACTTAATTCAATGGATGGAACCTTTAGGAGACAGTCCCACGTATACTTGTTATAGGCTTAGTGTCAGGTAAGGATCATTGTGATTTTTTATTTGTCACAGCTAGCTATCCTTGACAATTGCACATCTCAAATATAATGGGATTCCTATAGCATGGATCACTGCAAGAGCTGAGATGAACTTTCCATTTGATGAAAAACAAGTTTTGGAATTAGGGATATAAATGGCATAATACCATGAAAACTGCCACTCAAACCTTTATACATTGTGAGGTATCAACACTGATTACTAATGGATGTGGGAAAGAGTGACAGAGACATAGAGAACAGTGCTGCAATATGATGCCAAGGACTCTTCTTAAGTTTCTCCTTGTTTGTTCAAGAGCATTGAGAAAAGGAATTTTTCTACCTGTTAGGTTGGAAATGTGCTTCTCTGGACAAGGCACACAAGAAAAACAGCAGACAGGCCTTTCTTCTTGTAGAATTTTCCAGAACCCTGGACCACAGCTCTGGGTACATACAGACTGAGGAGTCTGAGGGCAACACAGAAAAAGTGATCATGATATCGCACATTACTTTAAAATATTTTAAAGCAAAACAACTTAAATGCATACAACCTATAGAAATTGTTCATATTTGTAAAGAACTGTGAGGTCTTTATATGGGAGTATAGAATGTAGAGTTGAAGTTGGCATACTTTCCATTGCTTAATGTTCAACACTATTATTTTTTTTAATTTTTTTATTAGATATTTTCCTCATTTCCATTTCCATTGTAACTCACTTCTACTAGCCTTTGTAAATGTAAGGAATATCTATACTTTTGATGTTGAGGCAGTAAGCCGGAACTCCTTTCTTGTTGGAATGATGGAATAGTTCGATTGTCAGACACAAACCAAGTCACACTTGCCTCTTCCATTTCTACTTTTTTATTCTCCATCTTGTCATAACATACATTCACTCTGATTCAGCTGCAAAGGGAAGTTTACTTTCCCATGAAAGAGGGTTTGGCCATTGGTGGATGGTCACAGCTTTCCATGAAATCATCAAGTGTTGATATTCCATGTACACAAAATTATGATCCATTACTGTGAATCTTATCTTTGATTCCCCATGCTCAGAATAGTGCCATGCATTTTCTTTCAAACAGTAGTGACTCCATCACTTAGGATTTTCTCCAATTACCTTCTTAGTTAATCACACTGTTGTCCTAACACAGCTTTAATTTGTTAATACTTTAGAAATTGTGAATGATATGAAATATTTCCATCCTTTTCTTAGACCTCCTTCTTGCCATAATTTGGACTCAGTTTCTGTTTCATAAACATCTCTATGTTAACAGATATATGGGACAGGATAACTGGCCCAGAAGATAAGAAAGCATACTGCTCTTGCAGAGAAATACTAGTTCAGCTTCCAGATCATAGGCAGCTCACAAATATTCATTACACAAATGAATTGAATCAAAACTCAGAATTTATACCTCTCCTGGGCATATATCCAGAAGATGTCCCAACTGGTAAGAAGGACACATGCTCCACTATGTTCATAGCAGCCTTATTTATAATAGCCAGAAGCTGGAAAGAACCCAGATGCCCCTCAACAGAGGAATGGATACAAAAAATGTGGTACATTTACAGAATGGAGTACTACTCAGCTATTAAAAAGAATGAATTTATGAAATTCCTAGGCAAATGGATGGACCTGGAGGGCATCATCCTGAGTGAGGTAACACAATCACAAAAGAACCTAAATGATATGTACTCACTGATAAGTGGATATTAGCCCAGAAACTTAGTATACCCGAGATATAAGATACAATTTGCAAAACACATGAAACTGAAAAAGAACAAAGACCAAAGTGTGGACACTTTGTCCTTTCTTAGAATTGGAAACAATCACCCATGGAAGGAGTAACAGAGACAAAGTTTGGAGCTGAGACAAAAGGATGGAACATCTAGAGACTGCCATATCCAGAGATCCATCCCATAATTAGCCTCCAAACGATGACACCATTGCATACACTAGCAAGATTTTGCTGAAAGGACCCTGATATAGCTGTCTCTTGTGAGACTAGGCCGGGGCCTAGCAAACACATAAGTAGATGCTCACAGTCAGCTATTGGATGGAGCACAGGGCCCCCAATGGAGGACCTAGAGAAAGTATCCAAGGAGCTAAAGAGATCTGCAACCCTGTAGGTGCAACAACATTATGGACTAACCAGTACCCTGGAGCTCTTGACTCTAGCTGCATATGTATCAAAAGATGGCCTAGTCGGCCATCACTGGAAAGAGAGGCCCATTGGACACACAAACTTTATATGCCCCAGTACAGGGGAATGCCAGGGCCAAAAAATGGGAATGGGTGGGTATGGAAGGGGGGGGGCTTTTGGGATAGCACTCTAAATGTAATTGAGGAAAATATGTAATAATAAAAAATATTTTTAAAAAACTCAGAATTTATTTCTTCTTTATACTACCTCACAACCTTAAAAGGACTATGGATATCTGCACATGAATTGTGTAAAATGGTAGTATTCATTGAGCATCATCATGAACTTGTAATTAAAAATTGTGTGCATGTATATATACACTGTGTGCATGTGTGCATGTGTATACATAGAAACACAAATGTCTGTATATAGCCCTGAACACTGATTTATTCATTCATGGCAGCATGAATGAACACACACAAATTCAAGTTAAATTCAAGATAATTCTATCTATAAGAAAAAGCTAAGACAGTGTGTGTGTGTGTGTGTGTGTGTGTGTGTGTGTGTGTGTCAAAAAGTCAGTTTCTGGAAAAGTGGTTTATTTCTGAATAACAAGAATCAAACAGAGCTAAGGAGATGGCCCAGTGTAGAACATGCTTGCCACGTAAGCATTATGTCTGTGTTTGATCATGTGTAAGGGATAAAAAAAAAATCCTGTGTGCAGAAATATATGACTGTAATCCCAACTTGTTGGTAATGAAGGCAAGGAGCCAGGAATGGGCATGCTGTCCAGTGAATACAGAAAAATAAGAAAGCAAATGGTTTAGAGAGAGATCTTGTTTAAAACTGAAGAAGAGAGCAACTGAATAAGATAACCAGTGTTCACTGTGGCTTCAATAGGCACATGGATTCACATGCATGAAAACTCACTCACAAGCTCACAATGAAGATAAGCTCTTAGAAGTAGAAATAATTTCAAAATTTCAAAGAGATACAATGCAATCAGTCAACTTGCATTAGAATTTTGAGATATTTATTTACATATTAAAGGTTGAAATTTTGCCAAACCTGATTAAAATTGTTTGGCCATTTAATCAGAGATTCATTGATGAATAAGCTTTGATCTTGTGGACTCTTGGAGACAAACTCTCCGACTTTAACTAGATATGAATGCTGCTTAGTATATTTCATGAAATTTTGTATTTCATATATTTCCATATGATTCTTATGCTCATCAAAACTTATTGGGTCCCCAGCAGTGTTGGTAAATTGGATTTTCCTCAGAAATGGATGCAGCTGCAGAGAGACATCAATTGCATATGAGTGATGCATACAAATAACTGGTTGATGACTGTGCTGGCCGGTTTTGTGTGTCAACTTGACACAAGCTTGAGTTATCACAGAGAAAGGAGCTCCAGGTGAGGAAATGCCTCCATGATATCTGGCTGTAAGGCATTTTCTAAATTAGTGGTCAAAGATTGAAGGCCCATTGTGGGTGTTGCCATCCCTGGACTGGTAGTCTTGGGTTCTATAAGAGAGCAAGCTCAAGCAACCCAGTAACATCCTTCCATGGCCTCTGCCTCAGCTCCTGCTTGAGTACCAGTCCTGACTTCCTTTGGTGATGAACATAAATGTGGAAGTTCAAGCTGAATAAAACCTTTCGTCCCCAACTTGCTTCTTAGTCATAATGTTTTGTGCAGTTATAGAGACCCTGACTAAAACAAATTGGTACCAGCATAGTGGGGAATTCTTATGACAAGGTGACCATGTTTTGAAGAAAACTGTGTAAGGACTTTCGAACTTTGGTCTAGAAGAGCCATTGGGTTTTAAGAGCTCAGTGAAGAACAGGCAGCTGGAGCCTAGAAGATAAGCTATGTGTTGCAAAGAGCAGACCTGGAGAAGTGACTCAAGTCCTTGGAGGAACTCAGAAGATGGTAAGTGGATCCCAGATATTGGGAGGTTAGAGTTTGATTTTGCTTGTTGTGACTGTGCCCCGATATTTTTCCCTCTTGAAAGAAGTATTTTAGTGGAGCTCTCAGTTAAGAGACTGAATTGTAAAATTCAAAATGAAGGGTTTGAACTTTTAATATGCAAAGACTGTGGGACTTTTAAAGTTATTTAGAACTTGGGGGTGAATAAGAAAGTAAGGGTTAAGGCTTAATCATAATGTGTGTGTCAAGTTGACAAAAGGTCAATTGTACTGGCTGGTTTTGAGTGTCAATTTGACACAAGCTGGAGTTATCACAGAGAAAGGAGCTTCAGATGAGGAAATGCCTCCATGAGATCCAGATGTAAGGCATTTTCTCAATTAGTGATCAAGGGCAGGAGGCCCATTGTGGATGGTGCCATCCCTGGGCTGGTAGTATTGGGTTCTATGAGATCAAGCTGAAGCAAGCCAGTAAGTAATATCCCTCCATGGCCCGTGCATCAGCTCTTGCTTCCGGACCTGCCTGAGTCTCAGTCCTGATTTCCTTTAGTGATGAACAGCAATATGGAAGTATAAGCTGAATGAAGCCCTTCCTCCCCAACTTGCTTCTTAGTCATGATGTTTTGTGTAGGAATAGAAACCCTGACTAACATGATAGGCCCTAAGAGCAATCCTCTTTCTCCCTAATCTGGCCTTCTTTTTGAAGAACCTTTCTTTGAGTAATTGACTCTCTATTTGTTCCAGTGAGATGAACTTCTCTCACCATGAAATTAGTGTAGGGATTCCTAAACCCAAATGCAAATGTTGTCTAAGGGATGAAACAACATATGGAGCATGTTGTTAGTGGGAAAAGGCCCTGTTTCTTTACCCTGCAAAAGAAAAATGTTTCCAATCAAAAAATATGGATGTTTTGGAAATTGGAATAAATTTTAAGCACCACTATGCTAGTGGTTTATAGTTGTTAATATATTTACCTTCTTTATGCCACCCAATGAATACAAGTTTGTAAGGTTAGTTAAATAAATATGTATACATATAGATATAGAGACCATCTTTATGTGATAGTATACTAAACATTCAGAGTTCATTTTTCAATTCTTTATCTTTGACTGAATAGAAAGTTCATTAGACTTGTTCAACAATTTTCTTGATAATAACCTATTTGAAGGTCATAATAAAGGCTCATGAGTCCTAAGTTTATATCTGGTTTGGTTCAAACCTAAATATAACTATTACTAATATTAGGGATATGGCTGACACACATGAGCTCTGTTTGTAACATTTCTAATTGAAGGAGAGTTTTGGATTTCACCTTCATTGTACCTTATTAAGAGTAAATAGAGGCATCTTGGTTCCGGGACTCCGCCAAAAGTAGTCTGCACAGGAAAGAGTGTGCACTACAGAAGCTAACAGCTTCTGGGACAGGCGGGAGCCACAGAGCTCCTGAGGCAGCGCCTTTTTCAGGCTCCAGACATCCAGCCACCTTCCCGGACAGAGGACAGGTGTCCTCCCGGCCCGGGAGGCTTTTGCCTCAGGATCGGCGAGAGTCATCTTGGTTCCAGGACTCCGCCGAAAGTAGTCTGCACAGGTGAGAGTGTGGACTACAGAAGCTAACAGCTTCTGTGACAGGACAAAGCAACACAGCTTCTGGGAAAGGTCCTGTTTTGGGCCTTCATTGTCAGCCAGGGGGAGATCCAAACCCCAGATATCTGTACACCTTACCTGTAAGAGGAGAGCTTGCCTGCAGAGAGTGCTCTGACCACTGAAACTCAGAGGAGAGAGCTAGTCTCCCAGGTCTTCTGATAGAGGGTAACAGAATCACCAGAGGAACAATCTCTAAACAGAGACAACTAAATCCAGAGATTACCAGATGGCGAACGGTAAACGTAAGAATCTTACTAACAGAAACCAAGACCACTCAACATCAACAGAACCCAGCACTCCCACTTCGCCCAGTCCAGGGCACCCCAACACACCCGACAAGCTAGACTTGGATTTAAAAGCATATCTCATGATGATAGTAGAGGACATCAAGAAGGACTTTAATAACTCACTTTAAAAAATGCAGGAGAACACTGCTAAAAAGTTACAAGTCCTTAAAGAAAAACGGAAAAACAAAATCAAACAGAAGTCCTTAAAGAAAAATAGGAAAACACATACAAACAGATGATGGAATTGAATAAAATCATCCAAGACCTAAAAAGGGAAGTAGACACAATAAAGAAAACCCAAAGTGATGCAACGCTGGAGATAGAAACCCTAGGAAAGAAATCTGGAACCATAGATGCCAGCATCAGCAACAGAATACAAGAGATGGAAGAGAGAATCTCAGGTGCAGAAGATTCCATAGAGAACATCGGCACAACAATCAAAGAAAATGGAAAATGCAAAAAGATCCTAACTCAAAACATCCAGGAAAACAGGACACAATGAGAAGACCAAACCTACGGATAATAGGAGTAGATGAGAATGAAGATTTTCAACTCAAAGGACTGGCAAATATCTTCAACAAAATCATAGAAGAAAACTTCCCAAACCTAAAGAAAGAGATGCCCATGAACATACAAGAAGCCTACAGGACTCCAAATAGACTGGACCAGAAAAGAAATTCCTCCTGACACATAATAATCAGAACAACAAATGCACTAAAAAAGAATACTAAAAGCAGTAAGGAAAAAAAGGTCAAGTAAAATAAAAAGGCAGGCCTATCAGACTTATACCAGACTTTTCACCAGAGACTATGAAAGCAAGAAGAGCCTGGACAGATGTTATACGGACACTAAGAGAACACAAATTCCAGCCCAGGATACTATACCCAGCCAAACTCTCAATTACCATAGATGGAGAAACCAAAGTTTTCCACGACAAAACCAAATTCACACATTATCTTTCCACAAATCCAGCCCTTCAAAGGATAATAACAGAAAAAAAACACAATACAAGGACGGAAACCATGCCCTAGAAGGTAATCCCAAAACAAACCTAAAAGAAGACAGCCACAAGAACAGAATGACAACTTTAACAACAAAAAATAATAGGAAGCAACAATTACATTTCCTTAATATCTCTTAATATCAATGGACTCAATTCCCCAATAAAAAGACATAGACTAACAGACTGGCTAAACAAACAGGACCCAACATTTTGCTGCTTACAAGAAACACATCTCAGAGAAAAGGATAGACACTACCTCAGAGTGAAAGGCTGGAAAACAATTTTGCAAGCAAATGGTCTGAAGAAACAAGCTGGAGTAGCCATTCTAATATCGAATAAAATCGACTTCCATCCCAAAGTCATCAAAAAAGACAAGGAGGGGCACTTCATACTCATCAAAGGTAAAATCCTCCAAGAGGAACTATCAATTCTGAATATCTATGCTCCAAATACAAGGGCAGCCACATTCATTAAAGAAACTTTAGTAAAGCTCAAAGCACACATTGTACCTCACACAATAATAGTTCAAGACTTCAAGACACCACGTTTACTAATGGACAGATCCTGGAAACAGAAACTAAACAGGGACACAGTGAAACTAACAGAAGTTATGAAACAAATGGATCTGACAGATATCTACAGAACGTTTTATCCTAAAACAAAAAGATATACCTTCTTCTCAGCACCTCATGGTACCTTCCCCAAAATTGACCACATAATTGGTCACAAAACAAGCCTCAACATATACAAAAATATTGAAATTTTCTATGCATCCTATCAGATCACCATGGACTAAGCTGATCTTCAATAACAACATAAATAATAGAAAGCCAACATTCACGTGGAAACTGAACAACACTCTTCTCAATGATACCTTGGTCAAGGAAGGAATAAAGAAAGAAATTAAAGACGTTTTAGAGTTTAATGAAAATGAAGCCACAAAATACCCAAACTTATCCGACACAATGAAAGCATTTCTAAGAGGAAAACTCATATCTCTGAGTGCCTCCAAAAAGAAACTAGAGAGAGCACACACTAGCAGCTTGACCACACACCTAAAAGCTCTAGAAAAAAAGGAAGCAAATTCACCCAAGAGGAGTAGATGGCAGGAAATAATCAAACTCAGGGGTGAAATCAACCAAGTGGAAACAAGAAGAACTATTCAAAGAATCAACCAATCGAGGAGCTGGTTCTTTGAGAAAATCAACAAGATAGATAAACTCTTAGCCAGACTCACTAGAGGGCACAGGGAAGGCATCCTAATTAACAAAATCAAAAATTAAAAGGGAGACATAACAACAGATCTTGAAGAAATCCAAAACACCATCAGATCCTTCTACAAAAGGCTATACTCAACAAAACTGGAAAACCTGGATGAAATGGACAAATTTCTAGACAGATACCAGGTACCAAAGTTAAATCAAGATCAGGTTAATGATCTAAACAGTCCTATAACCCCTAAAGGAATAGAAGCAGTCATTAATAGTCTCCCAACCAAAAAAAGCCCAGGACCAGATGGGTTTAGTGCAGAGTTCTATCAGACCTTCAAAGATCTAATCCCAGTTCTTCACAAACTATTCTAAAAAATAGAAACAGAAGGTACTCTACCCAACTCATTCTATGAAGCCACAATTACTCTGATACCTAAACCACAAAAAGATCCAACAAAGATAGAGTACTTCAGACCAATTTCCCTTATGAATATCGATGAAAAATACTCAATAAAATTCTCACTACCCGAATCCAAGAACACATCTAAACAATCATCCATCCTGACCAAGTAGGTTTTATCCCAGGGATGCAGGGATGGTTGAATATATGGAAATCCATCAACGTAATCCAGTATATAAACAAACTCAAAGACAAAAACCACATGATCATCTCGTTAGATGCTGAGAAAGCATTTGTCAAAATCCAACACCCATTCATGATAAAAGTCTTGGAAAGATCAGGAATTCAAGGCCCATACCTAAACATGATAAAAGCAATCTACAGCAAACCAGTAGCCAACACCAAAGTAAATGGTGAGAAGCTGGAAGCAATCCCACTAAAATCAGGGACTAGACAAGGCTGTCCACTCTCTCCCTACTTATTCAACATTGTACTTGAAGTCCTAGCCAGAGCAATTAGACAACAAAAGGAGACCAAGGAGATACAAATTGGAAAGGAATAAGTCAAAATATCACTTTTTGCAGATGATATGATAGTATATATAAGTGACCCTAAAAATTCCATCAGAGAACTCCTAATCCTGATAAACAGCTTTGGTGAATTAGCTGGATATAAAATTAACTCAAACAAGTCAATGGCCTTTCTGTACACAAAGGATAAACAGTCTGAGAAAGAAATTAGGGAAACAACACCCTTCTCAATAGTAACAAATAATATAAAATACCTTGGTGTGACTCTATCTAAGGAAGTGAAAGATCTGTATGATAAGAAATTCAAGTCTCTAAAGAAAGAAATTAAAGATCTCAGAAGATGGAAAGATCTCCCATGCTCATGGATTGGCAGGATGAATATAGTAAAAATGGCTATCTTGCCAAAAACAATCTACAGATTCAATGCAATCCCCATCAAAATTCCAACTTAATTCTTCAACGAATTAGAAAGGACAATCGGCAGATTCATCTGGAATAACAAAAAACCGAGGATAGCAAAAACTCTTCTCAAGGATAAAAAAAAAAACCTCTGGTGGATTCACCATGCCTGACCTAAAGCTGTACTACAGAGCAATTGTGATAAAAAACTGCTTGGTACTGGTATAGAGACAGACAAGTAGACCAATGAAACGGAATTGAAGATCCAGAGATGAACCCACACACGTATGGTCACTTGATCTTTGACAAGGGAGCTAAAATCCATCCAGTGGAAACCAGACAGCATTTTCAACAAATGGTGCTGGCACAAGTGGCGGTTATCATGTAGAAGGATGCGAATTGATCCATTCCTATCTCCTTGTACTAAGGTGAAACCTAAGTGGATTAAGGAACTCCACATAAAACCAGAGACACTGCAACTTATAGAGGAGAAAGTAGGGAAAAACCTCGAAGACATGGATACAGGGGAAAAATTCCTGAATAGAACAGCAATGGCTTGTGCTGTAAGATCGAGAATCGATAAATGGGACCTCATAAAGTTGCAAAGATTCTGCAAGGCAAAAGACACTGTCAGTAAGACAAAAAGACCACCAACAGAATGGGAAAGGATCTTTACCTATCGTAAATCAGATAGGGAACTAATATCCAATATATATAAAGAACACAAGAAGGTAGACTCCAGAAAATCAAATATCCCCATTAAAAAATGGGGCTCAGAGCTGAACAAAGAATTCTCACCTGAGGAATACCGAATGGCAAAGAAGCATCTGAAAAAATGTTCAAAATCCTTAATTATCAGGGAAATGCAAATCAAAACAACCCTCAGATTCCACCTCACACCAGTCAGAATGGCTAAGATAAAAATTCAGGTGGCAGCAGATGCTGGTGAGGATGTGGAGAAAGAGGAACACTCCTCCATTGTTGGTGAGATGGCAAGCTTGTACAACCACTCTGGAAATCAGTCTGGTGGTTCCTCAGAAAATTGGACATAGTACTACCGGAGGATCCAGCAATACCTCTCCTGGGCATATATCCAGAAGATGTCCCACCCGGTAAAATGACACATGCTCCACTATGTTCATAGCAGCCTTATTTATAATAGCCAGAAGCTGAAAAGAACCCAGATGTCCCTCAACAGAGGAATGGATACAGAAAATGTGGTACATTTACAGAATGGAGTACTACTCAGCTATTAAAAAGAATGAATTTATGAAATTCCTAGGCAAATGAATGGACCTGGAGGGCATCATCCTGAGTGAGGTAACCCAATCACAAAGGAACTCACACAATATGTCATCACTGATAAGTGGATATTAGCCAAGAAACTTAGGATACCCAAGATATAAGATACAATTTGCTAAACGCATGAAACTCAAGAAGAACAAATACCAAAGTGTGGACACTTTGCCCCTTCTTAGAATTAGGAACAAAACACCCATGGAAGGAGTTACAGAGAAAAAGTTAGGAGCTGTGATGAAAGGATGGATCATCTAGAGACTGCCATATCTAGGGATCCATCCCATAATCAGCTTCCAAACGCTGACACCATTGCATACACTAGCAAGATTTTGCTGAAAGGACCCTGATATAGCTGTCTCTTGTGAGACTATGCCGGGGCCTAGCAAACACAGAAGTGGATGCTCACAGTCAGCTATTGGATAGATCACAGGGCCCCCAATGGAGGACCTAGAGAAAATACCCAAGGAACTAAAGGGATCTGCAACCCTGTAGGTGCAACAACATTATGAACTAACCAGTACCCTGGAGCTCTTGACTCTAGCTGCATATGTATCAAAAGATGGCCTAGTTGGCCATCACTAGAAAGAGAGGCCCATTGGACTTGCAAACTTTATATGCCTCAGTACAGGGTAATGCCAGGGCCAAAAAGTGGGAGTGGGTGGGTAGGGGAGTGGGGAGGGGAGTGTATGGGGGACTTTTGGGATAGCTTTGGAAATGTAAATGAGGAAAATACGTAATAAAAAATATTTTTTTAAAAAAGAGTAAATAATCTGTAAAAGCAATTATTTTCTCAGGTACCTTTGATCCTAGTATAGACAGTTGTTATTTTTCACAAAAGGTTCTATTGTTTTAGGTTATTGAATATAGATTAAATTAAACGTGAATAGCTACTGTTGAATATGGTCAACATGTCTATATCTTCTGACAGCAGATACAGTGCATGAAAATGTATAAATCTTCATGACGGAACTCTATAATTGGCATTAATTCTAATTGGATTTCTTACAAAATTTCATCCCAAACTAGGAAAGCATTTGTTTAAATATGTTCAAATTTAATATTATGAAATAAAATCTATCAATCTCAATATCATGCACCATTATTTCAGGCACATACACACCCATTGTGAAAGAAGCATCTTTCACTTTTTCTTATTATTTTAGTTATCAGATGAAAAAGTATTATGTGCTTGACCTTAGTAACTTACTATCAGTATAATTTCCCAAATGCTTTCCTTGCTTATGATGGTGGCTTACCTGCCAAGGAAGAAACCTGTCATGATTTTTGTCTTCATGAGATCCTATTTCTGTTTTTCTCAAAAACATATTATGAATGGCATGGGCCACTGCATACACTGTATTCCATATGGAATAGCTGGCCTCAGAAGGGATCATTATATCATTTTCTCCTTCTTTATTCTTCAGAGTAATATTTAGTGGACAGGGTTTATTCCTTCCACATAGCAAAGCAGGAGGTGCGCAATCAAACTTGTCAATCCAGAATTTATAGAAGTAAAATTCTCCTGGGTAGTAGGAGGGTGTGAGTGATTCGAGAAAGTTCTTGAAACCAGGGATATTTCTCTTCTTGGAAAATAGTAAGCTTCCTGTGAAAAAGTTTATCAAATCCTTCCTCTTAAAGAATACAGACTCTAAGTATACTAAATGGAGCTTTGCCATGATCCACACCTTCCTTCTGCTTGACAGAAGTTTATTTTCCAAACAAAAATACAGCAAGTCATCTATATCACCATAGAGTATGTTCACATTTACTTGTGGATGGTGGTTCAAATTTGCCAATCCAACACCAGATGTATACTGTACCTTCCAATTTGTTTTGAGGCTTTTCGTAAAAGCCACACAGATGTCTTCTGATACCATCTCTGCTTTCAGGTGAGAGAGGAACTCCATTCCCTTCAGATCATCAGACACAATGACCCCCACCCACTTCCAGCCAAAGTGCAGCAATACAGAGATCACCCCTTGTGTTAGAGCTGTGTCCTTAGGAGACATCTGATAAAGGGATGGGAATGTATCTTTGTCACTGAGCATGGAATCAAAAGGTCCATAGTTGACCTGAAGAAGCAAAGCAAAACCTGGTGATTCTGAGTTTCTAGCTATTTGGAGTCATCATGCTCAGAGAGCAAGTGAGTACATTCTTCACATATGAGGGTCAAAGACTGAATATTGGTGAGGAGAATATTTTCTGTGCGATTAGATTCTCTTTCTCATTATGTGAATGAATACAGTCTTTGTCAAGGACATGGGCAATTAGTTACTTCAAGACCTGAATGGGCCAAGAAATAAGCGATTTTATGTTTAATGTGTTTGAGAGGCATGGTAGGTTCATCTTGTTCCAAAAGCAATGTAACAGAGTGCTGGGTGTAGACAAAGACTGAAGAAAGCATTACCAAGTGCACTCACTCTGATCATCAAACATAGCATTTCCCAGAATTTTAGCTTTAACAAAGAAATATATACATAAAAAACAAAGAGATTTTTATATATTCAGTTGTTGAAGTTAGCAAAGGTTAGGACATGAAGATTGGGGGTAACATAGTCAGAGATTATTGTCTCTTTATTTCCTCCCTAGCGAAGGATTTGACAGAGTTATCACCCAGCCAAAAAAAAAAATGTAAAATACAAATCACTGAGAAAAAATGTATAAATCATGAATTTATTTTTTTCTAACATTAGGATGCAATATAATTAGAATACATTTCTGAGTTGTTTAAATGAGTGATAAGAATCAATATATAAAGGTCACAGATTTTAATCTTGACTATTAGGTGAAGTTGGGGGTCACCTAATATTTTCTCCCTGTAGTATTGTCTGATGATTGTTTCTTTGCTTCAGGAGGGCCTGGCAAGAGCCTACTGTGAATGCATATTTAAGGATATTTTCTCTATGAGTAATATCAGATACTTTTTTTCGACGAGGTCATAAATTTCTTGGATCACTTGCATTGGTTCTGGCCTTGAGAATTGTTCCAAATTTAGTTACATAGTCTAGACTCTCTATTCCTCTATGACAATTATTGACTACTTGATGGACTACGAAAGATTTATACCCTAGCTTGGGTAATTAGTTATTATTCAGCCTGAACAGTGACACTGTCTCTTGTCAGTGTTTGGATGAAGAATCATGAACACTACTCAGTGATTTGCTCAGAATTTTACAGATTTTACTGCTCATGCTTTTCATCACACTCTTTCCATTAGTGAACATTGTGGAATCCATGTAATTCATTCACTTATATTTTTAAATCTGCCTATCATAAAATAGACAACTTCTCTGCTGTTTTATAACTGTGTATGTGTTTCTGTACACCAAAACATTTCTAACTTACTTGTGGAATTTTGTAGCGCTCCAAAAGAGATCCAATACCAGCAGAATATTCACTCCTAGTTCCTGAAATTATTCCAAGAGCTTTGTATTGAGTTTTGCATTTATAGTTAGGGATAAACTCATTCCTTCCAGACAGCCACATTAGAGGTCCCTCCAAAGTTCTTGGGTGAAAATTAAAGGCATTATAGATGTGGAAACCCAAGGTAACATTGGGAAGCAGGTGGGTGTCCTTATTGATTTCATCAATGGCAAAGTATAAGGTCATCAAATATTGATAGTTTTTCCATTGTAGTCTAAATGGGAGGGGCAGAATGATGAAAACAGTCCATTTTTCTCAGGAAATCTTTACCAAATTCAGGAAATAAGAGTTTCTAAACCCTGATTTCACCCATGATTTGTAGATATTGTATAAATGAGCCCCTACCAACTCAGGAACATTATGGGATGGCCCTTAAAGTCTCAGAAATTGAGCTGTATTCCAGTAATTCATTTTTTGTAGACATTATTTGGATTGAAGTGTCACCTCTCTGTGACATATGATTATTGAATATGTAGGTGCTTATGATGTTTCTATTCATGCAGGTAGTAGACAATGCAAGAGTCACTAAGGTATTATCTAGGAATGTGAAAAAGAACTTCCTATCCATAATTTTGTAATGATTCAGTTTCATATTCACTTATAATTTATGATTTTCATACTTAAAATTGTACCAAGTTTGCTTATATTTATTCATAGTATCAAAGCTTTTCCTTAGGGGATAGAAAGATGGCCAGGCAGCTAGGTACACTGAATACTCATGAAGAAAACTTGGGATCAGTTCCCTGTGGCCACAGTATAGCAGAACCATCTGTAGCCCCAGGTCATGCAATAATCTTCTGGCAACTGTAGGTACCAGGCACACATGCAGCATACAACCATATACAATAAGGTTAACACTCAGCTGGGTGTGGTGGCGCACACCTTTAATCCCAGCACTTGGGAGGCAGAGGCAGGCAGATTTCTGAGTTTGAGGCCAGCCTGGACTACAAAGTCAGTTCCAGGACAGCCAGGGCTACAGAGAAACCCTGTCTCAAAAAAACAAAACAAAACAAAAAAAAGGTTAAGACTCAAACACATGAAAAAATAAATTAACCTGTACAATAGTGTTTCTGGGGCTTAAGAAATGACTGAGATATTGTAAGTAATTGCTGCTTTTCCATATTTTGCATTAAAATAGTATGTATCACCTGTTCTACGGTGTCTTCCTCTGGACTTTGCAGGCATGAGGTACACATGTGGTACACAAGCAAACGTGCAAGTAGCAAAAACATTCACAGACATAAAATAAAAGTAAAGAAATCTTTAAAATCTTTAAGAAAAATTGAAAAGAAAATAGTGTATGGGCTTGATTTGTGTCAACTTGACATAAGTTGGTGTTATCACGGATAAAGGACTTTCAGTTAAGGAAATGCCTCCATGAGATCCAGCTGTAAGGCACTTTCTCAATTAGTTATCAAGGGGGAATGGCTCCTTGTGGGTGATACCATCTCTGGGCTGGTAGTATTGGGGCCTATAAAAAAAATCAAGCTGAGCAAGCCAGGGGAAGCAAGCCAGTAAGGAACATCCCTCCACAGCTTGTGCATCAGCTCCTGCTTCCTGATCTGTTTGAGTCCCAGTCTTGACTTCCTTTAGTGATGAACAGCAACATTGGAGTTTAAGGTGAATGAAGCCCTTCCACCCCAACTTGCTTCTTGATCATGATGTTTTTGCAAGAATAGAAACTCTGACTAAGATAAATTGGTAGCAGAAATGGGGTGTTCCTGTGACAATGTGACCATGATTTGGTGAGGACTGTGGAAGGACTTGGAAATTTGGTCTAGAAAATCCATTTGGCGTTAAGAGCTCTGTAGGATGTTGTGTAGGAGCTTGGAAGATAATGTTGAGAACAGTGCAGAAAATGGAGGCCTTGCTTGTGGAATATTAGGGTAGATGAAAGACTCTTATCAGGGCTGTTGCTCTTTTGATTGTGAAGATTCTGTGGTTTTGGTTAGCTGGGATTGAAGAATCAGCTGTGATTAACAAGATACCAGAACTACTAAAGCAAAAACTTTGCATTGCTGGGACTATTGATGCTGGTTAGCTGGAGCTAAGAAATTAGTGATAATTAAGAAGAGACCAACATCATTGAGGTGAAATACTGTGGGGGGTGTTTTCTGGGAGCACAGAGGCTGCATTCCAGAGATAGCCAAGGTTATACCTTGTGCTGTGGATGGACTTGGTAATGTGTAAGAGTCACCCAGGTGGTACGTATTTTGAAGGCATGAGGGGTCATGAAGAGCATCTGAGGCTTGGCACTGTGGGAGGCCATGGAAGGCCATTGGTGAAGGTGCAGCCTCAGTTGTAATTGATGGCCCAGGACTTGCAGGGGTCATCCAAAGGAGCTGAAGTTTGTCCCCATGAAGATAGCCTATGAGAGTCTATTGGTGAAGCCTAGTTACAGAGAGCAGTGTTTTGGAGATACCAGTTCCATGAATGACCACCAAGAACAGCAGCAGCAGTGAAGTACAGGTATCTGGAGCCTAGAGGATGAGTTGTAGGTTACAAAGGGCACAGCGGCAGAAGTGAACCAAACTCTTGGAGGCAACCAGAAGATTGTGAGTGGATCCCAGACATTGGAAAGTTAGATTGATTTTGCTTTTGATTGTGACTGCCCGTATGTTTTCCTCTTGAAGGGAGTATTTTAATGGAACCCACAATTAAGAGACTTTTAATTGTAAAAAGACTTTGGATTTTAAAAGAGACCGCATATTTTACATTTTAAAAATTTGTAAAGACTGTGGTATTTTTAAAGTTATTTAGATCTTGGGGATGAATAAAATATAAGGGTTGAGGCTTAATAGTGATGTGTTTGTGTGTCAAGTTGACAAGGAGTCAATTGTACTAGCTGATTTTTTTATGTCAACTTGAATCAGGCTGGAGTTATCATGGAGAAAGGAGCCTCCCTTAAGGAAATGCCTCCATGTGATCCAGCTGTAAGACATTTTCTCAATTAGTTATCAAGGTGGGGAGAGCCCTTGGTGGGTGGTACCATCTCTGGGCTAATAGTATTGGGTCTATAAAAAATCAAGCTGAGCAAGTCAGGGGAGCAAGCCAGTAAGAAACATTCCTCCATGGCCTGTACATCAGCTCCTGCTTCCTGACCTGCTTGAATTCCAGTCCTGACTTCCTTTGGTTATGAACAGCAATGTGGAAGTATAAGCTGAATAAAACTTTCCTCCCCAACTTGCTTCTTGGTCATGATATTTGTGCAGGAATAGAAACCCTGACTAAGACAAATAGTAAATAGAGGGAAAGTGTTCCTCTGAATTTGTAGATTCGATGAATGAGTAGTGATTTTTGCATAAGTCACTGAAAAAAGGAAGTAGAAATAGAACATGAGAAAAAGATAACACTCATAAGCCCATGAAGGCAGTAAAAAGTGTTGACAATGGGAGGAAATGTAACTTTGGAAAGAGGTATATGGGCTGAACTCTCTAACTTCTTGCACTTGGAAGTTGGGGGTCAAGGATCCTTGGAAGCTACTTTCAAAACTGTGGAAGATGAGAGCCTAACTGGCTCAACTTGAGGCACTGTAATTGTGAGCCTCAAGTCCACTGGCTTCTGTTGAAGCACTGATTCTCCCTAGAAACCCATCACCAGCAGGAAGAAATGCTATTTGGTTGCACTGTGTTAAATTGAGGACTATGGCTAGATGCTATGTTACATGAGAATTTATTGTTCAAAAATAGGCAATTAACATCCATTGAGAGAGGAAGAATGTCTTCCCCAGGCATTATTCACTATGGAATATTCAACTGTATGAATGTATCCATTTGCCAATGAAAACTTCTGGAAATAGGTGTGTCTACAAAGACTGGTTACTAGAACTTCAGGAACATGTAGAGATTGGAATGTTGGAAGACTAGAGACTCATTACATTTTCCCAGTCTACCTGTAGCACCCGGAATAGCCATTCCTCAGAAGACAGCTTTACAGATGATCTGAGCTCTTATAACTAATGAATAAAAAACATTTGGAGATGGCCTAATAGGCCATCACTTGAAAGAGAGGCCCATTGGACTTGCAAACTTTATATGCCCCAGTACAGGGGAACGCCAGGGCCAAAAAGGGGGAGTGGGTGGGTAGGGGAGTGGGGGGTGGGTATGGGGGACTTTTGGTATAGCATTGGAAATGTCAATGAGCTAAATACCTAATAAACAATGGGAAAAAAAAACATTTGGAATTGAATAACTTATCCAACCACTGGATTCTTCCAATCTAAAAGCTAAGAATGACACCAGGTGGCATTTTGGGGCTATAGGATAACATTCCACATTTTGCACTTATCTTCTGTCAGATGTTTCCACCAATGTTTTTAATTTATAGCTTTCTTTATTTTGTTACCATGAAACTTGTTCTATATTGGAATGTGGAATGTCAGATAATGTAAAATATGTTCACAGGTCATGGACACTGAAATTTGGTTCTAGAATAAATTCTCTCATTGATATTTGAGTGAGGGCTGAGGTTTTTCCAGTGACACAAAAACAATGCTAAACACTAAATCAATGTATTCAGCTGACTGTATTTATATACTTATTTATTTTATATGTGTGCTTTATTCTTCATAACAATAATAAAACAAAATAATTTAAGATGGAATACAGCTAAGACACACAGAGTCAGAGGAAGGAACAGAGAGAGGGAATAATAGTTTTATATTTTAATTATGGAGGTATTGGAAAGGGAAATCTCCAAAATATATTGTTTACATATATTTTATGTACAAACGTTATGTTAAAATTTCAATGTACAAAAATTTATCCAATAAATATAATCAAAGGTTCTAATCTAATAAAGGTTTAGGAATGACATAAGCCAAAGAAAAGATGAGATTTTGTACTGAAAGCTGACCTCCCTCCATTATATTCAGCTGGCAATCACTTGGGACACAGATAACCTTCTGCTATACCTCATTGTTTTTTAGTTATCTTTTTAAACCTGATTTGAATTTTCTCCACTATATTTAGTAGAATATGTATTTTTTTATTTTTTTAAAGTTTCCTATATGCATAGAATGTGTTTTGATTAATTGGATACCACTCCCATCACCTGCTCTTCTTCCCCTATCCTTCCTAAAACTTTATCTACCAAAGTTCAAGTGCATTCTCTTTAAACTCATACAGTCCACTCTGTGTTATCATCATGAACATGAGAATAAGCCCATCTTCTGGAACATGGGAACCCTCTCAGTGCTCACATCCTGAAGAAAACTCATTTCATCATCCCCAGGAGTTGTCAACTGCCAACTACTCTCCATGAAGCCTTAGGATTCACGATCCCCTCTACATTTAATGCAGGAACTTTGTTTAGCTTCATGTCCTGCAGACCTTATCCAGTTACTGTGTGCCATGACTAGATTAAATAAGGAACAAATTATTTCACTCTAATCATGAGCTCCCTTTGGCTTCTACAAAACAACTACACTCCTCTTCTAGGTGTTCTCCAAGTTTTGGGAAGGAGTGTATGATGAACATGTACCATGTAGAGTTGAGCACTCTATACTATCTCATTATTGGCTTGATGACCAATTGCAGGTCTAAGTATTAATCACCATCTACTGGAACAGGAAGCTTCTCTGAAAAGGTATGAGGGAAGTATCATTGAAATCCTCATATAAAGGTAAGAATCGAAGATGCAGGAAAAACATTTGCTTATTTTTCACAATAGTAATAGGGGTTGCTCATTTAGGACCAATGACATAATAGCCATAGTTTCATAGGTCAGTTAATGGAATGAAACAAGAGAATGACTCATGGAGCTGCATTTAGTCCTGATAAGAACTATTGCAGGCTACCCCAAGAATATACATGCCACTATACAGTTATACCACCAGTGGGCACATCTTTGCATGCCAGACATTATTGTAGGTTTCTGGAGTCACCAGTGGTTACATTCTCCTTTATTAAAGGGCATAACATTGTGCAGACCTATGGAAGCTACGGAACAAGGATTCCATGTCAGCCCCAGCTTTATCTCTCTGTGTTCTATGACTTAAGGGTGTGATGTCCTTATCACACAGGTCCTACGATCAAATTATGGAGGGTAGCCAAGATTAAAAGAAATAGCTTATAAAGTTTAGGTGTACATGGATAGCATCAGCAAAACTTAAAATAGGTAACCCATACCTGGGAGTGGGCTTTTTGTTTGATTGGCAGAGGCAATAACCACAACCATAGGATAACCTCATTTAAGATAGATAGATAGATAGATAGATAGATAGATAGATAGATAGATAGATAGATAGATAGGTTCTGAGGCGGCGGCATCTTCAGCTCCAGACAACCGGCCACCTTCCTGGTGAGAGCACAGGGGTCCGCCCGGCCCGAGAGGTTTGTGCCTCAGGTCCCGGCGGGAGCCTCCTTGGCTCCGGGACTCCGCGGAGGGCAGGATGCACGGGTGATGGTGTGGAATACAGAGGCCAGCCGTTTCTGGGAGAGGCGAGAGCCACAGAGCTTCTGAGGCGGCACCATCTTCGGCTCCAGACAACCGGCCACCTTCCTGGCCAAAGCAACACAGCTTCTGGGAAAGATCCTGTTTTGGGCCTTCATCTTCAGCCAGGAGGAGGTCAAAACACCAGATAACTGTGCACCTTCCCTGAAAAAGGAGAGCTTGCCTGCAGAGACTGCTCTGACCACTGAAACAGAGGAGAGAGCTAGTCTCCCAGGTCTGCTGATAGAGGGTAACAAAATCAACAGAGGAACAATCTCTAAACAAAGAAAACTATAACAACTAACTCCAGAGATTGCCAGATGGCGAAAGGTAAACGTAAGAATCCTACTAACAGAAACCAGGACCACTCACCATCATCAGAACCCAGAATGCCCACTTCGCCCAGTCCAGGCCACCTTAACACACCTGAAAAGGTAGACCTGGATTTAAAAGCATATCTCATGATGATGGTAGAGGACATCAAGAAGGAATTTAATAACTCACTTAAAGAAATACAGGAGAACACTGCTAAAGAGTTACAAGTCCTTAAAGAAAAACAGGAAAACACAACCAAACAGGTAGAAGTCCTTATAGAAAAACAGAAAAACACATCCAAACAGGTGATGGAAATGAGCATAACCATACTAGACCTAAAAAGGGAAGTAGACACAATAAAGAAAACCCAAAGTGAGGCAACGCTGGAGATAGAAACCCTAGGAAAGAAATCTGGAACCATAGATGCCAGCATCAGCAACAGAATACAAGAGATGGAAGAGAGAATCTCAGGTGCAGAAGATTCCATAAAGAACATCGGCACAACAATCAAAGAAAATGGAAAACGCAAAAAGATCCTAACTCAAAACATCCAGGAAATCCAGGACACAATGAGAAGACCAAACCTACGGATAATAGGAGTGGATGAGAATGAAGATTTTCAACTCAAAGGACCAGCAAACATCTTCAACAAAATTATTGAAGAAAACTTTCCAAATCTAAAGAAAGAGATGCCCATGAACATACAAGAAGCCTACAGAACTCCAAATAGACTGGACCAGAAAAGAAATTCCTCCCGACACATAATAATCAGAACATCAAATGCACTAAATAAAGATAGAATACTAAAAGCAGTAAGGGAAAAAAGTCAAGTAACATATAAAGGCAAGCCTATCAGAATTACACCAGATTTTTCACCAGAGACTATGAAAGCCAGAAGAGCCTGGACAGATGTTATACAGACACTAAGAGAACACAAATTCCAGCCCAGGCTACTATACCCAGCCAAACTCTCAATTACCATAGATGGAGAAAACAAAGTATTCCACGACAAAACCAAATTCACACATTATCTCTCCACGAATCCAGCCCTTCAAAGGATAATAACAGAAAAAAACCAATACACGAACGGGAACAACGCCCTAGAAAAAACAAGAAGGTAATCCCTCAACAAAACTAAAAGAAAACAGCCACAAGAACAGAATGCCAACTTTAACAACAAAAATAACATGAAGCAACAATTACTTTTCCTTAATATCTCTTAACATCAATGGTCTCAACTCCCCAATAAAAAGACATAGACTAACAAACTGGCTACACAAACAAGACCCAACATTTTGCTGCTTACAGGAAACTCATCTCAGAGAAAAAGATAGACACTACCTCAGAATGAAAGGCTGGAAAACAATTTTCCAAGCAAATGGTATGAAGAAACAAGCTGGAGTAGCCATCCTAATATCTGATAAGATTGACTTCCAACCCAAAGTCATCAAAAAAGACAAGGAGGGGCACTTCATACTCATCAAAGGTAAAATCCTCCAAGAGGAACTCTCAATTCTGAATATCTATGCTCCAAATACAAGGGCAGCCACATTCATTAAAGAAACTTTAGTAAAGCTCAAAGCACACATTGCACCTCACACAATAATAGTTGAAGACTTCAACACACCACTTTTACTAATGGACAGATCCTGGAAACAGAAACTAAACAGGGACACAGTGAAACTAACAGAAGTGATGAAACAAATGGACTTAACAGATATCTACAGAACATTTTATCCTAAAACAAAAGGATATACCTTCTTCTCAGCACCTCATGGTACCTTCTCTAAAATTGACCACATAATTGGTCACAAAACAAGCCTCAACATATACAAAAATATTGAAATTGTCCCATGCATCCTATCAGATCACCATAGACTAAGGCTGATCTTCAATAACAAAATAAATAATAGAAAGCCAACATTCACGTGGAAACTGAACAACACTCTTCTCAATGATATCTTGGTCAAGGAAGGAATAAAGAAAGAAATTAAGGACTTTTTGGAGTTTAATGAAAATGAAGGCACAACATACCCAAACTTATGGGACACAATGAAAGCATTCCTAAGAGGAAAACTCATAGCTCTGAGTGCCTCCAAAAAGAAACTACAGAGAGCACACATTAGCAGCTTGACAACACACCTAAAAGGTCTAGAAGAAAAGGAAGCAAATTCACCCAAGAGGAGTAGAAGGCAGGAAATAATCAAACTCAGGGGTGAAATCAACCAAGTGGAAACAAGAAGAACTATTCAAAGAATTAACCAAACAAGGAGTTGGTTCTTTGAGAAAATCAACAAGATAGATAAACCCTTAGCTAGACTCACTAAAGGGCACAGGGACAAAATCCTAATTAACAAAATCAGAAATGAAAAGGGAGACATAACAACAGATCCTGAAGAAATCCAAAACACCATCAGATCCTTCTACAAAAGGCTATACTCAACAAAACTGGAAAACCTGGATGAAATGGACAAATTTCTGGCCAGATACCAGGTACCAAAGTTGAATCAGGATCACGTTGACCATCTAAACAGTCCCATATCACCTAAAGAAATAGAAGCAGTTATTAATAGTCTCCCAGCCAAAAAATGCCCAGGACCAGATAGGTTTAGTGCAGAGTTCTATCAGACCTTCAAAGAAGACCTAATTCCAGTTCTTCACAAACATTCCACAAAATAGAAAAGGAAGGTACTCTACCCAACTCATTCTATGAAGCCACAATTACTCTGATACCTAAACCACAAAAAGACCCAACAAAGATAGAGAACTTCAGACCAATTTCCCTTATGAATATCGATGCAAAAATCCTCAATAAAGTTCTTGCTAACCGAATCCAAGAACACATCAAAACAATCATCCATCCTGACCAAGTAGGTTTCATCCCAGGGATGCAGGGATAGTTTAATATACGGAAATCCATCAATGTAATCCAGTATATAAACAAACTCAAAGACCAAAACCACATGATCATCTCGTTAGATGCTGAGAAAGCATTTGACAAAATCCAACACCCATTCATGATAAAAGTCTTGGAAAGATCAAGAATTCAAGGCCCATACCTAAACATGATAAAAGCAATCTACAGCAAACCAATAGCCAACATCAAAGTAAATGGAGAGAAGCTGGAAGCAATCCCACTAAAATCAGGGACTAGACAAGGCTGTCCACTCTCGCCCTACCTATTCAACATAGTACTTGAAGTCCTAGCCAGAGCAATTAGACAACAAAAGGAGATTAAGGGGATACAAATTGGAAAGGAAGAAGTCAAAATATCACTTATTGCAGATGATATGATAGTATATATAAGTGACCCTAAAAATTCCACCAGAGAACTCCTAAGCCTGATAAACAGCTTCAGTGAAGTAGCTGGATATAAAATTAACTCACACAAGTCAATGGCCTTTCTGTATACAAAGGATAAACAGGCTGAGAAAGAAATTAGGGAAACAACACCCTTCTCAATAGTCACAAATAATATAAAATACCTTGGCTTGACTCTAACTAAGGAAGTGAAAGATCTGTATGATAAGAACTTCAAGTCTCTAAAGAAAGAAATTAAAGAAGATCTCAGAAGATGGAAAGATCTCCCATGCTCATGGATTGGCAGGATCAACATTATAAAAATGGCTATCTTGCCAAAAACAATCTACAGATTCAATGCAATCTCCATCAAAATTTCAACTCAATTCTTCAACGAATTAGAAAGGGCAATCGGCAGATTCATCTGGAATAACAAAAAACCGAGGATAGCAAAAACTCTTCTCAAGGATAAAAGAACCTCTGGTGGAATGACCATGCGGGACCTAAAACTGTACTACAGAGCAATTGTGATCAAAACTGCATGGTACTGGTATAGTGACAGACAAGTAGACCAATGGAACAGAATTGAAGACCCAGAGATGAACACACACACCTATGGTCAATTGATCTTTGACAAGGGAGCTAAAACCATCCAGTGGAAAAAAGACAGCATTTTCAACAAATGGTGCTGGCACAACTGGCGGTTATCATGTAGAAAAATGCGAATTGATCCATTTCTATCTCCTTGTACTAAGGTCAAATCTAAGTGGATTAAGGAACTGCACATAAAACCAGAGACACTGAAACTTATAGAGGAGAAAGTAGGGAAAAGCCTCGAAGATATGGTTACAGGGGGAAAATTCCTGAATAGAACAGCAATGGCTTGTGCTGTAAGATCAAGAATCGATAAATGGGACCTCATAAAATTGCAAAGCTTCTGCAAAGCAAAAGACACCGTCAATAAGACAAAAAGGCCACCAACAGATTGGGAAAGGATCTTTACCTATCCCAAATCGGACTAATATCCAATATATATAAAGAACTCAAGAAGGTGGACTCCAGAAAATCAAATAACCCCATTAAAAAATGGGGCTCAGAGCTGAACAAAGAATTCTCACCTGAGGAATACCGAATGGCAGAGAAACACCTGAAAAAATGTTCAACATCCTTAATCATCAGGGAAATGCAAATCAAAACAACACTGAGATTCCACTTCACTCCAGTCAGAAAGGCTAAGATCAAAAACTCAGGTGACAGCAGAAGTTGGCGAGGATGTGGAGAAAGGGGAACACTCCTCCATTGTTGGTGGGATTGCAAGCTTGTACAACCACTCTGGAAATCAGTCTGGCGGTTCCTCAGAAAATTGGACATAGTACTACCGGAGGATCCCGCAATACCTCTCCTGGGCATATATCCAGAAGATGTCCCAACCGGTAAGAAGAACACATGCTCCACTATGCTCATAGCAGCCTTGTTTATAATAGCCAGAAGCTGGAAAGAACCCAGATGCCCCTCAACAGAGGAATGGATACAGAAAATGTGGTACATTTACACAATGGAATACTACTCAGCTATTAAAAAAATGAATTTATGAAATTCCTAGGCAAATGGATGGACCTGGATCGTATCATCCTGAGTGAAGTAACCCAATCACAAAGGAACTCCCACAATATGTATTCACTGATAAGTGGATAATAGCCCAGAAACTTAGGATACCCAAGATATAAGATACAACTTGCCAAAAGCATGAAACTCAAGAAGAACGAAGACCAAAGTGTGGACACTTTACCCTTTCTTAGAAATGGGAACAAAACATCCATAGAAGGAGTTACAGAGACAAAATTTGGAGTTGTGACGAAAGGATGGACCATCTAGTGACTGCCATATGCAGGGATCCATCCCATAATCAACTTCCAAATGCTGACACCATTGCATACACTAGCAAGATTTCGCTGAAAGGACCCAGTTATAGCTCTCTCTTGTGAGACTATGCCGGGGCCTAGCAAACACAGAAGTGGATGATCACAGTCAGCTATTGGATAGGTCACACGGCCCCTAATGGAGGAGCTAGAGAAATTATTACCCAAGGAGCTATAGGGAACTGCAACCCTATAGGTGGAACAACAATATGAACTAACCAGTACCCGGGAGCTCTTGTCTTTAGCTGCATATGTATCAAAAGATGGCCTAGTCGGCCATCACTGCAAAGAGAGGCCCATTGGACTTGCAAACTTTATATGCCCCAGTACAGGGGAACGCCAGGGCCAAAAAGGGGGATTGGGGGGGGGGGGTAGGGGATTGGGGGAGGTGGGTATGGGGGACCTTTGGGATAGCATTGAAAATGTAAATGAGGAAAATACCTAATTAAAAAAAAAGATAGATGATAGATAGATAGATAGATGATAGATAGATAATAGATAGATAGATATGTGTGTAGTATATATATGATATATATATTTATATATGATATATACATTTTATGTTTAAATTTTATATATTCTATACTAGTTTATATTCCATATATAATAGATTATATGTATTCCATATAGTTTTCTGCAAGGCCTCAGTGTTATTCTTTTTTCAAAATTATTATTCATTTATTTATTTTTATTTATATGAGTACACTGTAGCTGTCTTCAGACACACACCAGAAGAGTGTATCAAATCCCATTACACATGGTTGTGAGCTGCCATGTGGTTGCTGGCAATTGAACTCAGGACCTGTGGAAGAGCAGTCAGTGCTTTTAACCGCTGGGCCATCTCTCCAGTCCCAGTGGTAGTTATTCTTACACACACTCCCTCTGCTACCCTATCTCCCAGCACTCACCACTTAACCATTCCTGCTCCAGTATTTCCATTCCCCTCTTCATATTGCATGTGTTCTATTCCCCCACTAGTGAAATGTCCTCTATATTACACCTTAATATTTTCCGGATTTATATAGTTACTCCAGTTCAGTAGAGACATCTAAAGATTCAAACTTAGAATCTGAATATGACAAAAAGCACTTGTCTTTGTCTTACTGTGTCTGGGGTTTTCTCATTCAGAATGGAAATTTCCAGCTCCATCCATTGCATGTGAATTTCATAATTATATTTGATTTTGGAGATGAATACAATTCAATTGGGTACCTGTCCTACAGATTAAATACCTACTTATTAGTTGATAAATGGCAACTTCTGTTCCCAGGCTATTGTGAATAGAGCAACAGTGAACATAGATGGTGAAGAATTCCTCTAGTGAGATATGCAATCTTTGGGCATATGCCCAGGATTGATGATGATATTGTAGTTCTCTTTATACATTTTTAAAGAGCCTCTACACTATTTTCCATAAAGTCATCACCAGTTTATAGTCTCCTTTCTTAATCCATGTGAATGCCACCAAATATTATAAATTCTTTTTTGTGTAAAATGAAATCTTACAATGTTTTAATATTTATTTCATTTATTTCATTGATAGTTAAGGAGACTGAATACCTTTATGAACTTTCCCATCTATTTTTATTTCATCTTTTCTGAACTCTCAGTTTATTTCTGTGTATTTTAAATCAGGTTGTTTGTTTCATGTAGAGTTAAGTCAACCTACATGGATAGGGCATTCTGAACTCTATTTCCTTCTATCTCACTTTTGTATCAGGTGAGAATTTTTGAGATACAGTGTTGAGGGGCCACTCAGTGTTGATGTGCGGATGGGTTGTCTAGAGTATTTGTAGCTCAGCTAGAACTTGGAAAACTCCCAACAGAAAAGAATACACCCTCTTATGAGGTGGCTGGTTCTTATTGCCCAACCTCAGAGTTTTGATAAAAGCCTTGAAGTGATCAGGGAAACAAGGAACATACCTAGACCCTAATAACAGCACCTTACGGCAAGTGAATTGCCAACATCAAATTAAATTGGCAGAAACTTAAAGCAATTCCACTAAAATCAAGGACAAGATAAGGCTAGTCACTCTCCATATTTATTCAACATTGTACTGATAGTTTTAGCTAGAGCAATAAGACAATTAGAAGAGATCAACAGAATACAAATTGGAAAGGAAGAAGTCAAAGTATCAATATTTGTAGATAATACGATAGTACACATACATGACCCCAAAATTCTACCAGGGAACTCCTACAGCTGATAAACTGCTTCTAGGCAGAGGCCAGATACAATTTTAAAATAATAATTTAAAAAAAAACAGTAGCTATCCTATATGCAAATGCTAAACAGGCTGAGAAAAAAAATAGTGAAAGATGTTTCACAAGATCCCCAAATAATAGAAAATATCTTGGTGTAACTCTAGCCAAGTAAGTGAAAGACCTGTATGAAAAGAACTTCAAATATTTGAGGAAAGAACATGAGGAAGACATAAGAATATGGAATGAACTCCCATGCTCATGTATTATCATAGTCAAAATATCTATCTTAATAAAAAAAATCTATAGATTCTATGAAATCTCCATCAAAATTCCAACACAATTTTTTACAGAACTTAAAAAAAAAAAAAACACTTGACTTCATATCCCACCACCACCAATTCCCAGGGATATAAAAGAATCCTAGGCAATAAAAGAACTTCCAAATGCATCCCTGATTTCAAGCTGTACTACAGAGTGGTAGTTAATAAAATAACATGGTGCTGGCCTAAAAACAGACATGTTGAACAATGAAATTAAATGAAAGACCCATGTGTAATTCAACAAACCTGTGGGCATCTCGTTTTTTATAAAAGATTCAGAAAACACCATGGAAAAAAGAAAACATCTTCAAAAATGGTGCTGATCTAACTGGAAGTCATTATACAGAAGAATGCAAATAGATCCATAGCTATCACCCTGCAAAAAGCTCAAGTCAAAGAGGATCAAAGACCTCAACCTAAAATCAGAAACACTGAACCTGATAGAAGAGAACATGTTTATTAGTCTTGAGCTCATTGGCACAGGAAACAAGTTCCTGACAGAACAATATAGTGCAGTCACTATGATCAACAATTAATAAACAACACCTTGTGAACCTGAAAAGCCTTGTAAAGCAAAGGTCACCTTCAGTAGTATAAAACAGCTAACTAAAATGGGAAAACATTTTCACCAGCTCAACACCTGACAGATGGCTAATATCCAAAATACATAAAAATCTCAGGCCAGTTGAGCCCTCTTGGGTCACAGCCAGCAGGGGTGAGTTATGTGTGGTCCTCTGACCTCTGTCATCTAGCTCATGGCTCTCTCTGCTGTCCTGGGGCGCTTTGTGGGACTTCAAAAGAGTTCTGCTTCCCCAATGAGGCCTGTGGAGGGCCCATGTACAACCAGCTTAGACCCCTGTACCACCAATCTCCTACCAGCTGGATTCAAGTAGAGTACAGCCAACAGGGGTGAGAAGTATATAATACTCTGCACTGTATCACTGAATCACAGATCTCCCTGTCCTACCGATGAGACTTGTGTGATCCAAGGAAGATTCTGCTGCCCTGAGGAGGTCTTTGGGGAGCCAAGGAATATCCAGATTAGATTGCTTACTTATTCCCCAACCAGTGTGGTCCACTTGGGGCAGTCAGTAGAGATGAATTGCATGCTGTCACCTGACCTCCATTGTCAGGGACATGTCTCACCCTGTCATCCCAAGAAACTATTTGTAGTCCCAGGAACATCCCCCAAACAATCTTCTGTGTGCTGTGTCCACCATAGCCAGCAGAGGTGAACATCATTCTTTTCCCAGAGATCCATTGTTAGACTCTGCCTGCTTTGCAGAAAAGATCCACTGGCATCAGGAACATTGAATCAACAACAGGGACAAGCAGATGGGTAACGGACAGTGTAAGAACACAATCATCAAGAACCAGAACAACATGGCACCACCAAAGCCCAGCTATCTTGCTAGAGAAAGCCTTGGATTTCTAATATACCTGAAGCACAAGATGATGGCCTTAAATCCAATCTTATAAAGACAATAGAAACTTTTAAAGAGGAAATGAATAAACCCCGTAAAAAAATAAAGGAAAGTATAATCAAACAGGTGAAGGAAATGAATAAAACTGTCAAAGAACAGAAAATGGAAATAGATGTAATAAAGAAAATACAGATGAGGCAATTCTGGAGATGCAAAATGTGGGGAAGAGAACAGGAACTATGAATGCAAGCATTGCCAACAGAATCAAGAGATGGAATACAGAACTTCAGGCATAGAAGATACATTTGAAGAAATGGATACATCGGTTGAAGAAAATGCTAAATCTAAAAAGTTCATGACACAAAGCATCCAAGGAATCTGGGATACTAAGAAAAGAGCAAACCGAAGAATATTAAGAAGAAAAGGAGACAATTTCCAGCTACAAGGCACAGAAAATATTTTCAACAAAATATAGAAGAAAAATTCTTCACCTAAAGAAAAAGATATGAGCATTGGAAATGTAAATGAGCTAAATACCTAATAAAAAATGGAAAAAAAAGAAAAAAAAGAAAAAGATATGTATATATACATACAAAAAGCTTACAGAACACCAAATATATTAGTCCAGAAAAAAAATCCCCCATCACATAGTAATCAAAACACTAAATCTACAGAAAAAAAGAAAGAATAAAAAAAACTGCAAGAAAAAAGGGCCAAGTAACATATAGAGGAAAACCTAACAGAATTATACCTGCCTTCTCAATAGTGATTCTAAAAGACAGAAGGGCCTAGGCAGATGTCTTGCAGTCTCAAAGATACTACATATATAACCTAGACTACTAAATCTACCATTATATTTCACAATCAGGCTTAACAACTAAAAAGATAATCTCAAAATGTAGGTTTATATTAAAATGAAACTGAAGCAATCATGCTACTAGTAACTAAACATTTACATTTCATTTCCTTCATTTAAGACAACGTGCTTTTCAATCACTACTTTCATTAATTAACCATCTTTGCCTCCAGTAAATGAGTGGATGGGGAAAACCATTAAGTTTGGTGTAATTTTTGAGGAATTGAGGAAGTGATTGAGGTGTACAAATACAAGTTGTAAAGGACTGAAGAGGTGGTTTAAAGTATCTAAAATGAGAGTTAATGATTTTAAAAGCTCAAATTGATATACTATTTAGTCCACCCTGATAAAGAACTTGAAAATATTATCATAGTCAAAAACACAAAATTTTTAATTTTTAGTTTCCCTTTGTTGTGCTTTAAAATTAGATTTCAATGAAATCTTCATTGTGCTGAAAACAATCTCTGCCATATATACATGTCCATATATAAATAGGCAGAAGCCTGAGTGCTCATGTGTTTAATCTAGAGACCCCATTTTGGTACCCAAACTTTTGCTATAGCTCTAAAGCATGAGTATACTCCAACATTTTGCAGACACTCCTTTTTCTACAATGAGGATTTCAGAACAGGTTACAGACAGTGGTCAAGCTAATATATTTAAAACTTTTATCTTCTTTTGTTAACTTAAAAGAATAACATAAGCGTTAAGGAATGGAGATTTGCTCCATACGCTACAGGTCAAACAGACTCAAATGAGTATTCCTGTGAATTAACAGTCTAACCTTTCCCACCTTGAAAGCCTATCCCTGAGGAAGGACTTTGTCATTCTCCAGTCTCAGGAATCCTTTCACTTCTGCTGAAATAAGCTACCGAACTATAGGTTTTTACATCCTGTGAAAACATTCTTAGGAATACTGTACTTGCAAAATAAATCAGGCATCTCTGGATTTTACTCTTCACATACTCCATAACACCACAATTCTCTGGACCATAGAACTGAAGATTATTTTCTGCTAACAGAGCAATATATAGAGTGAGTCTTCAAAAACATGTTTGTAAGTAAACAACTATCCTAGTCAAGAAATGATGTTCAAATGAACAAATGTAAAACTATAATCACTAATGAAAAACAGGAAATATGGAAAAGCAAAGCCAAAATACTCCTTCACAATGTCATAAGTAACGAATAAATAAACTAAAAGATATTAAATAAAGTACAAGTTAAATACTTCAAAAAGTAGAAAGATGAATGACATAAGAAAGATAGAAATGAGCACGTGAGTTCAAATGAGACAAGACTCAACCATATACAGGAGAACTTGGATGAAGGACGAAAAAACATTGTAGACATGAAAGAGACGGTACCAAGTCATATTCTGAGTGAGGGCAAGGACAGACAGATATATTGGAAATTAAAAACAAAAAACTTCCAATAAATCTTGGGATACAGTATCCCTAGCAGATTTGATTAACTAGGAAATAGAAGACCAGTTCTTAAGGATGTGATCTTCCTAACACTGCCTTAAAATATCAATAGAAAATAAATAAGTAATAACGATGACCACAGTGCCCAAACTCTGAGATGCTTTAAAGAGACCAAAGAAATATGTGGGGCAAAAGAGGCTAATATATGTAATAAAGCCATGGGGACATTCAACTTCATTTTAGCAGCAACTCTTTTACTGTGTAGAAATAAGCAAATATGCAAACATAAAATGTTTAGATGCCCAAATTGACATGAGCCGATGGAACCTCATCTTGACAGATTGAGTCAATGTCTTAAACATATATATATATATATGCCTGACCATGGAGTCACAGCATGGTGCTGACATTAAAGTTGCTGTTTTCCTTCTTTGATCTCTATATGATGTAAATATAAAGAAGAGGAAAACAAATTTCTATAGATGCACAATGAAAGAGGCAAGTTTAACATTCAGTTTGACATTTCTGTGTGTATTTTTTATTATTCACAAAGGAATTACATGTACATCGCTGAGTATGTACTGCCATGTAGACAGAACACCCTTAGCACATTCACAAGGGTACTTACAGGATGTTTTCCAGTACTATATCTGGCTGGATCCAAATAAATTGCTGGATTTCTTTGGGACCTTCTAGTAAGATGAAAATGGGGATGAATGCACCTAGGATTATGTCTGCCTTCATATAGGTGCTGGGATTCCAGAACTCATAACAGCTCTTGCGAGTCATCTCCACTGGTGTAAATAAAGATTGCAGGAGCAGGAAAAGACAATTAAAAGTAAAGTACATATTAGAGTCTTTACCACACAGAGACAATGCCCTGTATCTAGGCTGAGCCAAGGAGATTACTGTCTTAGGTCATGGAACAGGCTCAGACCACAACAATGTCAGAGAAGACTTTGTATGCTACAGCTGCCTCCTACTGTTGTTTCAGGCTTCAGTCTGTGCACAGCCTGTGGTTCTCATGACAGACAAGGACACAGGCAGAATCAAAGTTCAGACAACTGAGAGTAAGTCACAGTGCTGAGATTGTCCTATAAATGTTACCAGTGTCCCTAAATATGCTGGCTTTGTGATTTTATTTTCCTCTCATGCATGTGCTCTGGGGATTCCATAACCCTGGGGTTCTGCACCTGCATCATCTATGCTGGTGAAAAACATGTTTGGTCCTTCTTTCTTCCCCCACCTTTGTGATTTCATAATGGTCCACAGTGACTGCGGAGAGCACCATTGCCTGACAGAGCATTGTACGGCATTACAAGTCAGCTGATTTGTTTTGAAAGACAGTTTGAGCAGGTGATTTTTTTAAAAGCCGCACATGGACTCTTCAAGGCTTGCACTTTCAATAGTTCATACAATACTTTCCTAAGAAGTTAAAGTTGTAATGTCAGTTTCTAGTGTCTGCCATTCAGAAGAACACTAATCTTGTATCTATCTTGACTCCCTGGTCTGATATTTTCTCCTTGTGGCAGTAATTATAAAGATGTAAAAATGAGTAAGAATAGACCAGACCGATAAACATGATCAGTTAGTTTCCCAGTTAGCCACTTATAGAGTTAAGGTTCATGAGCTTTAAAGTCTGCTATTAGTTCACCCTCATCCAGCCAGTCCCCTATTACATTTTGTAAAAAATTACAAATAAATAAATAATACTTCATTTTTATTTTTCTTCCTTTTTCCTGTAATGCCACTTATCAGAAGTGTTCTTGATATAATTTATGGTGTTACTATATATTACAGATAATTATACTATAGTTTAGCATACATCAAGTATGTATGTTACATATGTGACAAAAAATTATGAAAAAGTAGGCAATGAATTTTCAAAATAGCAAAGAGGAACCCTCTTTGGGAGGAAAGGTGGTACAGCATGGGGAAGATAAAGTGATGTAATTATAATTCCAAATAAATAAATACATGAATAAATAGATGTCTCCTGGGTATTACCTTATAAAATTTTGGTTACTGGAATCCTTAAAATATACACAGAGTACTTTTTCAAGTAATAGTATCTGTTATTATTAATAGCTCTATTGCACACAGCCTGAAGTATCTCCTTATATTATCTCTATGATATTTAGCATCCCACATTGGCCATTCCAATTTTATTTCAGAGGACTGACTGCTTATTATTCAGTTATTAATGATGTTATATAGCGTTTGGTTCCTGTGCTTAGCTCATGTCACTAATGACAATGTCTACACTCATATACATACATGCATTGTATATGTAATAATAGTTATTGACACACTCCTTGGAATTGAAGGAGCCAAAGGACACCTATGGTGGGAGGAAAGGGGAATGAGAAATAATATAATTATATTACAATCTCAAGAACAAAAGAAAAATGTTTTCTCTGAGTAAGATATTGTATAACATAATATCTTGCATCCACGTGTGCAGAAGTATCTAGTCAGTTCTAATTGTGCGCACTCTAAACTTTGCTTCATTAATGTGAGAGTAGCTATATGATAGACCAGCTCATACCATGTGTTGTTTTCATAGCTACAATTGTGAAATTACTCAACAATGGGTATGCAGTGCAGACTCTATTTAAATTGAGGAGTTTTTATATTGTTTTCCCTATGAAATGTGCAGTATTAAATTCCTTCTAAACTTCTTTGTTGGTCCACAATTTCATCACATTTTCTTCCATCTGTTCACCACCAGGTCATATCTTTGACAGTAAAGAGTGTTTAGTAGATGCAGTAGCAGCATAGATCTTATTCTCTTATCCATTCTGTTAGTATGTCTCTTTTCATTGGGGAAACTTTTTTATTGATTTTTTTATTAAATATTTTATTTACATTTCAAATGTTTTTCCATTTCCCGGTTTCCCACCCCTCCCAGAAATTCGATATCCCATTCTCCCTCCCCCTGCTTCTATAAGAGTGTTTGTCCACCTACCCACCCACTCCCACCTCCCGGCCCTCAATTCCCCTACACAGGGGCACCTATTGAGCCTTCATAGGACAAAGGACCTCTCCTCCCATAGATGCCTGACAAGGCCATCTTCTGCTACATATGCAGCTGGAGCCATGTGTACTCCTTGGTTGATGGCTTAGTCCCTGGAAGCTCTGGGTGGTCTGGTTGGTTGATAATGTTGTTCTTCCTATGGGGTTCCAAACTCCTTCAACTCCTTCAGTCCTTTCTCTAACTCCTCTATTTGGGTACCCCATGCTCAGTACAATGGTTGGCTGTGAGCATCTGCCTCTGTATTTGTAAAGCTCTGGAAGGGCCTCTCAGGAAAAAGCCATATCAGGCTCCTTTCAGTAGGCACTTTTGGCATCCAGAATAGTGTCTGGGTTTGATAACTGTATAATGGTTGAATCCCCCAGTGGGGCAGACTCTGGATGGCCTTTCCTTCAGTCTCTGCTCCACACTTAGTCTCTGTAACTTCTCCCATGGGTATTTTGTTCCCCCTTTAAGAAGGACTGAAGTGAGGGTGCCATCTAGGCCCATGTGGCTGCACCCACTTCCTGAAATCCTGCTATACTCATAGACTGCCAAAGATGTTTCATCTAGCAACTGATGAGAAAAGATGCAGAAAACCACAGCCAACAACTAGAAAATTCCTGCCCTTCCAGTTGGCCCCAGCACAGGGTCACCTTAGGCGTGGAGTCGGCGGACACCCCCAAGGTCCACAGAGCACTCTCCACGGGATCTTAGGACCTCTGGTGAGTGGAACACAACTTCTGTTCCAATACAATCTCGGGCACAGGACCTGAGACAACATTAATTAGGGAAGCAGAAAACCCGGACTGACCAGGGTCACAAGTCCCTTCCGGTCAGCCCCAAAACCGGGTCACCTTGGGCGTGGAGTCGGCGGACACCCCTAAGGTCTGCAGAGAACTCTCCACAGGAACTTAGGACCTCTGGTGAGTGGAACACAACTTCTGCCAGGAGGCAGGTTCAAACTCCAGATATCTAGGCACCTTCCCTGCAAGAGGAGAGCTTGCCTGCAGAGAGTGCTCTGACCACTAAAACTCAGGACAGAGCTAGTCTCCCAGGTCTGCTGATAGAGACTAACAGAATCACAAGAGGAACAAGCTCTAACCATAGACAACTATTAACAACTGACTCCAGAGATTATCAGATGGCTAGAGGCAAATATAAGAATATTACTAACAGAAGCCAAGACCAATCACCATCATCAGAACCCAGCACTCCCACCTCACTCAGTCCTGGGCCCCCCAACACACCTGAAAAGCTAGACCCGGATTTAAAAGCATATCTCATGATGATGGTAGAGGACATCAAGAAGGACTTTAATAACTCACTTAAAGAAATACAGGAGAACACTGCAAAAGAGTTATAAGTCCTTAAAGAATAACACGAAAACACAACCAAACAGGTAGAAGTCCTTAAAGAAAAACAGGAAAACACATCCAAACAGGTAATGGAAATGAACAAAACCATAATAGACTTAAAAAGCGAAGTAGACACAATAAAGAAAACCGAAACTGAGGCAACGCTAGAGATAGAAACCTAGGAAAGAAATCTGGAATCATAGATGCAAGCATCAGCAACAGAATACAAGAGATGTAAGAGAGAATCTCAGGTGCAGAAGATTCCATAGAGAACATTGGCACAACAATAAAAGAAAATGCAAAAAGATCCTTACTCAAAATATCCAGGAAATCCAGGACACAATGAGAAGACCAAACCTACGGAGAATAGGAGTAGATGAGAATGAAGATTTTCAACTTAAAGGGCCAGCAAATATCTTCAACAAAATAATAGAAGAAAACTTCCCAAACTTAAAAAAAAGAGATGCCCATGAACATACAAGAAGCCTACAGAACTACAAGTAGACTGGACCAGAAAAGAAATTCCTCCCAACACAAAATAATCAAAACAACAAATGCACTAAATAAAGATAGAATATTAAAAGCAGTAAGGGAAAAAGGTCAAGTAACATATAAAGGCAGGCCTATCAGAATTACACCAGACTTTTCACCAGAGACTATGAAAGCCAGAAGATCCTGGAGAGATGTTATACAGACACTAAGAAAACACCAATGCCAGCCCAGGCTACTATACCCAGCCAAAGTCTCAATTACCATAGATGAAGAAACCAAAGTATTCCACAACAAAGCCAAATTCACACATTACCTTTCCACGAATCCAGACCTTCAAAGGATAATAACAGGAAAAAACCAATACAAGGACAGAAACCACACCATAGAAAAAGCAAGAAAGTAATCCTTCAACAAACCAAAAAGAAGACAGCCAGAAGAACACAATGCCAACTCTAACAAAAAAATAATAATAATAGGAAGCAACAATTACTTTTCCTTAATATCTCTTAATATCAATGGACTCAATTCCCCAATAAAAAGACATAGACTAACAGACTGGCTACACAAACAGCACCCAACATTTTGCTACTTACAGGAAACTCATCTCAGGGAAAAAGACAGACACTACCTCAGAATGAAGGCTGGAAAACAATTTTCTAAGAAAATGGTCTGAAGAAACAAGCTGAAGTAGCCATTCTAATATCGAATAAAATCGACTTCCATCCCAAAGTCATCAAAAAAGACAAGGAGGGGCACTTCATACTCATCAAAGGTAAAATCTTCCAAGAGGAACTATCAATTCTGAATATCTATGCTCCAAATGCAAGGGCAGCCACATTCATTAAGAAAGGTTAGTAAAGCTCAAAGCACACATAGCACCTCACACAATAATAGTGGGAGACTTCAAACACCACTTTCATCAATTGACAGATCATGGAAACAGAAACTAAACAGGGACACAGTGAAACTAACAGAGGGTGATGAAACAAATGGACTTTAACAGATATCTACAGAACATTTTATCCTAAAACAAAAGAATATACATTTGTCTCATCACCTCATGGCACCTTCTCCAAAACTGACCAAATAATTGGTCACAAAACAAGCCTCAACAGATACAAAAATATTGAAATTGTCCCATGCATCCTATCAGATCACCAAGGACTAAGGCTGATCTTCAGTAACAACATAAATAATAGAAAGCCAACATTCACGTGGAAACTGAACAAAGCTCTTCTCAATGATACCTTGGTCAAGGAAGGAATAAAGAAAGAAATTAAAGACTTTTTAGAGTTTAATGAAAATGAGCCCACAAAATACCCAAACTTATGGGACACAATGAAAGCATTTCTAAGAGGGAAACTCATATCTCTGAGTGCCTCCAAAAAGAAACTAGAGAGAACACACACTAACAGCTTGACAACACACCTAAAACCTTTAGAAAAAAAGGAAGCAAATTCACCTAAGAGGAGTAGATAGCAGGAAATAATCAAACTCAGGGGCGAAATCAACCAAGTGGAAACAAGAAGAACTATTCAAAGAATCAACCAATCGAGGAGCTGGTTCTTTGAGAAAATCAACAAGATAGATAAACCCTTAGCCAGACTCACTAGAGGGCACAGGGAAAGCATCCTAATTAACAAAATCAGAAATGAAAAGGGAGACATAACAACAGATCCTGAAGAAATCCAAAACACCATCAGATCCTTCTACAAAAGGCTATACTCAACAAAACTGGAGAACGTGGATGAAATGAACAAATTTCTAGACAGATAGCAGGTAACAAAGTTAAATCAGCATCAGGTTAATGATCTAAACAGTCCTATATCCCCTAAAGAAATAAAAGCAGTCAATAATTCTCTTCCAAAAAATAAAAAAATAAAAAGCCCGGGACCAGATGGCTTTAGTGCAGAGTTCTATCAGACTATCAAAGAAGATCTAATTACAGTTCTTCCCAAACTATTCCACAAAATAGAAGCAGAAGGTATTCTACCCAATTCATTCTATGAAGCCACAATTACTCTGATACCTAAACCACAGAAAGATTCAACAAAGATAGAGAACTTCAGACCAATTTCCCTTATGAATATTGATGCAAAAATACTCAATAAAATTCTCGCTAACCAAATCCAAAAACATATTAAAACATTCATCCATCCTGACGAAGTAGGTTTTATTGAAGGGATGCAGGGATAGTTTAATATATGGAAATCCATCAATGTATTCCAATATAGAAACAAACTCAAAGACAAAAACCACATGATCATCTCATTAGACACTGAGAAAGCATTTGACAAAATCCAACACCCATTCATGATAAAAGGCTTGGAAAGATCAAGAATTCAAGGCCCATACCTAAACATGATAAAAGCAATCTACAGCAAACCAGTAGCCAATATCAAAGTAACTGGTGAGAAGCTGGAAGCAATCCCACTAAATCAGGGACTAGACAAGGCTGCCCACTTTCTCCCTACCTATTCAACATTGTACTTGAAGTCCTGGCCAGAGCAATTCGACAAAAAAAAAAAAAGGACATCAAGGGGATACAAATTGGAGAGGAAGAAGTCAAAATATCATGTTTTGCAGATGATATGATAGTATATATAAGTGACCCTAAAAATTCCACCAGAGAACTCCTAAACCTGATAAACAGCTTCGGTGAAGTGGCTGGATATAAAATTAACTCAAACAAGTCAATGGCCTTTCTCTACACAAAGAATAAACAGGCTGAGAACGAAATTAGGGATACAAAACCCTTGTCAATAGTCACAAATAATATAAAATACCTTGGCGTGACTCTAACTAAGGAAGTGAAAGATCTGTATGAAAAGAACTTCAAGTCTCTGATGAAAGAAATTAAAGAAGATCTCAGAAGATGGAAAGGTCTCCCATGCTCATGGATTGGCAGGATCAATATAGTAAAAAAATGGCTATCTTGCCAAAAACAATCTACAGATTCATGCAATCCCCATCAAAATTCCAACTCAATTCTTCAACAAATTAGAAAGAGCAATCTGCAAATTCATCTGGAATAACAAAAAACCTTGGATAGCAAAAACTCTTCTCAAGGATAAAAGAACCTCTGGTGGAATCACCATGCCTGACCTAAAGCTTTACTACAGAGCAATTGTGATAAAAACTGCTTGGTACTGTTATAGCGACAGACAAGTAGACCAGTGGAATAGAATTGAAGACCCAGAAATGAACCCACACACCTATGGTCACTTGATCTCTGACAAGGGAGCTAAAACCATCCAGTGGAAAAAAGACAGCATTTTCAACAAATGGTGCTGGCACAACTGGTGGTTATCATATAGAAGTGTGCGAATTGATCCATTATTATCTCCTTGTACTAAGGTCAAGTCTAAGTGGATCAAGGAACTCCACATAAAACCAGAGACAGTGAAACTTATAGAGGAGAAAGTGGGGGAAAGCCTGGAAGATATGGGCACAGGTGGAAAATTGCTGAATAGAACAGCAATGGCTTGTGCTGTAAGATCGAGAATTGACAAATGGAACCTCATAAAATTGCAAAGCTTCTGTAAGGCAAAGAACACCGTCAATAAGACAAAAAGGCCACCAACAGATTGGGAAAGGATCTTTACCTATCCTAAATCAGATAGGGGACTAATATCTAATATATATAAAGAACTGAAGAAGGTGAACTCCAGAAAATCAGATAACCCCATTAAAAAATGGGCCTCAGAGCTAAACAAAGAATTCTCACCTGAGGAATACTGAATGGCTGAGAAGCACCTGAAAAAATGTTCAGCATCCTTAATCATCAGGGAAATGCAAATCAAAACAGCCCTGGGATTCCACCTCACACCAGTCAGAATGGCTAAGATCAAAAATTCAGGTCACAGCAGATGCTGGCAAGGATGTGGAGAAAGAGGAGCACTACTCCATTGCTGGTGGGATTGCAAGCTTGTACAACCACTCTGGAAATCAGTCTGGTGGTTCCTCAGAAAATTGGACATAGTACTACCGGAGGATCCCGCAATACCTCTCTTGGGCATATATCCAGAAGATGTTCCAAATGGTAAGAAAGACACATGCTCCACTATGTTCATAGCAGCCTTATTTATAATAGCCAGAAGCTGGAAAGAACCCAGATGCCCCTCAACAGAGGAATGGATACAGAAAATGTGGTACATTTACAGAATGGAGTACTACTCAGCTATTAAAAAGAATGAATTTATGAAATTCCTAAGCAAATGGATTGATCTGGAGGGCATCATCCTGATTGAGGTAACAAAAAAAAAAAACTCACATGATATGTACTCACTGATAAGTGGATATTAGCCCAAAAACTTAGAATACCCAAGATACAAGATTCAAAGCACATGAAACTCAAGAAGAACGAAGACCAAAGTGTGGACACTTTGCCCCTTCTTAGAATTGGGAACGAAACACCCATGGAAGTAGTTACAGAGACAAAGTTTGGATCTGAGACAAAAGGATGGACCATCTAGAGACTACCATATCCGGGGATCCATCCCATAATCAGCCACCAAACGCAGTCACCATTGCATACACTAGGAAGATTTTGCTGAAAGGACCCTGATATAGCTGTCTCTGGGGAGACTATGCCGGGGCCTAGCAAACACAGAAGTGGATGCTCACAGTCAGCTATTGGATGGATCACAGGGCCCCCAATGGAGGAGCTAGAGAAAGTATCCAAGGAGCCAAAGGGATCTGCAACCCAATAGGTGGAACAACAATATGAACTAACCAGTACCCCCTGGAGCTCCTGTCTCTAGCTGCATATGTATCAGAAGATGGCCTAGCCAGCCATCAGTGGAAAGAGAGGCCCATTGGTTGTGCAAACTTTATATGCCTCAGAACAGGGGAACACCAGGGCCAAGAAGTGGGAGTGGGTGGGTAGGGGAATGGTGGGGAGGGTATAGGGGACTTTTGGGATAGCATTGGAAATGTAGATGAGGAAAATACTCAATAAAAAAATTTTTGGGCTAATATCCACTTATCAGTGAGTGCATAGCATGAGTGGATTACTTCACTCGAGATGATATTTCTAGTTCCATACATTTGCCTAAGAATTTTATGCATTCATTGTTTTTAATAGCTGCATAGTACTCTAGTATATAAATGTTCCACATTTTCTGTATCCATTCCTCTGTTGAGGGACATATGGGTTATTTCCAGCTTTTTTAAATTATAAATAAGGCTGTTATGAACATAGTGGAGCTTGTGTCCTTATTACATGTTGGAGCATCTTCTGTGTATATGCTGAGGAGCAATATTAGTGGGTTCTCAGGTAGTACTATGTCCAATTTTCTGAGGAACCACCAAACTGATTTCCAGAGTGACTGTACCAGTTTGCAATCCCACCAGCAATGGAGGAGTGTTCCTCTTTCTCTACATCCTTGCCAGCATCTGCTGTCACCTGAGTTTTTTTTTTTTTTTTTTTTTTTTTTTTTTAGCCATTCTGGCTATGTGAGGTGGAATTTCAGGGTTGTTTTGATTTGCATTTCCCTAATAACTAAGGATGTTGAACATTTGTTTACATGTTTCTCAGTCATTCACTATTCCTCGGTAGAAAGTTCTTTGTTTAGCTTTGTATCCCATTTTTAATAGGATTACTTGGTTCTCTGTAGTCTAACTTCTTGAGTTCTTTGTATATATTGGATATTATCCCTCTATCAGATGTAGGGTTGGTAAAGATCTTTTCCCAATCTGTTGGTTGCTGTTTTGTTCTATTGACAGTGTTGTTTTCCTTACAGCTTTGCAATTTTATGAGGTCCCATTTGTTGATTCTTGATCTTAGAGCATAAGCCATTGGTGTTCTGTTTAAAAAATTTTCCCCTGTGCCCATGAATTCCAGGATCTTCCCCTACTTCCTTTTCAATTAGTTTCAGTGTATCTGGTTTTATTTGGAGGTCCTTGATCCACTTTGTCTTGAGCTTTGTACAACAAGAAAAGAATGAATCAATTTGCATTTTTGTACATGCTGTCTGCCAGTTGAACCAGCATCATTTGTTCAAAATGCTGCCTTTTTTTCCCACTGGATGGTTTTAGCTCCTTTGTCAAATATCAAGTGATCATTCTATTCCATTGATCTTCCTACCTGTATCTGTACCAATATTATACATATTTTATCACTATTGCTTTATAATACAGTTTGAGGTCAGGGATGGCGATTCCCACAGAAGTTCTTTTATTGTTGAGAATATTTTTTGCTATTCTGGGTTTTTTGCAATTACAAATGAATTTGCAAATTGCTCTTCCTAACTCTATAAAGAATTGATTTGGAATTTTGGTGGGCATTACATTGAATCTGTAGATTGCTTTCAGAAAGATGGCCATTTTTACTATATTAATCCTGCCAATCCATGAACATGGGAGATCTTTCCATCTTCTGAGATCTTTGATTTCTTTCTTCAGAGACTTAAAGTTCTTGTCATACAGATCTTTCACTTGCTTGGCTAGAATCACACCAAGGTATGTAATATTATTTGTGACTATTGTAAAGGGTGTCACTCCCCTAATTTATTTCTCAGCCTGTTTATCCTTTGAGTAGAGAAAAGTCACTGATTTGATTGAGTAAATTTTATATCCAGCCACTTTGCTGAAGTTGTTTATCAGCTTTAGGGGTTCTCTGGTAGAATTTTGGGGTCACTTAAGTATACTAGCATATGATCTGTAAATAGTGATATTTTGACTTCTTCCTTTCCAATTTGCGTCCCTTTGACCTCCTTTTTTTGTCTAATTGCTCTAGCTAGAACTTCAAGTACTATATTGAATAGATAAGGAGAGAGTGGGCAGCCTTGTCTAGTCCCCAATTTTAGTGAGATTGCTTCAAGTTTCTCTCCATTTATTTTGATGTTGGCTACTAGTTTGCCATATATTGCTTTTATTATGTTTAGGTATGGGCCTTGAATTCCTGATCATTCAGACTTTTAGCATGAAGGGATGCTGAATTTTGTCAAAGGCTTTTTCAGCAACTAATGAAATGATTTTTTTTCCTTTGATATGGTTAATTTAGTGGATTACATTGATGGATTTCCATATATTAAACCATCCCAGCATCTCTGGGATGAAGCCTACTTGATCATGGTGAATGATCATTTTGATGTGTTCTTGGATTCGGTTGACAAGAATTTTATTGAGTATCTTTACATCATTATTCATAAGGGAGATTGGTCTGAAGTTCTCTTTGTTTGATCTGCATGTGGTTTAGGTGTAAGCATAATTGTGGCTTCATAGAATGAATTGGGTAGTGCTCCTGTTTCTATTTTGTGGAATCGTTTGAAGAGTATTGGTACTAGGTCTTCTTTAAAGGTCGGTTAGAATTCTCCACTAAACCAATCTGATCCTGAGCTTGTCTTTTGTTTGCTTGTTCATTTGTTTGTTTGGTTTTGGGTTTTTGGTTTGGTTGGGAGACTATTAATGACTGCTTCTGTTTCTTTAGGGGTTATGGGATTGTTTAGATGGTTTATCTGATCCTGTTTTAACTTTGGCTCCTGGTGTGTGTCTAGAAAATTATCCATTTCATCTAGATTTTCCAGTTTTGTTGAGCATATGCTTTTGTAGTAGGATCTGATGATTTTTTAATTTCCTCAGTTTCCGTTTTTATGTCTCCATTTTCATTTCTGATTTTATTAATTTGGATACTTTCTTTGTGTCCTCTAGTTAGTCTGGCTAAGGGTTTATCTATCTTGTAAATTTTCTCAAAGAATCAGCTTATGGTTTTGTTGATTCTTTCTATAGTTCTTTTTGTTTCAATTTGGTTGATTTCAGCCCTGAGTTTAGTTATTTCCTGATGTCTATTCCTCTTGGCTATATTTGCTTCTTTTTGTTCTAGAGCTTTTGGGTGTGCTGTCATGCTGCTAGTGTAAGCTCTCTCCAGTTACTTTTTAGAGGCACTTAGAGCTATAAGTTTTCCTCTTACCATTGCTTTCATTGTGTCCCATAAGTTTTGGCATGATGTGTCTTCATTTTCATTAAATTCTAAAAAGTCTTTAATTTCTTTCTTTATTTCTCCCTTGACCAAGTTATCATTGAGGAGAGTGTTGCTCAGCTTCCATGTGTATTTGTGTTTTTCATTGTTTTTTGTTGGAATTTAAAGCCATCCGTAGTCCACGGTGATCTGATAGGGTGCATGGAGTTACTTTAAACTTCTTGTATCTGTGGAGGCCTGTTTTGTGACCAATTATAGGGCCTATTTTGAAGAAGGTACCATGTGCTGTATATTCTTTTGCTTTAGGATGAAATGTTCTATAAATATCTGTGAGATCCATTTGGTTCATAACTAGTGTTAGTTTCACTGTGTTTCTGTTTAATTTGTATTTCCCTGATCTGTCCATTGCTGAGAGTGGGGTGTTGAAGTCTCACACTATTATTGTGTGGGGGGTGCAATGTATGCTTTGAGCTTTAGTAAAGTTTCTTTTATGAATGTGGGTGCCCTTGCATATGGAACATAGATGTTCAGAATTTAGAGTTCATCTTGGTAGATTTTTTTCCTTGACCAGTATGAAGTGTCCTTTCTTATTCTTTTTGATGACTTTTGGTACAAATTCGATTTTATTCAGTATTAGAATGGCTATTCCAGCACTTTTCTTAGAATTATTTGCTTAGAAAATTGTTTTCCAAACTTTTACTCTGAGATAGTGTCTGTCTTTGTCACTGAGGTATGTTTCCTGTATGCAGCAAAATGCTGGTTTCTGTTTATGTATCCAGTCTGTTAATCTATGTCTTATTGAGGAATTGAGTCCATTAATATTAAGAGATATTAAGGACAAGTGATTATTACTTCCTGTTATTTTGTTAGAGGTAGAATTATGTTTGTGTGGCTATCTTCTTTTGGGTTTTTTGAAAGATTACTTTCTTGCTTTTTCTAGGGTGTAGTTTCTCTCCTTGTGTTGGAGTTTTCCATCTATTATCCTTTGTAGGGCTGGATTTGTGGAAAGATATTGTGCAAATTTGGTTTTGTCATGGAATATCTTTTCTCCGTCTATGGTAATTGAGAGTTTTGTTGGGTATAGTAGCCTGGGCTGGCATTTATGTTCTCTTAGGGTCCGTATGACATCTGTCCAAGATCTTCTAGCTTTCATGCTCTCTGGTGAGTAGCCTGGTATAATTCTGTTAGGTCTGCCTTTTTATGTTACTTGACCTTTCTCCCTTACTGCTTTTAATATTCTTTCTTTGTTTAGTGCATTTGATTTTTTGATTATTATGTGACAGGAGGAATTTCTTTTCTGGCCCAGTCTATTTGAAGTTTTATAGGCTTTTTGTATGTTCATGGGCATCTCTTTCTTTTAACCTAAAGAAGTTTTCTTCTATACTTTTGTTGAAGATATTTACTGGCCTTCTAAGTTAGAAATCTTCACACTCTTCTATTCCTATTACTCTTAGGTTTGGTCTTCACATTGTGTCCTGGATTTCCTGGATGTTTTGAGTTAAGAGCTTTTTGATTTTTGAATTTTCTTTCACTGTTGTCAATGTTTTCTATGGTATCTTCTGCCCCTGAGATTCTCTCTTCTCTCTTGTATTCTGTTGGAGATGCTTACATGTATGACTCCTGATATCTTTCCTAGGTTCTCTAATTGCAGGGTTGTCTACCTTTGTCACTTCTTTATTGTTTCTATTTCCATATTTAGATCTCGGATGGTTTTGGTTTTGTTTTTTGTTGTTTTGTTTTGTTTTGTTTTTTTGCCTGTTTGATTGTGTTTTCCTGTAATTCTTTAAGTGACTTTTGTGTTTCCTCTGTAAGGGCTTCTACCTGTTTATCTGTGTTCTCATATATTTCTTTAAGGGAGTTATTTATGTCCTTCTTAAAGTCCTCTATCATCTGCATGAGAAGTGATTTTAGATCTGAATCTTGCTTTTCCAATGTGATGGTGTATCCAGGACTTGCTATGATGGGAGAATTGGGTTCTGATGATGCTAAGTAACCTTGGTTCTGTTGCTTATGTTCTTATGCTTGCCTTCTGCCATCTGATTATCTCTAGTGCTACCTTCCTTAGCTATATCAGATTAGAGCCTGTCCTTTCTGTGATCCTGTTTGGTTCAGACTTCCTCAGAGTCTGGCTGTCTCTGTGATCCTGTGATTCCGGGATCCTGAGATCCTGAGTGTGTCAGAGTTCCTGGGAGTCAAGCTGCCTCTGGACCCCTGAGATCTTGGTGTAACCAAGCTCCTGGGATCCCAGGATCTTGGAATCCTGGGATCCTGTGCATATTAGAGCACCTGGGAGTGGAGCTGCCTCTGGGTGTTGAGACTGGCTGCGGAGTTCGAACCCAAGGTGCATTGGTAATTAATAACATTGACATTGACAGTTTGTAATGAGCAACTTAATTGTTTATGAGTTCCCATGTGTCAATTGTTGATCTTAGATCATGAGCCATTGGTGTTCTGTTCAGGAACTCTTACCCTGTGCCAATGTGTTTAAGGTTCTTTCCCACTTTCCCTTCTACTAGATTCAACTTATCTGATTTTATGTTGAGGTTGTTGATCCACATGGACTTGAGCTTTTTACCAGGAGATAAGAATTGATCAATTTGATTCTTCTACAAGCTGACCACAAGTTGAACCAGCAACATTTGTTGAAAATGTTGTCTTTTTCCACTGGATGATTTTGGCTTCTTTGTCAAAGATCAAGTGATAGGTGTGTGGGATCATTTCTGGGTCTTCAATTCTATTGCATTTATCTACCTGCCTGTCTCTGTACCAATACCATGTGATTTTTATCACTATTGCTCTGTAATACAGCTTGAGGCCAGAGATGGCTATTCAACCAGAAGTTCTTTTATTGTTGAGAATAGTTTTTGGTATCCTGTGTTTTTGTTATTCCACATAAATTTGAGAAATGCTTTCTATCTCTGAAGAATTCAGTTGGAATTCAGTGGGGATTCCAATGAATCTGTAGATTGCTTTTGTTAAAATGGTCATTTTTACTATATTAATCCTGCCAATCAATAAGAATGGGAGATTTTTCCATCTTCTTCGATTTCTTTCTTCAGAGACTTGAAGTTCTTGTCATACAGATCTTTCACTTGTTTAGAGTTACACCAAGATATTTTATATTACTTGTGACTATTGTGAAGTGTATCAATTCCCAAATTCTTTCTCAGCCTGTTTATCCTTTGAGTAGAGGACAGCTACTGATTTATTTGAGTTAATTTTATAATCATCTACTTTGCTGGAGTTTTTATCAGCTATAGGAGTTCTCTCATGAATTTTTTGTGTCACTTATGTATACTATCATATCATCTGAAAATAGTCATATCTTCACTTCCCCCTTTCAAATTTGGATCCCTTTGCTCTCCCTTTGTTGCCCAATTTGTCTGACCAGAAATTCGAGTACTACATTGAATAGATAGGGGAAGAGTGGGTATCCTTTTCTTGTCCCTGACTTTAGTAGGATTGCTTCAAGTTTCTCTCCATTTAATTTTATGTTGGCTATTTGGCTGTTGTATATTGCTTTTATTATATTTAGGTATGGACCTTGATTTCCTGATATCTCCAATACTTTTAACATGAAGGGGTATTGTATCTTGACAATAGTTTTTACATTATCTAATGAGATAATCATGTGGTTTCTTTATTTGGGTTTGTTTATATAGTGGATTACATTAATGGATTTCCACATATTGGACAATCCCTGCATTCCTGGGATGAAGCCTCCTTGATCATGAAGGATGATTGTTTTGATATTTTCTTGAATTCAGTTTGCAAGAATTTTATTGAGTATTTTTGCATCAATATTCATGGGAGAAATTGGTCTGAAGTCCAATTTCTTTGTTGGGTCTTTGATTTAGGTATTTATGTAACTGTGGCTTCAATTCATGTGTATTGGGTCCTGTTCTTTCTGTTTCTATTTTATGTAATAGTTTGAAGAGTATTGGTATTAGGTCTTCTTTGAAGATCTGATAGAATACTGCACTAAAACCATCTGGTCCTGGGCAGTTTTTGGTTGGTAGACTTTTTTTTAATTGGGTATTTATTTCATTTACATTTCCAATGCTATCCCAAAAGTCCCCCACCCACCCACTCCTATCTCTTGGCCCTGGCGTTTCCCTGTACTGAGGCATATAAAGTCTGCACAACCAATGGGCCTGTCTTTCCACTGATGGTCGACCAGGCCATCTTCTGATACATATGCAGCTAGAGACACGAGCTCTGGGGGGGAGGGGGAGGTACTGGTTAGTTCATATTGTTGTTCTACCAATAGGGTTGCAGATTTCCCCCCCACCACCACCAGCTCCCTGGGTACTTCCTCCAGCTCCTCCATTGGGGGCCCTGTGATCCATCCAATAGCTGACTATGAGCATCCACTTCTGTGTTTGCTAGGCCCCAGCATAGTCTCACATGAGGCAGCTATATCAGGGTCCTTTCAGCAAAATCTTGCTAGTGTATGCAATGGTGTCAGTGTTTGGAGGCTGATTAAGGGATGGATCTCTGGGTATGGCAGCCTCTAGATGTTCCATCCTTTCATCTCAGCTCCAAACTCTGTCTCTGTAGCTTCTTCCATGGGTGCCTTGCTCCCAATTTCAAGAAGGGGCAAAGTATCCGCACCTTGGTCTTCGTTCTTCCCGAGCTTCATGTGTTTCGCAAATTGTCTCTTATATCTCGGGTATTCTAAGTTTCTGGGCTAATATTCACTTATCAGTGAGTACATATCATGTGAGTTCTTTTGTGATTGAGTTACCTCACTCAGGATGATGCCCTCCAGGTCCATCCATTTGCCTAGGAATTTCCTAAATTCATTCTTTTTAGTAGCTGAGCAGTACTCCATTGTGTAAATGTACCACATTTTCTGTATCCATTCCTCTGTTGAGGGGCATCTGGGTTCTTTCCAGCTTCTGGCTATTTTAAATAAGGCTACTATGTACATAGTGGAACATGTGTCCTTCTTACTGGTTGGAACATCTTCTGGATATATGCCCAGGAGAGGTATTGCGGGTTGGGAGACTTTTAATGACTGCCTCTATGTTTCTAGGGGTTATGGGACTGTTTGGATCATTTATCTGATCCTGATTTAAATTTGGTATGTAGTACCTGTCTATAAAATCATCTATTTCATCTAGATTTTACAGTTTTGTTAAGTATAGGCTTTTGTACTAGGATCTGATAATTTTTTAAATTTTTTTGGTTTTTGTTGTTATGTCTCCATTTTCATTTCTGATTTTGTTAATTTGGATACTGTCTCTGTGCCCTCTGATTAGTCTGGTTAAGGGTTTATCTATCTTGTTAATTTTTTTCTCAAAGAACCAGCTCCTGATTTTACTGATCTTTGCATAATTCTCTTTGTTTCTACTTGGTTGATTTCAGCCCCGAGTTTGATTATTTCCCACTGTCTATTCCTCTCAGCTATATTTGCTTCTTTTTGTTCTAGAACTTTTAGATGTCACATTAAGCTGCTAGAGTATTCTCTCTCTAGTCTCTTTATGGAGGTACTCAGAGCAATGAGTTTTCCTCTTAGAACTGCTTTCATTGTGTCCCATAAGTTTGGGTATGATATGCCTTCATTTTGGGGAAATTCTAAAAAGTCTTTAATTTCTTTCTTTATTTCTTTCCTGACCAAGTTATCATTGAGTAGAGCATTGTTCAGCTTCCATGTGTATGTGGACTTTCTGTTGTTTTTGTTGTTGTTGAAGACAAGCCTTAATCCATGATGATCTAATAGGGTACATGGGATTATTTCAATCTTCTTGTATCTGTTGAGGCATTTTTTTATGTCTGACTATATGGCCAATTTTTGAGAAGGAAACTTGAGATAATGAGTAGAAGGTATTTTTTTAGGGTGAAATGTTCCATAGATATGTGTTCATAACTTCTCTTAGTTTCACTGTGTTTCTATTTAGATTTGTTTCCATGATCTGTCCATTGGTGAGAGTGGGGTGTTAAAGTCTCCCACTATTATTTTTTGAGGTTCAATGTGTGCTCTGAGCTTCAGAAATGTTTCTTTTACAAATATTGGCTCCCAGCCGGGCAGTGGTGGTACATGCCTTTAATCCCAGCACTTGCAAGACAGAGGCAAGCAGATTGCTGAGTCTGAAGCCAGCCTGGTCTACAGAGTGAGTTCCAGGACAGCCAGGGCTATACAGAGAAACTCTATCTGAAAAAAGAAAGAAAGAAAGAAAGAAAGAAAGGAAGGAAGGAAGGAAGGAAGAAAGAAAGAAAGAAAGAAAGAAAGAAAGAAAGAAAGAAAGAAAGAAAGAAAGAAAGAAAGAATACACACAACACACACAAAACAAATATTTGTTCCCTTGCCTTTGGGGCATAGATGTTCATGATGGAGAGTTCCTCTTCATGGGTTTATCCTTTAATGAATATGTAGGGTCCTACTCTACCGTTTTTGATAACTTTTGGTTGAAAATCTATTTTACTAAATATGACAATTGCTACTCCAGCTTGCTTCTTGGGAACATTTGCTTAAAAAACTGTTTTCCAAACCTTTTCCTTGAGGTAGTGTCCGTCTTTATCACTGAGTTGTGTTTCCTGTATGCAGCAAAATGCTGGGTCCTGTTTAGTATCCAACCTGTTAGTCTATGTATTTTTATTGGGGAATTAACCCATTAATGTTGAGAGATATTAAGGACCAATGATTGTTGCTTCCTGTTATTTTTGTTGTTAGAGGTGGAATTATGTTTGTGTGGTCCTCTTTTTTTATGTTTCTTGTGAGATGATTAGTTTCTTGCTTTTACTTTGGTATAGTTTCTCTTCTTGTATTGGAGTTTTCCTTCTATTATCCTTGGGTGGGAAGATATTGTTTAAATTTGGTTTTATCATGGAATATCTTGGTTCCTTCCTCGATGGTAATGGAGAGTTTTGCTGAGTATAGTAGTCTGGGCTGGCATTTTTGTTCTTTCAGGGTCTGTATGACTTTTGACTGATGACCCAAGATCTTCTGGTGTTTAGAGTCTCTGTTAGGAAGTCTGGTGTAATTCTGATAGTTCTCCCCTTATATGCTCCTTGACCTTTTTCCCTTACAATTTTTAATATTCTTTTTTTATTCTGTGCATTTGGTGTTTTGATTATTATGTGACCAGAGGAATTTCCTTTCTAGTACAATCTATTTGGAGTTCTGTAAGCTTCTTGTATGTTTATGGGCATCACTTTCTTTATGTTAAGGAAGTTTTCTTCTGTAACTTTGTTGAATATCTTTACTTGCCCTTTGAGTTGGGAGTCTTTACTCTCTTCTATACCTATTATTCTTAGGTTTGGTCCTCTCATTGTGTCCTGGATTTCTTGAATGTTTTGAATTAGGAGCTTTTTGCTTTTTGTGTTTTCTTTGACTGTTGTGTCATTGTCTTTTATGGTATCTTCTATGCCTGAGATTCTCTCTTCTATCTCTTGTATTCTGTTGGTGATGTTTGCTTCTGTGACTCCTGATCTGGTACCTAGGTTTTCCATCTCCAGAGTTGTCTACCATTGTGTTTTCTTTAATGTTTCTATTTCGATTTTTAGATCCTGGACAATTTTGTTCAATTCCTTCACCTATTTAATTGTGTTTTCCTGTATTTCTTTAAGAGATTTATTTGTTTCCTCTTTAAGGAGTTCTACTTGTTTACTTATGTTCTCCTGTATTTCTTTAAGGGAGTTACTTATGTTCTTATTAAATTCCTCTATCATATCCATGAAATGGGATTTAGATCCAAATCTTGCTTTTCATGTGTGTTGAGGTATCCATGGATTGGTATGGTGGGAGGACTGTGTTCCTATGTTGTCAATTAGCATTGGTTTCTGCTGCTTATAGTCTTGTGCTTGCCTCTTCACATCTGGTTTTCTCTAGTGCTCATTGCCCTTGCTATCTCTGACTGCATCCTGTCCCTCCTGTGTGCCTTGTTGTGTCAGAACTTCTGGGAGCCCAGCTCTCTCTGTGGTCATGTTATTCTGTCATCCTGAGATCTTGTGATCCTGTGTATGTCAGAGCTCCAGTGATCCTGGGTATGTCAGATCTCCTTGGAGTAGAGCCCCCTCTGGGTATTGTAGGAATGGGTGGGGAGACAGCACCCAAGGTCTGCGCAGGGCATAGCTGCAAACTGGAAGGAACCCGTGCCTCTGGCTGGGTGGGGGTTCCAGCATCCTTGGATCCTGGGGATCTGATTACTCTGGGCATTGGGGCAGATATTTTAGCCTCACCTGTGATCCTGGATGCATCAGAGCTCCAGTGATCCTGGGTGTGTCAGATCTCCTAGGAGTCAAGCTTCCTCTGGGTGTTTTAGGAGTGGGTGGGGAGCCAGCACCACAGTCCACTCTGGGCACAGATGCAAGCCAGAAGGCTGTACGACGTTTTAAAATTCATTCTTTACTATACCCAGCCAAACTCTCAATTACCATAGATGGAGAAACCAAAGTATTCCACGACAAAACCAAATTCACACATTATCTCTCCACGAATCCAGCCCTTCAAAGGATAATAACAGAAAAAAACCAATACAAGAACGGGAACAACGCCCTAGAAAAAACAAGAAGGTAATCCCTCAACAAACCTAAAAAAAGGCAGCCACAAGAACAGAATGCCAACTTTAACAACAAAAATAACAGGAAGCAACAATTACTTTTCCTTAATATCTCTTAACATCAATGGTCTCAACTCCCCAATAAAAAGACATAGACTAACAAACTGGCTACACAAACAAGACCCAACATTTTGCTGCTTACAGGAAACTCATTTCAGAGAAAAAGATAGACACTACCTCAGAATGAAAGGCTGGAAAACAATTTTCCAAGCAAATGGTATGAAGAAACAAGCTGGAGTAGCCGTCCTAATATCTGATAAGATTGACTTCCAACCCAAAGTCATCAAAAAAAGACAAGGAGGGGCACTTCATTCTCATCAAAGATGAAATCCTCCAAGAGGAACTCTCAATTCTGAATATCTATGCTCCAAATACAAGGGCAGCCACATTCATTAAAGTAACTTTAGTAAAGCTCAAAGCACACATTGCACCTCACACAATAATAGTGGGAGACTTCAACACACCACTTTCACCAATGGTCAGATCATGGAAACAGAAACTAAACAGGGACACACTGAAACTAACAGAAGTGATGAAACAAATGGATCTGACAGATATCTACAGAACATTTTATCCTAAAACAAAAGGATATACCTTCTTCTCAGCACCTCATGGTACCTTCTCCAAAATTGACCACATAATAGGTCACAAAACAGGCCTCAAAAGATTCAAAAATATTGAAATTGTCCCATGTATCCTATCAGATCACCATGCACTAAGGCTGATCTTCAATAACAAAATAAATAACAGAAAGCCAACATTCACCTGGAAACTGAACAACACTCTTCTCAATGATACCTTGGTCAAGGAAGGAATAAAGAAAGAAATTAAGGACTTTTAGAGTTCAATGAAAATGAAGCCACAAAATACCCAAACTTATGGGACACAATGAAAGCATTTCTAAGAGGAAAACTCATAGCTCTGAGTGCCTCCAAAAAGAAACTAGAGAGAGCATACATTAGCAGCTTGACAACACACCTAAAAGCTCTAGAAGAAAAGGAAGCAAATTCACCCAAGAGGAGTAGACAGCAGGAAATAATCAAAATCAGGGGCGAAATCAACCAAGTGGAAACAAGAAGAACTATTCAGAGAATCAACCAATTGAGGAGCTGGTTCTTTGAGAAACTCAACAAGATAGACAAACCATTAGCCAGACTCACTAGAGGGCACAGGGAAAGCATTCTAATTAACAAAATCAGAAATGAAAAGGGAGACATAACAACAGATCCTGAAGAAATCCAAAACACCATCAGATCCTTCTACAAAAGGCTATACTCAACAAAACTGGAGAACCTGGATGAAATGGAGAAGTTTCTAGACAGATACCAGGTACCAAAGTTGAATCAAGATCAGGTTAATGATCTAAACAGCCCGATATCCCCCAAAGAAATAGAAGCAGTCCTTAATAGTCTCCCAACCAAAAAAAGCCCAGGACCAGATGGGTTTAGTGCAGAGTTCTATCAGACCTTCAAAGATCTAATCCCAGTTCTTCACAAACTATTCCACAAAATAGAAACAGAAGGTACTCTACCCAACTCATTCTATGAAGCCACAATTACTCTGATACCTAAACCACAAAAAGACCCCACAAAGATAGAGAACTTCAGACCAATATCCCTTATGAATATTGATGCAAAAATCTTCAATAAAGTTCTTGCTAACCGAATCCAAGAACACATCAAAACAATCATCATCCATCCTGATCAAGTAGGTTTAATCCCAGGGATGCAGGGATGGTTCAATATACGGAAATCCATCAACGTAATCCAGTATATAAACAAACTCAAAGACAAAAACCACATGATCATCTCGTTAGATGCTGAGAAAGCATTTGACAAAATCCAACACCCATTCATGATAAAAGTCTTGGAAAGATCAGGAATTCAAGGCCCATACCTAAACATGATAAAAGCAATCTACAGCAAACCAGTAGCCAACATCAAAGTAAATGGTGAGAAGCTTGAAGCAATCCCACTAAAATCAGGGACCAGACAAGGCTGTCCACTCTCTCCCTACCTATTCAACATTGTACTTGAAGTCCTAGCCAGAGCAATTAGACAACAAAAGGAGATCAAGGGGATACAAATTGGAAAGGAAGAAGTCAAATTATCACTTTTTGCAGATGATATGATAGTATATATAAGTGACCCTAAAAATTCCACCAGAGAACTCCTAAGCCTGATAAACAGCTTCAGTGAAGTAGCCGGATATAAAATTAACTCAAACAAGTCAATGGCCTTTCTCTACACAAAGGACAAACAGGCTGAGAAAGAAATTAGGGAAACAACACCCTTCTCAATAGCCACAAATAATATAAAATACCTAGGCATGACTCTAAGTAAGTGAAAGATCTCTATGACAAGAACTTCAAGTCTCTGAAGAAAGAAATTAAAGAAGATCTCAGAAGATGGAAAGGTCTCCCATGCTCATGGATCGGCAGGATCAATATAGTAAAAATAGCTATCTTGCCAAAAGCAATCTACAGATTCAATGCAATCCCCATCAAAATTCCAACTCAATTCTTCAACGAATTAGAAAGGGCAATCGGCAGATTCATCTGGAATAACAAAAAACCTAGGATAGCAAAAACTCTTCTCAAGGATAAAAGAACCTCTGGTGGAATCACCATGCCCGACCTAAAGAAGTACTACAGAGCAATTGTGATAAAAAATGCATGGTACTGGTATAATGACAGACAAGTAGACCAATGGAACAGAATTGAAGACCCAGAGATGAACACACACACCTATGGTCACTTGATCTTTGACAAGGGAGCTAAAACCATCCAGTGGAAAAAAGACAGCATTTTCAACAAATGGTGCTGGCACAACTGCCGGTTATCATGTAGAAGATTGCGAACTGATCCAGTACTATCTCCTTGTACTAAGGTCAAATCTAAGTGGATTAAGGATCTCCACATAAAACCAGAGACACTGAATCTTATAGAGGAGAAAGTAGGGAAAAGCCTCGAAGATATGGGTACAGGGGAAAAATTCCTGAATAGAACAGCAATGGCTTGTGCTGTAAGATCGAGAATCGATAAATGGGACCTCATAAAATTGCAAAGCTTCTGCAAGGCAAAAGACGCTGTCAATAAGATAAAAAGACCACCAACAGATTGGGAAAGGATCTTTACCTATCCCAAATTGGATAGGGGACTAATATCCAATATATATAAAGAACTCAAGAAGGTAGACTCCATAAAATCAAATAACCCCATTAAAAAATGGGGCTCAGAACTGAACAAAGATTTCTCACCCGAGGAATACCGAATGGCAGAGAAGCACCTGAAAAAATGTTCAACATCTTTAATCATCAGGGAAATGCAAATCAAAACAACCCTGAGATTCCACCTCACACCAGTCAGAATGGCTAAGATGAAAAATTCAGGTGACAGCAGATGCTGGCAAGGATGTGGAGAAAGAGGAACACTCCTCCATTGTTGGTGGGATTGCAAGCTTGTACAACCACTCTGGAAATCAGTCTGGCGGTTCCTCAGAAAATTGGACATAGTACTACCGGAAGATCCAGCAATACCTCTTCTGAACATACATCCAGAAGATGCCCCAACCGGTAAGAAGGACACATGCTCCACTATGTTCATAGCAGCCTTATTTATAATAGCCAGAAGCTGGAAAGAACCCAGATGCCCCTCAACAGAGGAATGGATACAGAAAATGTGGTACGTTTACACAATGGAGTACTACTCAGCTATTAAAAAGAATGAATTTATGAAATTCCTAGCCAAATGGATGGACCTGGAGGGCATCATCCTGAGTGAGGTAACCCAATCACAAAGGAACTCTCACAATATGTACTCACTGATAAGTGGATATTAGCCCAGAAACTTAGAATACCCAAGATATAAGATATAATTTGCTAAAACCATTAAACTCAAGAGAATGAAGACCAAAGTGTGGACACTTTGCCCCTTCTTAGAATAGGAAACAAAACACCCATGGAAGGAGTTACAGAGACAAAATCTGGAAGTGTGACGAAAGGATGGACCATCTAGTGATTGCCATATCCAGAGATCCATCCCAAGATCAGCTTCCAAACGCTGACACCATTGTATACACTAGCAAGATTTTGCTGAAAGGACCCAGATATAGCTGTCTCTTGTGAGACTATGCCAGGGCCTAGCAAACACAGAAGTGGATGCTCACAGTCAGCTATTGAATGGACCACAGGGCCCCCAATGGAGGAACTAGAGAAAGCACCCAAGGAACCCTATAGGTGGAACAACAATATGAACTAAGCAGTACCCCGGAGCTCTTGTCTCTAGCTGCATATGTATCAAAAGATGGCCTAGTCGGCCATCACTGCAAAGAGAGGCCCATTGGACTTGCAAACTTTATATGCCCCAGTACAGGGGAATGCCAGGGCCAAAAAGGAGGAGTGGGTGGGTAGGGGAGTGGGGGGTGTATGGGGGACTTTTGGTATAGCATTGTAAATGTAAATGAGCTAAATACCTAATAAAAATGGAAAAAAATAAATAAATAAAATTCATTCTTTGTGGTAGGATAAAATGTCCTTCGGATATATGCCTTTCTTTGTTAGGGTTTTGTGTTGTGAAGAGACATCATGATCATGGCAACTCTTATAAAGGAAAACATTTAATTTGGGTGGTTGATAATTTCAGAGGTTTAGTTCATAATCATCACGATGAAAAGCATGGCAGAATTCTGGCAGTCATGGTTCTAGAGAAGTTGAAAGTTCTACATCTTGATCCATAAGCAACAAAAGGGGAATTTATCATTCTAAGCATAGGCAAAACATAGAAGACCTCGAGCCTGCCCCTACAGTGACACATTTAGAGGTTTTGTCTTTTGCTATGTATTACAATGCTCAGTGCAGTCCACCAAGAACTGGGTGCCCCAGAGAGAAGAAAGTCTTCACATAGACCAAAGTGAGCTATGTGACTTTACCCCCAAGTTATTTCTGATTGGTGAATAAAGATGCCAAAAGTCAATAGGACAGAAGAGACATAGGTGGGTCTTAGAGTTCCTGGGCCTGGAAGGTTGGTAGGGGTGGGCAGAGGATAAACACAAGAAAAAAGAAGCTGAGGAGGAAGAGAAAGTTAGCATGGGTTAGGAGTCAAGAAAACATGGTCTGAGGGCTGGCCAGTTGGAGTTAGGAGGAGCCCAGATGAAACATATTAAGCAATAACTCAGGGTTATTGATAGGAAATATATTTTAATAGCATAAAGGGTAGGTATGGGGTAAAAAACCTAGATCAGGATTAGATGATTTCAACAACAGAAATACACACTGTAACAGTGTTAATGTAGGGTCTCTCCAATGTGTGCTGTTATGTTACACTGCTAATATAGAATCTCTCCAATTTCTTTATGAAGGGACTTAGTGCTATGAATTTTCCTCTTAGCACTGCTATAATATTGTCCAATAAGTCAGGGAATGCTGTGCCTTCATGTCCATTGAATTCTAGAAATCCTTTCTTTTTTTCCCTGACCAAGTTATCACTGCATAGAGTTGTTCGGTTTCCATGAGTATTTGGGCTTTCTGTTGTTTTTATTGTTATTCACATCTAGCCTTAGTCCATGATGATTTGATAGAATGCATGGGATTATTTCAATCTTCTTGTATCTGTTGAGGCTTATTTTGTGTCTGACTGTATGTCCAATTTTAGAGAAGGTACAATGAAATGCTGAGAAGAAGATACATTCTTTTGTTTTAGGGTTAAATGTTCTGTAGATATCTGTTAAATCCATTTGGTTCATAACCTCTATTAGTTTCACTGTGTCTCTGTTAGTTTCTGTTCATTGGTAGAAGTGGGGTGTTGATGTCTGCCACTATTATTGTATGAGGTTCAATATGTGTTTTGAGCTTTAGTAAAGTTTCTTTTATAAAACTTTACATGGATGCCCTTGCATTTGTGGCATAGATGTTCAGAATTAGAACTTCATCTTGGTAGATTGTTTTATTTTGATGTATATGTAGAGTCCTTGCCCATCATTTTGATAACTTTTGATTTAAAGTTTATTTTATTGGATATTAAAATGGCTACACAAGCTTGTTTCTTGGGACCATTTGTTTAGAAGACTTTTTCTATCCCTTTCTTCTGAGGTAGTGTCTGTTTTTGTCATTGAGGTGTGTTTCTTTTATGCAGCAAAATGGTGCATTCTGTTTCTGTATCCACTCTGTTAGCCAATGATTTTTTTATTGGGTAATTGAGTCCATTGATGTTGAGAGATATAAAAAACCAATGATTTTTAGTTCGTTATTTTTGCTGTTGGAGCTGGTATTACGTGTGTGTCTGGGTGTGTGTGTGTGTGTGTCTGGGTGTGTGTGTATCTGGGTGTCTGGGTGTGTGTGTGTGTCTGGGTGTGTGTGTGTCTGGGTGTGTGTGTGTCTGGATGTGTCTGTGTCTTCATCTATGTGCCTTTGTTTGAACTAGAATCAATAAAGAATATATAAATGGAGGCAACCTTGGAGATGGACAACTTAGGAAAGAAATCAAGAGATACAGATACGACCATCACCAAGAGAATACAAGAGATAGAAGAGAGAATTTCAGGTATAGAAGATACCGTAGAAGATATTAACACATCAGTCAAAGAATATACAAAGTGTAAAAAGCTCCTAACCCAAAATATCCAGGAAATTTGGGGCACAGCAAAAAGACCAAATATAAGAATAACCGGTATAGAAGAGGGTGAAGAATCCCAGCTCAATGGCCCAGAAAACATCTTCAACAAAATCATAGAAGAAAACTTCCCTAACCTAAAGAAAGAGATGACCATAAATGCACAAGAAGCCTACAGAACACCAAATACATTGGACTATAAAAGAAAACCCTTTCATCACATAATAATCAAGACACTAAATGTACAGAACAAAGAAAGAATATTAAAAGCAGTAAGGAAAAGGGGCCAACTAACATATAAAGGCAGACCTATCAGAATTACATCAGACTTCTCAACAGAGAGTTTTAAAGCCAGAAGATCCTGGAAAAATGTCTTCCAGACCCTAAAAGAACACAAGTTGTAGCCCAGGATACTATACCCAGCAAAACTGTCAGTCACCATAGATGGAGCAACCAAGATGTTCCATGTTGATACCACATTTAAACAATATCTTTCTACTAATACAGCCCTACAGAGGATACAAGAAGGATATCTCTAACACAAGGAAGGCAACTGCATCCAAAAAAAAGAGAAATTAAACATTCCACAACAAAACCAAAAGAAGAGAATCACAACTCCAGCAACAAAAATAACAGGAACTAAAAGTCATCTGTTTTGCATATTTCTCAACATCAATAGACTGAATTCCCCAATGAAAAGAAAGACACAGTCTAACAGACTGGATATATAAACAGGATCTAGCATTTTGCTGCATATAAGAAACACACCTTAGTGACAAAACCAGAAAGTACCTCAGGGTAAAAATCTGGCAAAAAGTTTTCCAAGCAAATGGTCCCAAGAAACAAGCTAGAGTTGCCATTCTAATATCTGATAAAATAGTCTACTAACCAAAAGTTTTCAAACAAGATGGGGAAGAACACCATATTCATCAAGGAAAAATCTACCAAGATGAAGTCTCAATTCTGAACACCTATGCCCCAAGTGTGAGGACACCACATGCATGAAATAAACTTTACTAAAGCTCAAAACAGGAGGGCTATCCCAAAAGCAGTTGCCTGTATGTGTGATATCTTCTAGCTAGGCTGCTTTGTCTGGAATCAATGGCAAGAGAAGCACCTAGCCTCTCACACACTTGAAGTGCCAGGGTTGGAGGATACTCAGGAGGGGCCCCACCCACACGGAGATGTGGATGGGGGTAAGTTTGTAGAAGGGGGTGACTTGGAGGATGCAGCAGGAAGGATGTTAAGTGAATAAGTAAAAATATTAATTAAAAAAAAGAAATATGTCCTCATGATACCTCACTGTTTGCACTAGCAAGAAATATTTTTACTTAACTGCTATCAACATTTTACAAAAAAAAAAAAAAACTCTGCAGGAATTTCTCCTGAGATGAGAGCATGTAAGATGAGATATTTGGAAAGAAATATGAAGCACTCTTTTGTCCATGTTTTCTTTAAATGAAGGTCTTCCTAGGACACTACTATCATCCATGATCATAGTTAAATGACAAAGAACAAAGGAAATTCAACATTTGACATTAAAGTAGTAAGTGATAAATAAGCAAAATTTGAATCACTACCAGCCAAGTTCAGAATCTATATTAATACCCAGAATATTATACAATATTACAAAAACTCTTAATAATTTTCATATATACAACCATATTTGGTATAATTTTGCATATATAAAATGCTCACCCTTCCTGTTCAAGAGGCACATACTAACATACTCAGGGAATAAATATGTTAATTCTTCACAATGGTTCATCTTTCAATTCCATCCAGTCATATATATATATATATATATAAGATAGAGAAATATACACCTATGTCCTTATTTGCAAAATATTTAAAAGGTAATAAACTTTAACCACACTGGCCTGCTTTAGAACCCTCAGATGATGCAACACAGCTTCCTACCCTAGGGTACTCCTCCATACTTTAAAAAAAAAAAAAACCTGCTTCTTGAAGTCCTCCTGCTGCCTGTCACTCCCAGCAAATGTGAACAACCTATTAAGTATGTCTGACATTGATGCAAAAGAGAGGCTGTGCAGCTTTTCAACCTATAACCCACAAAATAAACACATTGATCTAAGAAGCAAAGTTGAGCTGATTAAGCACTCAGCTAATCAAAGGAGCGTGAGCCTTCTTGTGTTTTTCACAACCTTAAATTGTGTTTAACTTATCTAACCTCAACAACTATTTTGGTATAAAAGTTTGTCCTATCTAACCTCCACCTAGACCATCAAAACTTTAACTCATATATGCTAAGTAAAATCAGCAATAAAGTGACAACCCGAGAATGGACTCAAAAATGTCTCTGCAATGTTAATATTCATACCAATGAAAGCAATATAGTAAAATATTGCCTGGGAAAAAATTTAAATACATGTCCTTGAAACTGCATATCATTTAATCTATTCATGTTTTCTGGAGTAGAGTTTATCATAAGCATTGAATTCCAAGAGCCAAACAAAAATGCACAAGAAAGATGATCTAAAACTCAGCTCTGATATACACTTACAAAGTGAATAATAAGATAAATAAACTAAGTTTTGAGAGATGGCATGGCAGATAAGAGCACTTAGTGATTTTACAGGGGATCTGAGTTTAGTTCCTAGCACCAACTCAAAACTGCCTGTGACTCCAGTTCCAGGACATCTGATATGCTCTTCTGGGCCCCACAGGTACCTGCATCCACACATTCACATGTATACATACAGACATTCCTTACCATTTTTTCCAGAAAGAGACAAGATGTCACTGGGTTTCTGTCTTACATATCAGCTGTTCTATAATTCATACAAGAAGGAAGTATTGACTTGTCTTACAGGAGAGGATATATCAATATTCTACACATTTCACAAAGGCTAACAGAAGTGAGTCACATTTTGGTCACCACAAAGAAGTGTTGAACATTTAGCAGTGGGAAGTATGATAACTTCAATTCTACACACAAGTCTCCCATAGAAAGACCTCACAGTTCCTCACAGATATGTACAATTTTCACAGGCTATGTGAATTTAAGCTATATAGCTTAAAAATATTTTAAACTAATGTGCAATATTATGACCAGTTTGTGTGTGTGTGTGTGTGTGTGTGTGCGTGTATTAGCCTCAGACTCTTCAATCTGTATGTACACAGAGCTGTTGTCCAGAGTTCTGGAAATTTCTACAAGAAAAAAGACCTCTCTGCTGTTTTTCTTGTATGTGTTGTCCAGAGAAGCACATTTCCAACCAAACAGGTAGAAAAAGAAGGCCTTTCCTCCGACTGCCTGTTTATATACAAGGAGAAACCTACGAAGTGATCATGGTGTCTGAGCACAGCACTGTTCTTCATCTCTCATTTACTCATCCGCACCAGCTCTAAGTCTCCATGTTCAATGAGTTGTGTAGGTGCTGTCCACAGTGGGTCTTAGCATCAGGTTGTGGAGAACAACTAATAACCTTGGGAGTAGCCTGAGTAGTTTGGGGATTCCCATAAGACCCCTTTAACCAACACATAGATAAGATTTCACCCATTTTCAGTACTGGAAGCTTCATTAGATGATGAGGGATGTCTAATTGGGATTCTGTTGCTGGGTCCAACATGGCTTGAATAAAGGTAGGTGTGACACAGTTCCTGTCCCTAGATCATCACCAGGACATTGATCCTCACATATGCTGATGGTTGCTGTTGCCCTGAAACCGATCTTCTATCTGTTCTATTTTACTTTCAATCTCTCTTTCTGGGGAATACACTTCATCCATTACTCAGAGTTAATCATGCCATAATAAATGAAAAATGCAGTTCTCAAGAATGAGGAATGTAAGTAGTCATGAGGCTGTTGAGGATGAGGAAGAGGTATTGTGGTTGGCCTTTAAGGCCATGGGAAAGGATGCTTACTTAGAACCTTCACCCCTATGGAGTAGTGGAAGGTACTCTGCATGCTACCAGAAGAGAAAGGTAAAAACACCAACCTGGCTATACACTCTTCACTCTACAGTGGTGACCATGCTACAAGATTTGCTAGTGCAGTAGGAGCAAAACAGTTGTGGAAGTGACCAGCTAATATATGACTGGATGCAATGCCTACTCCATGAGAAGGAACCTACAGCCAGCACTGCTTGTGTGGCCAAAAACTGAAACTAGATAGGCCAGGGACATAGGAAAAAAACTAAATACTAGCTTTGCTAAAATAACATAGCAGTAAAATGACTTCAAGCACATTCTTCTATACTCACAGATCAATGCCTTCCTTAGCCAGAATCAGAGAATGTTCCTTCTGCAGAATGAATACAGAGACCAATATCCAGAAAATATGCAGAGTAAGAGACCTTGGAACATTCTACCTCATATGAGATATCTCCAGCAAATCCTTCCACTAAAGGCTCAAGGAATTCTGTGGGAAAGATCCAGACAGGATTGAGAAGAAATAAAAGCCCTTCTAAACATAGCAGGATCACATCTGAATGCATAGGTACTGAGGAAGCATGCATAGGCCCTAAAGGGGTCTGTACCAGATGTGATCCTATAACTAAGAGACGTGTACACATGTTCCATCACTAACTCAGAAGCTACATCCAACTGATAACCACTTAAAAATAAAACCTTTCTTTTCAAGGGAGTTCTACTAGAACAACAAACTATGCTTTAAGGGTAGGCCCCATGCCCAGCAATAGATGGCCAACACAAAACAAAGTCAAACTGAAAGGCATCTTTGTAGGCTCTATCGCTTCTTGCTTCATGCTTTTACAGAATTTCAGTGTGTGCAAACCTGTATGTCTCTGTCCATATGTACTAATGCTTTTTCTTCAATCTTTTATTTAGAATAATTGATATTTTAATCACTTTATTAATAGCCATTTCTTGAACATTAAATCCTGACAATTTCTTCTCTATAAATAAGAAGTGTGTACCAGAGCCCAATTCAAGAGTACCTCAACAGTAAGATAAACCTATCTCCCCAAACAAATGATCAGTCATGGCTTTGCCTGGCACACCTCTAATCTTCTCTTTCATCATAGCTAGGTTTCTGGTCATTTTGTAATGTGCTAAGGAACATCCATTGTCAAGGGCAATACTAGACCTCTAAGCTGTATCTTTATTATCTTCATATGCTTCTGCTTCTTCTATTTATTCTTTATCAGCCACCCCAGCCTAGTCATCTGTATCACCCAGCAACTAACATTTGGACTTGAATTCACTGTGGCTCTTCCCATTACTTATTTTTTGATGGGGGTTATATTATTATACTTGTAACCTTCAAGTTCCTAAAACCAGGAAGAACATTGAGGTGGTTGCTGGTATCAACAGTCTTCGCTATCTTCATCTGCTGTTGGATTCAACTTGTTATCTGTTGTGTGTAGTTTTTTCTACACATCTTTTTTATTTATTTATTTATTTATTTTTAATTGGGTATTTATTTCATTTACATTTCCAATGCTATCCCAAAAGTCCCCCACATGCTCCCACACACACTCCCCTACCCACCCACTCCCACTTCTTGGCCCTGGCATTCATTCCCCTGTACTGAGGCATATAAAGTTTGCACAACCAATGGGCCTCTCTTTCCACTGATTGCCAACTAGGCCATCTTCTGATACATATGCAGCTAGAGACACAAGCTCCAGGGGAAAGGGGGGGTGGCGATATTGGTTAGTTCATATTGTTGTTCCACCTATAGGATTGCAGATCCCTTCAGCTCCTGGGTTCTTTCTCTAGCTCCTCCATTGGGGGCCCTGTGATCCATCCAAAAGCTGACTGTGAGCATCCACTTCTGTGTTTGCCAGGCCCCAGCATAGTTTCACAAGAGACAGCCATATCTGGGTCCTTTCAGCAAAATCTTCCTAGTGTATGCAATGGTGTCAGGATTTGGAAGCTGATTATGGGATGGATCCCCAGATATGGCAGTCTCTAGATGGTCCATCCTTTCGTCTCAAACTTTGTCTCTGTAACTACTTCCATGGGTGTTTCGTTCCCAATTCTAAGAAGGGGCAAAGTGTCCACACTTTGGTCTTCGTTCTTCTTGAGTTTCATGCGTTTAGCAAATTGTATCTTATATCTTGGGTATTCTACATTTCTGGGCTAATATCCACTTATCAGTGAGTACATATTGTGTGAGTTCTTTTGTGATTGGGTTACCTCACTCAGGATGATGCCCTCCAGGTCCATCCATTTGCTTAGGAATTTCGTAAATTCATTTTTTTAATAGCTGAGTAGTACTCCATTGTGTAAATGTACCACATTTTCTGTATCCATCCCTCTGTTGAGGGGCATCTGGGTTCTTTCCAGCTTCTGACTATTATAAATAAGGCTGCTATGAACATAGTGGAGCATGTGTCCTTCTTACCGGTTGGGGCATCTTCTGGATATATGCCCAGGAGAGGTATTACGGGATCCTCCGGTAGTACTATGTCCAATTTTCTGAGGAACCACCAGACTGATTTCCAGAGTGGTTGTACAAGCTTGCAATCCCACCAGCAATGGAAGAGTGTTCCTCTTTCTCCACATCCTTGCCAGCATCTGCTGTCACCTGAATTTTTGACCTTAACCATTCTGACTGGTGTGAGGTGGAATCTCAGGGCTGTTTTGATTTGCATTTCCCTGATGATTAAGGATGTTGAACATTTTTTCAGGTGCTTCTCAGCCATTCAGTATTCCTCAGGTGAGAATTCTTTGTTTAGCTCTGAGCCCCATTTTTTAATGGAGTTATTTGATTTTCTGGAGTCCACCTTCTTGAGTTCTTTATATATGTTGGATATTAGTCCTCTATCTGATTTAGGATAGGTAAAGATCCTTTCCCAATCTGTTGGTGGTCTTTTTGTCTTATTGATGGTGTCTTTTGCCTTGCAGAATCTTTGCAATTTTATGAGGTCCCATTTGTCTATTCTCGATCTTACAGCACAAGCCATTGCTGTTCTATTCAGGAATCTTTCCCCTGTACCCATATCTTCGAGGCTTTTCCCTACTTTCTCCTCTATAAGTGTCAGTGTCTCTGGTTTTATGTGGAGTTCCTTAATCCACTTAGATTTGACCTTAGTACAAGGAGATAGGAATGGATCAATTTTCATTCTTCTACATGATAACCGCCAGTTGTGCCAGCACCATTTGTTGAAAATGCTGTCTTTTTTCCACTCTGAGTCACATGTGTGCACCCACCCAGGAGCTGTATCTCAGATCTGAGAATAGAAAAACACACATACACACACAGAGAGAGAGAGAGAGAGAGAGAGAGAGAGAGAGAGAGAGAGAGAGAGAGAGAGAGAGCTGTCTGTTTCCTAAAATGCTGTTGCTAACCAATGACTGGGCACTCCTAAATCTTCCTCTGCTACCTCAGGCCAAGTCCAGGAAGTGGCCACCCTGAAAACTTACATACTTGGTTGGCTTTATCTCTTCTGCTACTGTGTCCCCTTCTCTCTCCCAGTCCTGATTCTCACAGTGTCCTACTCTACTCTCAGTGTCCTGCCGCCATGCTCAGTCACTGACTACTGCAACTTTATTGATAGATCAAAAACCATTTGAGGGCAAGGACCTTCAGCGTCAGTAAACAGATTCATGATTAAATCAAAGCATCAGAACAACCCTCTACAGATATCTGTAGAATTTGGTGGGAATATCTTGTTTTGACAATGTTGTACACTGTGAACCTGACCACCTACCTGATCGTGTGGGTGAGAATTCCTAAAAGGAAGCTGTCTGTGTGAAGATATTGGAATGCCCAGAGCCTAATAATTTATCCAGGGCTATCTTTAGCCCCATTAGCCATTCCTTGCCCATTTCTTTGTTGGGTTAGCTTTGCCCAACCCCAATGCTAAGATTTCGTCTGATAGCATCTGAGGCCCATGGCTGAATTTTCTAATATGCCACAACACACTTTCTAATATCTAACTGAATTACATCTTGACTTATGTCTATTCTGATACTACAAATACTTCATGGAACTGCTTCCACACTGGAACATTGAATTTGGAGTGATCTAAGTTTCAGAGACATGGTTTCTCATATTTGGTTCCAGAATAAATCCTATTCCCTTTGAAGTGGGAAAAGTTCCTGTGTTGACAATCATCCTTTTGAACAAGGGATCATCTACTGCTTTCTACTCTGTACAGAGATACCTAGTGGCCCTGGCCATAGGGAAATTCCATTGTAGCTTTCCTGGCTAGAACCTGCCCGACAGGTACAATGAAGCCAAGCTCCTGACATTCAGCATGATGTTGTTCTGCAGTGCCTGGGTCACCTTCCTACCTGTCCTACACAGCAAGGGCAAGGCCACTGTAGCTATGAAGAGTGAGTGTATCCATCCTCTAGTGTAGGACTTCTCAGATGAATCTTTGTTCCAAAGTGTTATATTATTCTCATGACTAAAACTCTTTGAAAGGCTTAAGAAAAAAAAAAAAAAGATAGTCTAGGAGAAATGAGTATTTTCTGAAGTGTCCAGTTAAAAGCTGGAAAATCCATAGGTTAAGATTAAGAAGGCTTCCAGGGGGAAAGACTGGAAGCTCATAACCTCGCCAAGAAAACATGCTCTAAATAGGTCATGTTATGTGAACTTTGTGTAATGCATTGTTAAGTGTCAAGGAATCTGGAAATTTCAGTGTTCACCCTCTAGACTTAGTCACTTTTGTGACAAGATCTCCTTTCTATCAATAATCACAGCACTAAGGGCAAGGTCAGAGAGACAGTGGAAAGTCTTTTATAGTTCAGGGGCTGAAGAAATAGCTTAGGGGTTAAAAGCACTTGTTCTTACAGAGGACCAGGTTCCATCCCAGCACCCACATGGTAGTTCAAAAACATCTATAACTCCAGTCCCAGGGGATCCAATACCCCATTCTGGTCACTTCTGTGGGTTAATATGGTATCCTGCGTCTGGCCCGCCACAGGGTTAGGGCCGCTCATGGAGGTGGACATGGGAAGTTTGACTACACATACCCCATGCCTGCCGGGTGGGCATTGGGCTGTGAGAAGCTGTAGGGCCCTGCTCCGGAGGTGGGGAAGGACAGTCAGAGGTCCCCAGGGAACCAGCCAGGAGGAGGCTCGTGGGTCCCCAAGGCCGCACGGAAGCCAGGGATGACAGGTTCTAGCTTTTGGACAGCCCACTCGATGTCACTGAATAGCTGAGAACGGAATATGGGCCATGGGGCTGGTTCTAGCCCAGGGCCGAAAGGAAAAGGAAAGGAGGAGAGCTCTGGCTGAGTCCCATGGGGATGAGAGTCCTTGGCTTGTTCTGTGGACCGGTGGCATGGCTGAGAGTGCAGGGAGGCCTTCTGCATGAGATTAAACAAGGCTCTGTAGAGAAAGACCTGCTCCATTGTTCCCCATTGTGGGTCCTGATGAGAAGAGACAGTCCATGGTTTTAAGACATTTATGGTCATAGTGTAGAGTTGTGATGAGTGAAACCATACCCCACTTACTCAGGGCAGGCCTGAGGTTAGGGTAGTAGAGACAGAGAAAAGCAGAGAGAGGGAGAGAGTAGAGACGTAGGGGCTGGCCATGTGGAGAGAGTGGGGAAGGGAATATGGAGAGAGGGGGAGCAAGAGGGTAAAAGAGAGAGGAGGAGGGGGCAAGCAGCCCCTTTTATAGTGTGGTTCAGGCCTACCTGGCTGTTGCCAAGTAACTGTGGGGGTGGAGTCCAGACAGAATACCAGAGGCTTGGGGTGTTGCTCTATGTGACTGATGGCCACAGAATTATGGAGCTGAGGCCTCATGTCAGGAGCCTGGTGTCTAGGGGTGTGGCAAACACCTTCTGCCCCTAGCAGGAACACCTGCTGGGTCTCCGGGGTTTAATCCTAGCTCAACCAGAAAACAGGCTGCCTTTCATGGTCCCACACACTTCAGGCTCCAGGCACTCACATGATGCACAGGCACACATGCAAAGTACTCATGTAAGCAAAATACTCATACACATAAAAATAAAGATTTATACCTCAGAGAGGCTTAACTTTTAAAACACAAACACAAATGATACATTACTAGGTAAAGCTAGTTTATTATACCCAAAGTCCCAGGATAAATTTATATAAACAAGGCATCTGTTGTGCTTGGAGGAGCTGCTGGCTGTCAGAACATCATGCCTTCCAGTCCATCCTCCATGAACTTCTTATAAAGTGCCATAAACTTCGCCACAAATGCTTCCAAATGATAAATGGCTTTGCTGCCCAGCTGTAGTCGGTGCTCATAGTAGGCTGCCATCTGTGCCACTTCCCCTTTCAGCTGCCCATCACAGTTATGGAGGAGTTCTGAGAGGAGGCCCTACAGGAAGTACGGATGACTTACAGCGCAGTCAAGCAGGAAAAAGTCAAACGTGCATACTCTTCTCACCCATAAAAGGTAAAGCTTATACACATAAAGGTAGTTTTTATGTGCACATGCTACTAATGCAAAGTATTAACTTCTGTATATAGAAGAGCACTTTTTTTGTGTATTCAGTACAATTTGATTTTGTTTACATTACTACAAAACCCCATGAACAGCCTCACATCCCAAGTCAGTAAATTTTGCTAAGAGGCCAGGAGGCCAATCCTACAAAAGCCTAGACTATACCAATATCTTCAGCTTATACCATGTCTTTCCTGGAATGTCTGTTCCCCAGGCATTTATAGAGTTCCATCCTCTTAGTTCTGAGTGCCAGCTGAAAAGGACCTTTCCCTTTCCATGGCTGTGCATAACTGGGTTCCATTATTACAATTTCATTTTTCTACCTTTAAAGACTCACATAGCAAAGAATAAATCACTATCTGCAAATATAACAAAATGTTGTAGATGATGATATACCTTAGCATTATAAAAGCTCTGTGATCACATAGCCAGTGTCCAGGTTTAGCTCTGAAAGTTCAAGATGTACAATGGAGCCACTTACCTTCATTATAATCTCAGGAGGAATACAATGAGTTAGAAGCTCATAGAGCCTTCCACGGACTTCAAGGAGCCTATATGAAACAAAGGAATTGCTACTTTGTGATAAAAAGCAAGGAGAAATTTTAATCCACTAATCAGTAGAGTTCCATGTTATTAACCTGATGCAGAGAGAAGCTGTCTTGGACATGTGCTCTATGAATAAGTGACAGCCCCAGTCTGTCCCATTTTAGATTGTCTGATCAGACAGACTCATTCTGTGGCCCAAGTGGCCCGAACCTCACGAGGTAGCTCATACTGGCTTTGAATCAGTAGCCATCTTCCTGCCTCACTAGGATACACCGCCACAACCAAGGATCAGCTCATTTTTGTATATAGCAAAAGGCTATAAGCTTTCTAAGAACTTTGTATTTCTCTTCATAGACCCTGTCCTTGGTTGGGCATGGCGGTCTCTTCTAGTTCCAGAACACTGTCACACACTCTCTTTACTCTCTGTATTAAAGCGGAACAGTGTCATCAAGATACAAATGTCATGTTGACTAAGTTAGGATGACAGCTGAAGGTCAGCATCTTTCTAAGTACGTTCTGCATCAATTTCAAGGCAATTATAACAATTACAATTATTCTCTCAGCCTGAGCACACTAGGCAGTTCATGCTATGCACTAAAACTAAGCTATCTAACATTCTGGGGAAAAAAAAAAAACAGAAAGAGTTCAAAATTTATTTTATAAATAAAAGTTCAATTATACACGTTAACAGACTAAGGAAAAGCATAAACTATAAAGTAACAACTTAGCCCGCTATATTTCAGACATTAAATGATTTTTTTTTTCCTTTCAAATGAGGCTCAAGACTGACTTGTACTTGTAAATGTCATGGTATCTCTGCCCCCTGCACACTGTTACCTCTGTGGCGTCTGCTGACTGACAATAGCATTTGCGGTCTCCCTCAGATACACCTCCCAGTCTGTCTCTGGGATTTCTTGGTCTTCCGTAAAAGGGTATCTATGAAACACAAAGAAAATAAGTGAACAACAAAGTCTCATGTCCCAGAGTGCTACCTGCTGCCATAGCCCCACTCACTGCTGCACTCTGCAGGCCTCACACATAAGTAAGGCTTTCCTGAGGTTTCGGCATGACTTCTCGGCCAGCCTACGGGCCAATGTCGAAGGGAGAGCCAGACCTTCCTTCCTGCAGACAGTGGATAGTACACTGCAAATCTGTAAGAAAAATTAACAGAGAAGCACCGTGAGGCAATTTCTCACTACTGTTTGCATCAACGTGGAAGCCTTTCACAGTCCTGCTCTGTGCTGCCTCCTACAGGACACGTAAGGTGCTGCAGTGTGCAATCTGTCTGCATCAACTAGGAGCAGGAAGTAAAACCACAAGGTTTTGCTGCATACAACCTTCCACTATCTACTGTGAGTTGGAAAGCTGTCTATTGTGTGAAACCAGTACATTTTATTGACAGCTATTAAGATGAAAAGGGACCAGGGACTGTCACATTATCTACTTCCTCTACGTTCCCATTCCCCCTACAACTAAGTAAATCAGCTTGAGGTAGAAGATACTAAATACTTCAGAAGACTTCACGAAGCTTGAATTCCTAATGCTCATCTGTTAAGAGTAGAAGACAAAGAGAACACGGTCTATATTTGTATTCACCACTAAACACATCACTATCACTTGGCACCTATTAAAGGCTGGCCTTTGGCTCTCTCTGCAGCTGCCCTTCAATGACTGATAGGCCTCACTATGTCTCAGAAAACAAAACTGGAACTGAAGGGTTTCTGGAAAACAACCCAACTTACATCTTCGATGCTGGGAGCAGGCACACGAACTGCCAGGCACCTGCTTCGGATCGGGGGTATCACCTTGGATGTGGAATTGCAGCACAAGATGAGCCTGCAGGTAGACATGTATTTCTCCATAGTTCTGCGTAAGGCATGCTGAGCATCCTTTGTGAGTTTGTCCACCTCTGTCAATAATACCACTGGGTCAAAGAGAAACAAAACCAGCTTTAACTGGAGGCCACTGAAGCCTTAATTTCTGCCTTTGCTGTGTCCGAATCAATCAGCAGGAAATCCTAAATAGATACCTGATAGTCTACTTTTATAAAAGAACAAATCAGATTTACAGAAGAATATTTTTAATTTTTTTAATTTTATAATCAAACAAGACTAAAAAACACTGGTCAAAATGAAGTTAACTTAGGACGTCTATACGTCCTTAGAACATCCAGCCTTTACCATTGATAACAAAGCTACAAGACAAGGAGGTGTTGCTCTACACTGTAAGTTTTAAGTAATCTGTTAATACTCTGGAAAGCTCTGTTACAATCATCACAGCAGGTGGGTACTGCCAAGAAGAGACTATGGAAGCACATAGAGGAAGATTGCATCTGGCTACAGTCAAGGCTAAGACCAGTCAGTCAGCCTTAAGTGGTTCAGGAATGGTGCAAGGGACAAATCCAACTTTCAAACTTTTATCCTATTATCCATCAGTTTCCAAAGGATGGCAGTAGCAGCGGGCTTTCATTTTAGATACACTCACAGACAAAGCAACCTTTACATCTAAGTCAAACTATATCCACATCTGTGCTGACAGGAACAAACAATGACAAAGAAGCAGCATCGTGCTTGAGTAAGAAAGGAGGAATCCATGACACTTGTCCCAGCGGTTAGGGCTCTGAACCCTAAACTGCCCACAGGACACATTAGAAATTGTAAGCAGATCACATAGGGCCCAATCTGTGGCTGAGAACACGGGACCCTGCAACAGTAACGTCTAGGGAAGTGGAGGTTTCTCAAAATGCTAAGGTGATGGATGCTCCACACAGAGCCCAGCAGCAGAAGCTAGCTGAGCAGAGCAGGAAACAGACAGGAAAAAGGATGTCAGTGGCAGGAACAGCAAAGGAGCAGAGATGGAAGCACAGGGCCATGGGCCTCACTGCTTTCTGAAAAGAAAACCCAGGACCTCCTAAGGACCAAACCTGAGAATCCCTCTCTGGCCTCCTACTTTCAAAGGCTACGGGAAAAATCTACTTTCTTTTAAAATTCACATTTTATAAAAAATAGTCAACAGGAAAGAAACACATTGAATTCAAAGGTCTAAGAAATACATTATTTTCAAGTAACCATGAATTTAATGGAAAAAACATGTTACTCTAACATGGGAAGCACAGTGACCAAGTTCCGACCGAGGACTCATAAAAAGCTAGGCATACACCTCAGTTCTAGTGGCACAGAGACAGGTGTGACCCTAGAACTCACTGTCCTATCAGCAGAGCTGTTCAATCACCTGCAGGTATCAGTGACAAGATAAAGAATGAGCTAGGAAGACAGGAGTGTCAACCTCCGTCCACGACATGCACTCACTCACATGTGTACTGTATGTTCTTTCTTATTTTACATGATCTGTGCTCCCGTTATCTTGCTCTGAAATGTCAAATAGATACCACAGACAGAAGACTGAACACCATGAGCAGAGACCAGGGCTTCCATTCATATGTCTTTTTTCTTTTTTTTTTTTTCTGACAGGCCTCTACATGCAGGCCTGGCTGCCCTAGAGCTCACTCTATAAAACAGGCTGGCTTGGAACTTTCAGAGATCCTCCTGTCTCTGCCTCCCGGGCACTCAGATTAAGGGTGGGTGCAACCTTGCACAGCACGCATTCATTTGTACTCCAATGTAAAAGCACTGATGGTCCCCAGCCTCACAGAAAGCCCCTCACCTTTGAAGTCTCTTTGTGAGCTGGTTTCAAGTTGTTGTGACTGGGCCACTGTCTTCAGCATCTCCTGAATTACAACTCGGTCGCTGTTCCCCGCATCACTACACGACACCAGAATGATGGTCACATGGATGTAAACACTCACCAAGTATTGCACCCTCACTCTTAATCTGTTATTACGTGAACACTATCAGGAAGTTTGCTTTCTTCTGTTTGTGTTTTGCTGAAACTAGTAATATCTAATTACAAGTAGGAACCTTGAAACTTGAGATCTTTTAGGCTCAGTAGCAAATTTAAATTGTACCACCACTAAAAACATTGTGTCCTTACAGCAGTTTGTTCTTACTTTGACAGCAAAACTACAAGTTTAACAAGTATCTTGATAATGCCTTGATAGTAACAAGTACTTGAAACTGCACAACACAGTTTTCCTTTGCTAGCTACAGCTGGACCACAACATCTGGATGCTGGTGAGCACTTTCCAGTCACTATGGAGCAAACACACTTACTTTTATAATGTGATCCATTCCTAAGCTTTTCCTTGATGAATCCTCTCAGGGTTACACAGGGACTGCCACCAAATCCACATACACAAGAGCTCAAGACTCCTCCTTCCACTCCCTCCACTGCACTCATTCCTTTACATAGACACTCACCTCGGTGACATGGACCATGGTACCCACTGACCTAAGGGACCTCTGACAACAGTATTTTAGAAAAACTCTAAGCTGGAGGACAATGACTATATATATATTTTTTTTTTTCTAAATCTCTAATTACTTTCCTAAGAATATTCAGGAGCAGTTTACCTGGGATTAACTTCAAGGTGGTAGTTGCTTGCAATGGTGCTGATTTCAATTTTTTTTTTAGACGGGGTCTGTGAATGAAACAAGAATCGGTTCAACATTTACTTATTGGCTGTCTTCTTTTTATTTCGTGAATCACCAAATCACTACTGCCAACTATCTACAGTCTTCCATGTTAACACAGAAATAAAAGAAAAATATATTCATAGACTCATTGTTTCATGCAAAATTAATGTATAAAGAAAGAAATTTTCATACACACCTATTTTGCTTTTCTCACTGAATAATGTGTCTTTGCGATCTCTTTCAAGACAACTGGTGTGATGTCATGACAGTGTTATCAACTCATAACATGCATGTTCTACAACTAATTATCCTTATAGATTTTCACTTTGTTGGCACTGTGCATGTCTGTGCCACCTATCCAAGGACCCATCAGCTGAACAAGAAATTAACATGTCTGTAAGGAAACTCTTCCTTCATACACTTGCACCTGTGTATGAACTGTTCTGCCTCACCATGGGCCTCAAACACAAATCAACCGTCCACAGACTCGACTCGCTAAATCCTCTGAAAGTAGTACAAAGCTAAGACTCATGTTGGTGATTTGCCATAAAACTTGCTATTTCTATTTCTTAAAATTAATTCATCCCAATAGTCTCTCTCTCCCGTCGTCCCTTCAAATAAACCTACCTTGCCTTAATCTAGTTTATATTAAACAATTTAGGGATGAACTAATACACCCGTTTCACTTCTCTTCTTCATAACCTTATCTCATTTCAGAAATGTGTCCTCCATATGGGATTTAGGGTGGCATCATACACTTTTTCAACATTAGTATTCTGACTGAAATTTATACCGTAACTTGGGACAGAGACTTCTAAATATTAAGCCTCCCGTGTGAGAACATACTTTATATTTCTATTTATTCAGTTCTTTTGTCTTGTAGAATATTGTTTCTTCTGAGTTAATTCAACATCACCCTCCTGAAGATTTTATTAACAGCATGACCATCCCCACTAAGCATTTTTTCCCTCTGAACACAAAATATCATTACGACACTGTTATTAGATGCCATGAAGGCCTTGAAATTGACATGGCATATTCTCTCATCCCACTGAGGTAAAAGGTAAAAAACCATAACCAAGGCAAGCTACACACTATCATGTGTAAGGAACTGCCAGTTCTGCTGGGCTGAGGACACTTGAGAGAAGGGCATTTCAGGGACTGGGGAAATGGCTGAGTGAAATACACTTGTGGTGTGGACACATGCAAGTTTGATGACTCCGTATAAAAGCTGTAGCGCTGGTCCAATTGCAACTGTCTGTAATACCAGGGACCTCAGAGAGGTGGGCGGCAGAGACAGGAGAATCCCCAGAAGCTCCCAGGTCCGCCTGCCAGCTGGGCTTGGCAGAGTGGAAGGAAATCTCTGTCTTAAATACAATGGGAAAGAGGACTGGCAGCTAACAGTAACTCTACTCATGCCACCTTCACCCACACAAGCACACAGACACACAACTTCCTAAGTCACACACTAGTCACTGGCTAGTGGTGGGGAGAGATATACACATGACCAGGATTAAAAGTCCCCTCCAGAAACATCTGCTAAGCTTCAACCCAAGATGCTTACTGTGATAGTCTGATGCTCAATTCTCAGTTTTTCCACCCCGATACCATAAAGTTCACGTAGAATACACATAATTCTTGTCTTTTTTCCAGCACCTGATGGTCCATATACTAAGAGGTGAGGAAAGTCTCCACACTGCACCTAAGGAAAAAAAGAACAAGACATTATATCTTAGTTAAACTGGGTGAACTAAGTTAAACAAACCACTTTTAAAGTTCCAAGATATTCTGTTTACCATCCAGCTCCAACAGAAAATGTACCAAACTCTGGACACTAATTTAATCTAATTTACATGCACTAAATGCTTAAAAGTAGGCACTCCCTAAGTAAGCTATCTGAAGGGCCCGTTTGAAACTAAGGGATGACAGAAGGCGAACCCAATCTCTGTAACTAAGACAGATGCTTGTCTGGCCCGGGCTCCCCATAATGGTCCTCTTGCTCAGAAGCAGGTGCGCTGATTTCCTTGTAAGTTCACTTGGAAGAGACAGAAGAACTTCACACTAGATCAAGGTTGATCAATGCTATGGAAAAGACAGCAGTAACAGAGTGCCATCAAACGAAAGAGTACTATTAACATGGGGTCTTGATCTTGCCACCGGGAAACTGAACATTAAAGCTTTTGCAAGGAAAACCGGCACGTGTATTAACGAAGCATAATATTCTATTTCAAATTAGTGCATGCATCACGAACCAAAACCAAAACCAAACCTAAAACATATCTTCCACTTCACCCTCGAGTCTTCCAAAAGCTCTCATATGAACGATCGCGGCACTCGTTAAAATAATCTCTCCTTTTCAGAAAAGCCTTAGCTGTGATTCCGCAGTAACTAAGAACAGGGTCCGGGGCACAGTCACCTCTATCAGCTTCCCACCTAAGCTCTCTGTAGCGGGAGAGCCCATCAGGCATTTGCAGTAACACCGAGGCCCGGGCACACCCCCATCCCCGCCCCCTACCGCCGCTGCTTGCTCCTGATTCTCCACTACACTGGCCTTCTTCTGGTCCCCACACCAAGCCATTGAGGTTCCCGGCAGCAAACACACCGCACTTTGAGGAACGCGTCACTCTGACCCCCTCGCTAGCACCGGGGCGCCCGCCTCCTCCCTCCCTCCCTCCCTTCCCTTCCCTTCCCTTCCCTTCCCTTCCCTTCCCTTCCCTTCCCCGGGCTGTGCAGGAAGCTGCTGAGCAGGGCGGCTCACCAGGTTGCGCAGCTGTGCTGCCTGTTCCTTATGATAGTCCAGCCGGGCAAGGGAGCTCGGCCGGTACTTGTCCACCCAGAGGCTCATGACCGCTCCACAGTCGCACCAGCGGACCCGCCGCTTAGACAGTAGAGTTTTCCCGCGAGCGCGAAAGCGTGCGACGTCACTTCCGGCACCCGGCGACTTCCGGATAGGGAGACTGGGCAATCTCAACCGGGAGTGGAGCAGTCGCTGCAGTTCCCACTTCCACCACTGCACCAACAGTCGCTGGATTTACCGGGCAGTGGCTGCCTCTTTGTTCTCACCCTGTAACATTTTAGAAAACATTCGAAGGAATTAAAGATGTATCTCTGACATTCAGGTTCGTCCAATCTGAGTTCTTAGGGAAGGAAATTCCCTCCATTTCATTCTTTCATTTATTCACTGATTCACAACTTCATTCTAATTAGTGCTACATAATCTGTTATCTTTATTAGTAGAACTGCTTTTCTTTAAAATAATAAACAAACTCCAATATTCAATGAGCATTTGCCTACATGCCTCTGTGAACTATATGTTCTGAACTAGGAAAGTAAAGGAAATAGAAAGTAAAGGAAATCAGAAGCGAAAGTACCCAGAAGCATGACAGACAACGTCCAAAGACAGGTAGTTCATGGTGGATCCTAGGGTATATTCTTTTAATCTAAAAGATTGAAAGAATGTGAAGAGAACATAGAAAAAAAAAAAACCTAGGTTTACTTGTTTTCACAAATACAACACACAGATGCCCCCAATAACATTTAGATCCCCAATAACATTTCGGTGTGTGTCCCAGGCAATATTTGCAATGAAATTAATTTTTATCTGAAATTAGATTTTAATTGGTTGCCCTGTATTTTTTAACTTATAACCATACTTGGAATTCTTCAACTTGTGAGACCTGAGGAAGTGGCTGGGAAGGAAGGATAGAGTCCTCAAATCATAGCCAGAGGGCCAAGGCCAGAGACACAGCTCTGATCTGCTCCCTGCAGTAGCTTCAGAAGTTTCTTTCAGACACCTGAAAGCTTGTTGCTATGGTTAATCTTGGTCATCAGCTTGATGAGATTTGGAATCACTATAGAAACTACTATATAGGTATGTTCCTAGGGGCAATGGAGTAGTGCTGCCTCTGGATTCCAGAGTTTGTAAGCAGAGCAAGGCCTCTCACTACACACCAGCACGAAGCAGGGCACTGAGCCCTTAATCTGGACTGAGGTTGAACAAAAGGTATTTGAAGCTTTAGAAACAGCTCTAGCATTGACTCCAGCCCTAAAACTTCCAGATGTCTCAAAACTTTTTCATCTGTTTGTCCATAAAACAAGACAGAAGGGCTTTTAATCCAAATTTTGGGACCATGGAAACACCCTGTGATGTACCTGTCCAAAGGATTGGACCCTGTAGCCACAAAATGGTCCATCTGTCTAAGCTGTGATAGCTACTGCTAGATTATGTAAGCTAGCTCACAAGCTAAATCTGGGTCTAAATCTTGTACTAACAGCACTCCATTACAAGACTGAGGCCCTCCTCTGAGGAGCACCACGCAGTTTTAATATGCTTGGCCCAGGGAAGGAGTAGCACTATTAGGGGGTGTGGCCTTGTTGGAAGATGTGTATCACTGTGGGGGTGGGCTTTGAGACTCTCCTCCTACCTACCAGGAAGCCAGTCTTCTGCTTGTCTTCAGAACAAGATATAGCACACCCAGCTCTTCCAGCCCCATGCCTGCCTGGACATTGCCATGCTTCCTGCCATGATGATAATGGAATGAACCTCTGAACCTGTAAGCCAGCCCTAATTAACAGTTATCCTTTAAAAGAGTTGCCTTGGTCTTGGTGTCTTTTCACAGTAATGGCAGCCCTAAGACACACCAGGATCTTGGCTGTCTAATGTTTGTGTAAGCCAGTACCAGGCCTTACCATACTTGAGTGCAAAGTGAGAAACTCATAGTTATCAAATCTGATCACCTCTTGCCTAATGACCACCTGCATTGCAGGTACTCTTCCATGAAAGATGAAACTAGATGCAAAGGAGCTGCAACAATTACTTTAACTGAAAATATTTGGGCCCAAGTCAGATATCTCATTCCAAAAAGGAGAACTGATTGGTCTGACCCAGGCTCTCAGATGGGAAAAAGGAAAGTCAACCACTGTATATACAGACAACTACTATGCTTTTAATTCTGTACATCTTCATAGTGTGACTGAAAGAGGGCTTCTCACTGCTGTGGAAAGGAAATTAAATAATCTTGGCCGTTCTAGAGACTATTAGGCTTCCCCTACAATTTACTGTCATCTACTGTTGGGCTGCTGGCCTAGCTGGCTGACAAGTGGCCTGAAGACCAGTGAGCCTTATTCATATTCTTATGATATACCATGACCTGGTGCTTTCCAGAGACTTCATGGTAATGAAGAAAAGAACAGCTCAAACTCACTGGCTGATAAAGGACATCAAAGGGAAAGATCATCCCCCACACCCTCACCCCCTGAAAACAATGGTCAGGACTCTGGTGGTTAACCCTTACCGGTCTGCTCATCTATGGTTCACAAAACTTTCTGAGCTGCTCAGACAAAGCTATGTAATACCTAGACGAGCCCTGCTACATGGGATGACTCAGCCAGATGCCAGGGTTGTGCTCAAGTGAATCCAAAACAGAGAGACCTTACCCAGAAAGGGTCCAAATGAGAGACCAACACCCCAGCAAACTACAGGAAAACTGACTTAAGCAAGTCAGTTTTTATTGGCATCCTGGGGGAGGATGAAGGCCCTTCCTAGTTTTTATAAATGCCTTTTCCAGATGGGTAAAAGTGCTCAAATAGTAGCTTAAAAAGCTCCTCCTGGAACTGGTCTCCTGATTTGTCCTCCCCCTAGCAATGGAGTCCAACAATGGCCTGGCTCTCATAGCCAAACCTCTCCATTAGTAGGTAAAGCTTTAGCTAGTGTGAATACAGACCAGTAGTAATCCATATTCCATCTTGATCTTTATTTAATGGTGCCCACATTCAATGTCTTGTTGTATTAATGTGTGTGTGTGTGTGTGTGTGTGTGTGAATTTATCTTAAAATAGAAATTAGAAACTGCCATATCCAGAGATCCATCCCATAATTAGCCTCCAAACGATGACACCATTGCATACACTAGCAAGATTTTGCTGAAAGGACCCTGATATAGCTCTCTCTTGTGAGACTAGGCCGGGGCCTAGCAAACACATAAGTAGATGCTCACAGTCAGCTATTGGATGGAGCACAGCGCCCCCAATGGAGGAGCTAGAGAAAGTATCCAAGGAGCTAAAGAGATCTGCAACCCTGTAGGTGCAACAACATTATGAACTAACCAGTACCCTGGAGCTCTTGACTCTAGCTGCATATGTATCAAAAGTTGGCCTAGTAAGCCATCACTGGAAAGAGAGGCCCATTGGACATGCAAACTTTATATGCCCCAGTACAGGGGAATGCCAGGGCCAAAAAATGGGAATGGGTGGGTAGGGAAGTTGGGGGGAGGGTATGGGGGACTTTTGGGATAGCATTCTAAATGTAATTGAGGAAAATATGTAATAATAAAAAATATTTTAAAAAAAGAAATTAGAGTTTACAATTCTATGTATGTGCTGTAGGCTGATTATGGGATGGATCCCCTTATAGGGCAGTCTCTAAATGGTCCATCCTTTCATCTCAGCTCCAATCTTTGTCTCTGTAACTCCTTCCATGGGTGTTTTGTTCCCAATTCTAAGAAGGATCAAAGTGTCCACACTTTCGTCTTCGTCCTTCTTGAGTTTCATGTGTTTTGCAAATTGTATCTTGGGTATTCTAAGTTTCTGGGCTAATATCCACTTATCAGTGAGTACATATCACGTGAGTTCTTTTGTGATTGGGTTACCTCACTCAGGATGATGCCCTCCAGGTCCATCCATTTGCCTAGGAATTTCATAAATTCATTCTTTTTAATAGCATTTCTCTTTTCAGACTGAAATATTACTTCCCGTAATTTCTTTAGTTCTTGTTTGTTGGATATACTTTTTTTTAGATTGCTTACATCGAGTCGCCATCTTGGTTCCGGGACTCAGCAGAACTTAGGAAATTAGTCTGAACAGGTTAGAGGGTGCGCCAGAGAACCTGACAGCTTCTGGGACGGGCAGAAGCACAGAGCCGCTGAGGCAGCAGCCTGGGCGGGCCGCAGACAACCGGCCACCATCCGGACCAGAGGACAGGTGTCCGCCTGGCTTGGGAGGCGACCTCAGCCTCAGCAGCAGCGGTCGCCATCTGGGTTCCGGGACTCCGCGGGACCTAGGAAATTAGTCTGAACAGGTTAGAGGGTGCACCAGAGAACCGGACAGCTTCTGGGACGGGCGGAAGCACAGAGCCGCTGAGGCAGCAGCCTGGGCGGGCCGCAGATAACCGGCCACCATCCGGACCAGAGGACAGGTGTCCGCCTGGCTTGGGAGGCGACCTCAGCCTCAGCAGCAGCGGTCGCCATCTGGGTTCCGGGACTCCGCGGGACCTAGGAAATTAGTCTGAACAGGTTAGAGGGTGCACCAGAGAACCGGACAGCTTCTGGGACGGGCGGAAGCACAGAGCCGCTGAGGCAGCAGCCTGGGCGGGCCGCAGATAACCGGCCACCATCCGGACCAGAGGACAGGTGTCCGCCTGGCTTGGGAGGCGGCCTCAGCCTCAGCAGCAGCAGTCGCCATCTTGGTTCCGGGACTCAGCAGAACTTAGGAAATTAGTCTGAACAGGTTAGAGGGTGCGCCAGAGAACCTGACAGCTTCTGGGACGGGCAGAAGCACAGAGCCGCTGAGGCAGCAGCCTGGGCGGGCCGCAGACAACCGGCCACCATCCGGACCAGAGGACAGGTGTCCGCCTGGCTTGGGAGGCGACCTCAGCCTCAGCAGCAGCGGTCGCCATCTGGGTTCCGGGACTCCGCGGGACCTAGGAAATTAGTCTGAACAGGTTAGAGGGTGCACCAGAGAACCGGACAGCTTCTGGGACGGGCGGAAGCACAGAGCCGCTGAGGCAGCAGCCTGGGCGGGCCGCAGATAACCGGCCACCATCCGGACCAGAGGACAGGTGTCCGCCTGGCTCGGGAGACGGCCTCGGCCTCAGGAGCAGCGGTCACCATCTTGGTTCCAGGACTCCCTGGAACTTAGGATTTTAGTCTGCACAGGTGAGAGTCTGCACCACAGAAGCTGACAGCTTCTGGGAACTGCCAAAGCAACACAGCTTCTGAGAGAGGCCCTGTTTTGGGCCTTCTTCTTCGACCAGGAGGAGGTCCAAAAACAAGATATCTGCACACCTTCCCTGTAAGAGAGCTTGCCAGCAGAGAGTGCTCTGAGCACTGAAACTCAGAGGAGAGAATCTGTCTCCCAGGTCTGCTGAGAGACGGTAACAGAATCACCAGAAGAACAATCTCTAAACAGAGTCAACTATAACTACTAACTCCAGAGATTACCAGATGGCGAAAGGTAAACGGAGGAATCCTACTAACAGGAACCAAGACCACTCACCATCATCAGAACCCAGTACTCCCACTTCGCCCAGTCCAGGGCACCCCAACACACCCGAAAACCTAGACCTAGATTTAAAAGCATATCTCATTATGATGGTAGAGGACATCAAGAAGGACTTTAATAAATCACTTAAAGAAATACAGGAGAACACTGCTAAAGAGTTACAAGTCCTTAAAGAAAAACAGGAAAACACAATCAAACAGGTAGAAGTCCTTACAGAAAAAGAGGAAAAAACATACAAACAGGTGATGGAAATGAACAAAACCATACTAGACCTAAAAAGGGAAGTAGAAACAATAAAGAAAACTCAAAGTGAGGCAACACTGGAGATAGAAACCCTAGGAAAGAAATCTGGAACCATAGATTTGAGCATCAGCAACAGAATACAAGAGATGGAAGAGAGAATCTCAGGTGCAGAAGATTCCATAGAGAACATCGGCACAACAATCAAAGAAAATGGAAAATGCAAAAAGATCCTAACTCAAAATATCCAGGAAATCCAGGACACAATGAGAAGACCAAACCTACGGATAATAGGAGTGGATGAGAATGAAGATTTTCAACTTAAAGGGCCAGCAAACATCTTCAACAAAATTATTGAAGAAAACTTCCCAAATATAAAGAAAGAGATACCTATGAACATACAAGAAGCCTACAGAACTCCAAATAGACTGGACCAGAAAAGAAATTCCTCCCGACACATAATAATCAGAACAACAAATGCACTAAATAAAGATAGAATACTAAAAGCGGTAAGGGAAAAAGGTCAAGTAACATACAAAGGCAAGCCTATCAGAATTACACCAGATTTTTCACCAGAGACTATGAAAGCCAGAAGAGCCTGGACAGATGTTATACAGACACTAAAAGAACACAAATTCCAGCCCAGGCTACTATACCCTGCCAAACTCTCAATTACCATAGATGGAGAAACCAAAGTATTCCACGACAAAACCAAATTCTCACATTATCTCTCCACGAATCCAGCCCTTCAAAGGGTAATAACAGAAAAAAACCAATACAAGAACGGGAACAATGCCCTAGAAAAAACAAGAAGGTAATCCCTCAACAAACCTAAAAGAAGACAGCCACAAGAACAGAATGCCAACTTTAACAACAAAAATAACAGGAAGCAACAATTACTTTTCCTTAATATCTCTTAACATCAATGGTCTCAACTCCCCAATAAAAAGACATAGACTAACAAACTGGCTACACAAACAAGACCCAACATTTTGCTGTTTACAGGAGACACATCTCAGAGAAAAAGATAGACACTACCTCAGAATAAAAGGCTGGAAAACAATTTTCCAAGCAAATGGTATGAAGAAACAAGCTGGAGTAGCCATCCTAATATCTGATAAGATTGACTTCCAACCCAAAGTCATCAAAAAAGACAAGGAGGGGCACTTTGTTCTCATCAAAGGTAAAATCCTCCAAGAGGAACTCTCAATTCTGAATATCTATGCGCCAAATACAAGGGCAGCCACATTCATTAAAGAAACTTTAGTAAAGCTCAAAGCACACATTGCACCTCACACAATAATAGTGGGAGACTTCAACACACCACTTTCACCAATGGACAGATCATGGAAACAGAAACTAAACAGGGACACACTGAAACTAACAGAAGTGATGAAACAAATGGATCTGACAGATATCTACAGAACATTTTATCCTAAAACAAAAGGATATACCTTCTTCTCAGCACCTCATGGTACCTTCTCCAAAATTGACCACATAATAGGCCACAAAACAGGCCTCAACAGATTCAAAAATATTGAAATTGTCCCATGTATCCTATCAGATCACCATGCACTAAGGCTGATCTTCAATAACAAAAAAAATAACAGAAAGCCAACACTCACGTGGAAACTGAACAACACTCTTCTCAATGATACCTTGGTCAAGGAAGGAATAAAGAAAGAAATTAAAGACTTTTTAGAGTTTAATGAAAATGAAGCCACAACGTACCCAAACCTTTGGGACACAATGAAAGCATTTCTAAGAGGGAAACTCATAGCTCTGAGTGCCTCCATGAAGAAACGGGAGAGAGCACATACTAGCAGCTTGACAACACATCTAAAAGCTCTAGAAAAAAAGGAAGCAAATTCACCCAAGAGGAGTAGACGGCAGGAAATAATCAAACTCAGGGGTGAAATCAACCAAGTGGAAACAAGAAGAACTATTCAAAGAATTAACCAAACGAGGAGTTGGTTCTTTGAGAAAATCAACAAGATAGATAAACCCTTAGCTAGACTCACTAGAGGGCACAGAGACAAAATCCTAATTAACAAAATCAGAACTGAAAAGGGAGACATAACAACAGATCCTGAAGAAATCCAAAACACCATCAGATCCTTCTACAAAAGGCTATACTCAACAAAACTGGAAAACCTGGACGAAATGGACAAATTTCTGGACAGATACCAGGTACCAAAGTTGAATCAGGATCAAGTTGACCTTCTAAACAGTCCCATATCCCCTAAAGAAATAGAAGCAGTTATAAATAGTCTCCCAGCCAAAAAAAGCCCAGGACCAGACGGGTTTAGTGCAGAGTTCTATCAGACCTTCAAAGAAGATCTAATTCCAGTTCTGCACAAACTTTTTCACAAGATAGAAGTAGAAAGTACTCTACCCAACTCATTTTATGAAGCCACTATTACTCTGATACCTAAACCACAGAAAGATCCAACAAAGATAGAGAACTTCAGACCAATTTCTCTTATGAATATCGATGCAAAAATCCTCAATAAAATTCTCGCTAACCGAATCCAAGATCACATTAAAGCAATCATCCATCCTGACCAAGTAGGTTTTATTCCAGGAATGCAGGGATGGTTTAATATACGAAAATCCATCAATGTAATCCACTATATAAACAAACTCAAAGACAAAAACCACATGATCATCTCGTTGGATGCAGAAAAAGCATTTGACAAGATCCAACACCCATTCATGATAAAAGTTCTGGAAAGATCAGGAATTCAAGGCCCATACCTAAACATGATAAAAGCAATCTACAGCAAACCAGTAGCCAACATCAAAGTAAATGGAGAGAAGCTGGAAGCAATCCCACTAAAATCAGGGACTAGACAAGGCTGCCCACTTTCTCCCTACCTTTTCAACATAGTACTTGAAGTATTAGCCAGAGCAATTCGACAACAAAAGGAGATCAAGGGGATACAAATTGGAAAAGAGGAAGTCAAAATATCACTTTTTGCAGATGATATGATAGTATATATAAGTGACCCTAAAAATTCCACCAGAGAACTCCTAAACCTGATAAACAGCTTCGGTGAAGTAGCTGGATATAAAATTAACTCAAACAAGTCAATGGCCTTTCTCTACACAAAGAATAAACAGGCTGAGAAAGAAATTAGGGAAACAACACCCTTCTCAATAGTCACAAATAATATAAAATATCTCGGCGTGACTCTAACTAAGGAAGTGAAAGATCTGTATGATAAAAACTTCAAGTCTCTGAAGAAAGAAATTAAAGAAGATCTCAGAAGATGGAAAGATCTCCCATGCTCATGGATTGGCAGGATCAATATTGTAAAAATGGCTATCTTGCCAAAAGCAATCTACAGATTCAATGCAATCCCCATCAAAATTCCAACTCAATTCTTCAATGAATTAGAAGGAGCAATTTGCAAATTCATCTGGAATAACAAAAAACCTAGGATAGCAAAAACTCTTCTCAAGGATAAAAGAACCTCTGGTGGAATCACCATGCCGGACCTAAAGCTTTACTACAGAGCAATTGTGGTAAAAACTGCATGGTACTGGTATAGAGACAGACAAGTAGACCAATGGAATAGAATTGAAGACCCAGAAATGAACCCACACACCTATGGTCACTTGATCTTCGACAAGGGAGCTAAAACCATCCAGTGGAAGAAAGACAGCATTTTCAACAAATGGTGCTGGCACAACTGGTTGTTATCATGTAGAAGAATGCGAATCGATCCATACTTATCTCCTTGTACTAAGGTCAAATCTAAATGGATCAAAGAACTTCACATAAAACCAGAGACACTGAAACTTATAGAGGAGAAAGTGGGGAAAAGCCTTGAAGATATGGGCACAGGGGAAAAATTCCTGAACAGAACAGCAATGGCTTGTGCTGTAAGATCGAGAATTGACAAATGGGACCTAATGAAACTCCAAAGTTTCTGCAAGGCAAAAGACACCGTCAATAAGACAAAGAGACCACCAACAGATTGGGAAAGGATCTTTACCTATCCTAAATCAGATAGGGGACTAATATCCAACATATATAAAGAACTCAAGAAGGTGGACTTCAGAAAATCAAACAACCCCATTAAAAAATGGGGCTCAGAACTGAACAAAGAATTCTCACCTGAGGAATACAGAATGGCAGAGAAGCACCTGAAAAAATGTTCAACATCCTTAATCATCAGGGAAATGCAAATCAAAACAACCCTGAGATTCCACCTCACACCAGTCAGAATGTCTAAGATCAAAAATTCAGGTGACAGCAGATGCTGGCGTGGATGTGGAGAAAGAGGAACACTCCTCCATTGTTGGTGGGATTGCAGGCTTGTACAACCACTCTGGAAATCCGTCTGGCGGTTCCTCAGAAAATTGGACATAGTACTACCGGAGGATCCAGCAATACCTCTCTTGGGCATATATCCAGAAGATGCCCCAACTGGTAAGAAGGACACATGCTCCACTATGTTCATAGCAGCATTATTTATAATAGCCAGAAGCTGGAAAGAACCCAGATGCCCCTCAACAGAGGAATGGATACAGAAAATGTGGTACATCTACACAATGGAGTACTACTCAGCTATTAAAAAGAATGAATTTATGAAATTCCTAGCCAAATGGATGGACCTGGAGGGCATCATCCTGAGTGAGGTAACACATTCACAAAGGAACTCACACAATATGTACTCACTGATAAGTGGATATTAGCCCAAAACCTAGGATACCCAAGATATAAGATACAATTTCCTAAACACATGAAACTCAAGAAAAATGAAGACTGAAGTGTAGACACTATGCCCCTCCTTAGAAGTGGGAACAAAACACCCTTGGAAGGAGTTACAGAGACAAAGTTTGGAGCTGAGATTAAAGGGTGGACCATGTAGAGACTGCCTTATCCAGGGATCCACCCCATAATCAGCATCCAAACGCTGACACCATTGCATACACTAGCAAGATTTTATCGAAAGGACCCAGATGTAGCTGTCTCTTGTGAGACTATGCCGGGGCCTAGCAAACACAGAAGTGGATGCCCACAGTCAGCTAATGGACGGATCACAGGGCTCCCAATGGAGGAGCTAGAGAAAGTACCCAAGGAGCTAAAGGGATCTGCAACCCTATAGGTGGATCAACATTATGAACTAACCAGTACCCCGGAGCTCTTGACTCTAGCTGCATATGTATCAAAAGATGACCTAGTCGGCCATCACTGGAAAGAGAGGCCCATTGGACACACAAACTTTATATGCCCCAGAACAGGGGAACGCCAGGGCCAAAAAGGGGGAGTGGGCGGGTAGGGGAGTGGGGGTGGGTGGGTATGGGGGGGACTTTTGGTATAGCATTGGAAATGTAAATGAGCTAAATACCTAATAAAAAATGGAAAGAAAAAAAAAAAAAAAAAAAAAAAAAAAAAAAGAGTTCAGGTATGCCCAACCCGGTACCGTCTCAAACATAATATACATGGGGCATTCATTCTGCCCCTGCAACCTGACCAGGGTCTGGTACCAGAACTCAAGCCAGCGTAATAAAGACATTGCCTCAACTCAAAAAAAAAAAAAAAAAAAAAAAAAAAAAAAAAAAAAGATTGCTTACATCATGGAAAGTTTTTCATGCTTCTTTTAATAAGCAGATGCTTTTACTGGGTACATTTCTCTAGGTTGGCTATCACAGTATTTTGAACTTGGCATGCTTTCCTGTAGAATTTTCCAGCTATCATAGATTCCATTGAGAAATCAACTGTTATTCTGATGCGTTTTCTACACAGGTGCCTTATGTTTTTTCTCTTACACCTTACAACACATACTCTTTTGTTATATTTTTAATTAAATAAAATTATTTAAAATTACATTTTCCTAGTGTTTTAATTATTATATGCTATGAGGAATTTTTCTGGTCATGTCTAATTGGTGTAATATGTATTCTTTGTACATGTTTATATTTCATTTCATAGTTTGAGAAACTCTTCTTCTGCAGATTTATTGAAAAACTGGTCCAAGACATAGGCCTAATATTTTTCTTCATTATCTATGTCAATAACTAAAAGTTTGGTTTCCTTATAGAACCCTCATTTAATTTTTTTCTTGTTTTCAATTTCTCATATCTATTGTTTATTTCTTATCCTGTATTCTATCTTTGAGTCCTAATTTGGTACCTTCTGCTTGATTCGTTTGACTTGTAAGAAACTCATTCCTTTGAGCTTCTAGTTGGGGGAATTTTGGCTTTCCAATTTCATAGTCATTTTACTCACTTCAGCTTGAGTCCTCTTCTCCTTCTCTACCTTCTTATTAAATTCCATGTATGAGTCTTGGATTATCTTTATCATTTATGTCAGCCTTGTGTTTGTCTTTTCTTCAACATCATGCAGGTCTTTATTCTCCTTATATCTCTGAGTTTATTAGGCTGAAAAGCCAGGTTATAAGCACACAGTGAGGGGAAATAGGGAGGGGCTGAGGGGGAATTAACAAAGAACAAAGAAGTAGGCATCTGGGGACATGAAGGCTGAATTCAGACTGTAGGCAGAGAGGCACCCTGAGTCCTATCTCAGGAATGTAGATTCCTCCTTAACAGCCCGGGGTGTCAAGCTGGGCTCAGCACATAACTCAGGTCCTTAGAAGTCTTGGGGGTCAAGAAGAGATAAGGAAGAGGGAACTATAATTCAAATTTTTAGGGTCTTAGGTGCCAGGAAGGGATAGGGAGGAGGAGGTGACCAGCTCCTAACACAAGGCCATTTGGCTTATTAGGGTGGGAAACTGCGAAAGGCTTACTTTCTCATGGTATGGTCTCCAACATATTTCTTTTCATTTCATTGAAATATTTCTTTAAACACCTTAAATTCATGTATAAAATTGATGAATATACTTTTCAATTCTCTGTCCTGAATTTTATTAGGTAATCAACATTGTCCAAGACTTCTTCAAGAATGGTAGGCTTTGCAGAGAATAAAATACAGGGTAAATTATATTGCTTTTATTTTTATAATGATGTTTGTGCATGTGGAGTATCTTCTTACATCTAATGTTCATATACACAAGGCATATTGGGGCAAAAGAAGACATATGTGCTTGCTGGGCCTTGAGGTTGAAAATGGTTTATGTGTAATAAAATTAAATGGGCAGAAGTGACTGGGCTGGTGTACAGCATATGGATACTCATTGATGCCGACATTATGGGGGTACGTCTGGCTGGATGTAGAGTTTGGATGTGGCACAGGAGAGTAATTTTGGGCTTAAATATATGTATGCAGGTTCTTGGAGGTAACCTAGTGTTTCATTGTGGTATAGGTTTATGTCTAGACTCAGCCTGAACTTTTGATATTGTACACTTGTAGATCTGGAAGGTTAGGAAAAAGAGGCGGGTTGGTTGTTCAGAGAGATGCATAGGTTAGATTCTGGAAAAAGATATGGGTGATCTGGCTGTGTGGAGAGATTGTATGAGAAGTAGAAGGGACTTGTGGGTCATGGTGACAAGGGAAGTTTCTAGTAGAAGCCTAGACCCTGATTAAATTACAGGTGTTTGTGGGCAAACTAGGCTGAGTCACTGGATTTAGGCCCTGGACTAGTTTGGGAGATTTGGCAATGAGGGATAGATACTAAAACCTGAGATGCTCACCTGGTTATACCCTTGAGGAAGAGAATGTAGGTCACCATAAGGACACTTACATCAAATATTAATAAGTAAGTTATAACATATGCATGAGAAAATATTACAGGACTGGAATCCAAAAAGAAAACATACTTCCTGTTTTCCTCATGCAAGTGCTGCATATACTGTAGCCTTCTAGTTAGTGAATATATAGAATTGTTGCTCATGAGTACATAAACACGAGACTGTACTTTGACCATTGTAGTCTTGTGCTATTTTACAACTTTTACATGGTATAAGTGAATGATGTCACTAATTTGAGAGGAGAAACATACTGCGTATTTCTGTGTGCAATGCAGTGGCAGCACCCATGAATCCACTAAACATGAGCTCTATGATAGCATTTGTACTTATAGGAGCAGAGTAGACCTGTCACAACACATGACAGATTATATCTGTCATATTTACTTTTTAAATATTATTAATTATTATATTTATTTACATCCCAAATGTTGCCCCCTCCCAGTACCTCCTAGAAAAGATTTTCCCCATTCCCCATTCCCCATCCCCTTTGCTTCTGAGAGAGTGGTCCTGGTATTCACCCCTCCCTGAGGTATCAAGTCTCTACAGGATTAGGTGCATCCTCCCCCACTGAGGCCAGACAAGGCAGTCCTCAGCTATATATGTGCCAAGAGCCTCAGACCAGCCCATGTATGCTCTTTTGTTGGTGACCTGAGAGCTCCCGTGCATCCAGGTTAGTTGACACTGTTGGTCTACCTATTGAGTTGTCAACCCCTTCAGTTCCTTCAATCTCTTCCCTAAATCTGCCATAAGGTTCCCCTACCTCAGTCTAATGCTTGGCTGTGAGTATCAGTCTTAATTCAGCTGCTGGTAGAGCCTCTCAGAGGACAGCCACGCTAGGCTCCTGTCTGCAAGTACAACATAGCATCAGTAATAGTGTCAGGGTTTAGTGTCTGCCCCATGGAATGGATCCCAAGTTGGGCTGGTCACTGGTTTGCCATTCATACTGTCTCTGTTCCATTTCCCACCCGCCCCTGCATTTCTTTCAGACAGGAACAATATTGGCTCAACAAAATTTTGAAGTTTGCTTGGTGTCCCCATCACTTTATTAAAGGGTCCTGTCTAACTACTGGAAGTTGATCTCTTTAGGTCCCATATCCCCACTATTGGACAATTTGGCTAATGCCACCCATATTGAATACTTGGAACCTCCCCCATCTCAGGTCTTTTTTACTTTCTTGAAGATCCTACCACCCTCCCCTCCCAGCAGCCGAATATTTTCATTCATTCCCCTGGCCCCTTGGGCTTCTCTCTTGTCTCCCCCCATAATCCTGTTCCCCTTTTCTTCTTACCTTCCTCTTTCCCAGCCAGGTCTCTCCCTCCCTCTGCCTCCCATGATTATTTTGTTCCCCTTTTAAGTAGGATTGAAACATCTTTTCTTGGGCATCCCTTCTTGTTTAACTTCTTAGGGTTGGTGGGGTACATGATGGATATTCTGTACTGTTTGTTGAATATTCACTTATCAGTGAGGACATACAATGCATATCATTTGAGGTCTCTGTTACCTTGCTCACAATGATATTTTGTATTTACATCCATTTGCCTGCAATATTCATGATGTCCCTGTTTGTAAGACCTGAAAATTGTCCTACTGTGTAAACGTACCACATTTTCTATATACCTTCATCAGTTGAGGGGCATGTGTGTTGCTTTCAGTTTCTGGCTATTAAGAGTAAGAGCATGTGTCCTTGTGATATTGTTGAGCATCTTTTGGGTATATGCCCAGGAGTGGTATAGCTAGGTCTTCAGGTAGAACAATTTTCAATTTTTTCAAGGAACCACCAGATTGAAACCACCAGATTGATTTCCAGAGTAGTTGTACCAGTTTGCAATCCCACCAGCTATGGAGGAGTGTTCCCCTTTCTCCATATCCTCACCAGCATGTGCTGTAGCTTGAATTTTTTATCTTAGCCATTCTGCTTGGTGTAAGGTGGAATCTCGGGGTGGTTTTGATTTGCATTTCCCCAATGACTAATGATGTTGAACATTTCTTTAAGTGTTTCTGACTATTCAAGATTCCTCTGTTGAAAATTGTCTGTTTAGCTTTGTTTCCCATTTTTAAATTTATTTAGGTTCTTTTGGAAGTTAACTTCTTGAGTTCTTTATATATTTTAGATATTAGCCCTCTAGTGCATGTAGGATTAGTGAAGATCTTTTCCCAATCTGTAGGTTGCTGTTTTGTCCTATTGACAGTGACATTTGACTTCCAAATTCTTCTCCATTTCAAAAGGTTCCATTTATCAATTGCTTAATCTAAGAACCTAAGCAATTGGTGCTTTGCTTAGGAAATTTTCCACTGTGCCAATGTATTCAAGTCTATTTCCCAAATTCTCATCTATTAGTTTAGTATATCGGGTTTCTTGTTGAGGTCTTTAGTCCACTTGTACTTGAGATTTTTGCAGTATGCTAAATATGGATCAATTTCCATTCTTCTACATGCAGACTGCCAATATGACCAGAACCGTTTATTGAAGATACTTTCTTTTTTCCACTGTAAAGTTTTGGCTTCTTTGTCAAATATCAAGAATCCTTAGGTATATTGGTTTATTTCTGGGTATTTGATTCTGTTCCATTGGTTGACCTGTCTGTCTCTGCACCACATGTTTTTTAATCACTATTCCTCTGTAGGACAGCTTGAAGTTGTGATCCCCCTAGAAGTTCGTTTATTGTTGAGGATTTTTTTTTTTTTTTTTTTTTTTTTTTTTTTTTTTTTGGCTATCCCAGTGTCTTAGTTAGGGTTTTACTGTTGTTAACAGATACCATGACCAGGGTAACTCTCATAAGGACAACATTTAATTGGGGCTGGCTTACAGGTTCAGAGGTTTAGTCCATTACCATCAAGAGGGGAACTTGGAGGCATCCAGGCAGGTATGGTTCATCTGCAGGTGAGAGTTCTACATCTTCATGCTAGCAGAATACTAGCTTCCAGGCAGCTAGGATGAGGCTCTTAAAACCCACACCCACAGTGACACACCTACTCCAACAAGGCCACACCTTCTAATAGTGCCACTCCCTAAGCCAAGCATAATATAAACTATGAAACCCAGGTTCTTTGTTTTTCCATATGAAGTTGAGAATTTTTCTTTCCTTGTCTATGAAGAATTGTGTTGGAATTTTGACCAAAGTTGTATTAAATCTGTAAATTGCTTTTAGTCAGATGACCATTTTCACTATGTTAATCCAACCAATCCATGAGTATGGGAGATCTTTCAGTCTTCCGAGGTCTTCTTGGATTCTTTCTTCAGTGACTTGAAGTTCTTGTCATATAGGTCTTACATTTGCTTGATCAGATTAACACCAAGATACTTTATATTATTTTTGGTTATTGTGAAGGGTGTTGTTTCCATATTTTTTCTCAGCCCATTTATCATTTATTTAAAACAAGGCTACTTGCTTCTTTGAGTTAATCCCTCCCTTCTTCAGTGGTCCCATAATGGTACCTGACACAAAGTAGAGAATTACTACTTGCAGAATTAACAAAATTTAAGAGATGATGATATACCTTAGCATTACAAAAGCTCTGTGATCACACAGCCAGTGTCCAGGTTTAGCTCTGTAAGTTCAAGATGTGCAATGGAGCCAGTTACCTTCATTATTATCTCAGGAGGAATACAATGAATTACCTAGAGCCTTCCATGGACTTCAAGGAGCCTATATGAAACAAAGGAATTGCTACTTTGTAATAAAAAGCAAGGAACAATTTTAATCCACCAATCACTAGAGTTGTATGTTCTTACTTGATCTATCAGCTTGATGCACAGAGAAGTTCCCATGGACCCAGGTTAGTTGACTCTTCCAGTTTTCTTGTGGTGCTATTGACCTTTCAGACTAGTTCAATACTATACCCCACTCTTCCAGAAGATTTCTGAAGCTCCAACTGATGTTTGGGCTATGGGTCTCTGAATCTGTTTCTATCTGCTTCTGGATGAAACTTCTCAGGAGACAGTTATGACAGGCTCCTGTCTCTAAGCATAGCAGATTATAATTAATAGGGTCATGGGTTGGCTCTTTCACATGAAATGGGTCTCAAGTTGGGGTAGTCATTGGTTGGCTGTTCTCTTAATGTCTGGTCCATCTTTATCACTGCACATCTTGTAGACAGGACACCTTTTGACCTAAAGTTTTGTGGGTGGGTTGATGTCCACCTCCCTCCACGGGAAGTCCCATCTAGTTACAGGAGGTGACCACCTCAATCTCTATATCTAGCTTCTAGGACTCTCAGCTAGGGCCACCCTATTGACTCCCGAGAGCCTACACTGCCCCAGGTCTCCAGAAAGTTTCTCTCCCAGCCCTCCATGCCTCCATCTCCCTATATTTGATCCCCATTTGTGTTCCCCTCCTCACCCCCATTCACACCTAGTTCCATCGACCTCTGAAGTCTATTTCATTTACTACTCTGAGTGAGATTCATGCGTTCTTCTTTAGGCCCTCCTTATTATTGTGTTTCTTTGGATCTGTGTACTGTAGAATGATTATCTTGTACTGTATAGCTAATGTCCAGTTATAAGTGAGTCCATACCATGCATGTCTTTCAGGGTTTAGGTTACCTTACCCAGGATGACATTTTCTAGGTCCACATTTACCTGCAAATTGCATGATGTCTTTGTTTTTAAAAGCTGAATAGTATTCCATTGTGTAGAGACACAACACTTTATTCTTCAGTTGAGGTAATTCTAGATTGTTTCCAGTTTCTGGATCTGATGAATGAAGCTGCTATGAACATATTTAAGCAAGAGTCCTAGTGGTAGGGTGGAGCATCTTTGTGTATATGCCCAGGAGTGAAACTCATATGGAGATCAGGTATGGGGAGAGGGGGCGGCAGGAGAAGGCTGAAAGAGAGAACAGAAATGAGTGAGGTATCTCTGGTACTAGTTGGAGACCTTAAACTGGGTGGGACACCCAGGAGTCTATGGGATTAACCCTAGCTGATAACACTAGAGATGTACTACATCCACTCCAGTAGTGACAAGTGCAACAGGCCCCGAAAACCTGGGCACTGTCCCGAGGCAAAAAGTTCATGGAAACTTAGTCTCCTGGAACCGTGGCATCCTGTATAAAGAATGCTCCAATGTCCTTGCTTTAGTTGGTAAACAGATCTGTGTGCTTTCCCTTAATTTTGCTTTATTACAAGTACTCCTAGGTATTGATATTTTGACTTGTAGCTAAGTTAGATTCTAGCATGGATAGCTAAGTCACTGCCCTGCACAGAAATTTACCATCATCTAGGAAGAAGGAAGTTTGTGACCTAAAGAGGAACCAGAGTAGATACTTAGAGCTATAGATAGCTGAGTTACACTCATACACAAAAAAGTATTTACAATGGCCTAGGGGAAAGGTGGACTATACAATAGACTACAGTAGGAACTATGGCAAGGACACAAAGCCCTTGCCCCTGGCTTCTAAGATTAAGTGGACCTTAGGTGGAGCTGTTTTTGATCCCAGTTGTTAACATTGAGTTTTACCCCAGTTGGTTCCTGCCAGTTCTTCCATGTTTGTATTCCTTTGTTTTGTGTAAGAATCCAGTAACCTCTTTGTACCTTGCCGGTGTGTCACCTAACTTCCCTATTTTCTTCTGTATAAAAAGTTTGATGCTCGATTTGACAAATTACATTCAGATCCACACTCTCTTGTGTTGAGTCTGTCTGTCAATTCCCGCCGACTCCTTGCCCACCTGCACCAGAGACTCATTCCATGCAGACAAGGGACCAAGAGGGTCTGCGGCAGAGATGGAGATATGGGGACTGAAGTGGGCACTTCATATAGCCAGGTGGGACATCAAACCCCACACACAAACATAACATGTATATGCTTGTGTGTGTGTATATTTCTTGAGGTAGAACTATTCCAAATTTTCTGAGAATATGTCAAACTGATTGCTAAAGTGTATGTGCAAGTTTGTACTCCCACCAGCAATGGAGCAGTGTTTCCCATACTCCACATCTGTACCAGCTGGTTGTTTGTGTCAACTTGATGCAAGCTGGAGTTATTACAGAGAAAGGAACCTCCCTTGAGGAAATGCCTCCATGAGATTCAGCTGTAAGGCATTTTCTCAATTAGTGACCAATGCAGGAGGGCCCATTGTGGGTGGTGCCATTCCTGGGCTGGTAGTTTTGGGTTTGAAAGAACCTAGTGGGGTAACCCCCACTCAATTCCTGATTCAGCGTGCGCCCAAAGAATCATGAAAAGACCGTCTTGATGTAAATACACAAGGTAGTTTAATGGCGGAGCTCCAGGTAGAAACATATCTCACGCAGGAGACAATGGATTTGACCACATGGCTTGAAAACTGGGGGTTTTATAGAAAAGGGTCTGGGGCTGGGGGAGGAATTGGTGTGGTTTCACATGACTGGTTCATTTTGAAAGACCCACAACGTGAGGACTCCCCCACATTCTGACCCAGGAGAGGCGACACCCCAAATTACTCATGAGAAACGGTCTACAGTGACAGCTGCCTGAAAACAGAAAACTAAAACCAAACACAAACTCTGGAAACCCAGGCGGGACTCAAACCCACCAGGTGGGACTTGAACCCACAATCTCAGAACTGAAAAACCAAGACACAAATTCACAATCTCAGAACTGAAAAACCAAGACACAAATTCAGCAGTGCCAAACTTAGACAACAGACAACATGTAAGGCTCACACAAACAAACGTACCTCCAAGGGGTCTTTCAGGGTTCCTGGGTGTCACGCAGATCTCAGTGGGACCTCCAAATGAAACCCCCACTCAACTCCCAATTCGGCGTGCACCCAAGAATCACAAACAGACTGTCGTGATGTAAATACACGAGGTAGTTTAATGGCAGAGCTCCGGGTCGAAAGGTATCTCACACAGGAGACAGTTGATTCAACCACAAGGCTTGAAAGCTAGGGGTTTTTATAGAAAAGGGGCTGGGACTGGGGGAGGAATTGGCACGGTTTCACATGATTGGTTCATTTAAACATCAGCAGGGAGGAAATGGCACAGTTTCGCATGATTGGTCCATTTAAACATCAGCAGACTGTACAAGCAGATAACATTTAACTTAGGTCAGAAGGTCGGGAGATAGGGAAGCACCGGGCCAGTCCGGATATGTCATTCTCTTTATCTTTATGGCCAAGCAGCCTCAGGAATGTCTTAACGACGGGCCAGTCCGTGCATGTCCTGGCCTGTTCTGCTATGTTCTCAGCCCCAGGTTTCAAAGCTCACAAACAACTCTTTGGGCTATTTGACATAAATTACATGAATCACAGGTCTCAAGTTTTATTTTCTTTCAATTTAAACATCAGCAGGGAGGAATTGGCACAGTTTCACATGATTGGTTCATTTAAACATCAGCAGACTGTACATGCAGATCGGGGTAACAGCAGAGCATCTGGTTAACATTTAACTTAGGTCAGAAGGGCGGGAGATAGGGAGGCGCCGGGCCAGTCCGGACATTCTTGTATGTCTTCCCTATCTTTATGGCTAGTTGGTTCCTGGGATGACTTTACAGCCTTTGTTCTTTGCTCTAAACCTAAAATGCCCTCCTAACTAGCAAGCCGCATGAGTCATGGACCTCGAATTTTAATTTTCTTTCAGGTTCTATATGAGAGCAAGCTGAGCAAGCCAGGGGAAGCAAGCCAGTAAATAACATCCTTCCACAGGCTCTGCATCAGCTCCTGCTTCCTACCCTGTTTGAATTCCTGTCCTGACTTCCTTTGGTGATGAACAGCAATGTGGAAGTGTAAGCTGAAGAACCCCTTTCCTCCCCAATTTGCTTCTTGGTCATGATGTTTGTGCAGGAGTAGAAACCCTGCCTAAGACAACATCCTAGCCAGAATGCTGTTGCTTCGGTTTTTATCTTAACCATTCTAACAGGGGTCAGATGGAATCTAAGAAAAATGTGTTTACCATTTCTTGACTGAATTCTAGAACTCCAAAATGTTTGTCAGCCAGATATTCCTCCTGGCATTCCAGGATAGAAGTTGGGGTTTTTTTCCCCCATTAAATTAAAAAAAAATAATTTTGTCTTGCATATATGGGTGTATGCCTACATCTGTGTCTGTGCACCATGTGTATGCAGTGCCTGCAAAGGCCAGAATAGAGTGGCTGATCTCCTGGAAATAGAGTTACAGAAGATTGTGGGCTTCCATGGAGTGCTGAGAACCAAACCCAGGTCCTCTGCACAATGAGCCAGTGCTCTTAACTGTTGTGACATCACCCCAGTCCCAGTTCTGTTTTCCTACTTTGTTTATACATGTAAACCAGAAGCATAAAGTCACTGGTGAACGTCAAACTTGGATACCAAACCTCAGTAAAGATAATTTATGAGTTAGAAGTCATTGCCAGGTCACCAGGTCTGTACTTCCTTAGCATCACATACATACTTAGCAAGTAATTGTGTGGTGCCTCATTCATGCACAGATTGTGCTAAGTTCTGTGCAGGATTCAATACTCTATGAGATTTAAGAATTTCATTGCTTTGTTTGCTCTTTTTATTCAGGTAAGGTATTACAAATGATAGCATTAAACAAGGAGCAGACAGTGAGTCAAAACTGTGTCACTGGAATTAAAATTATACACCATAGGTTTGCAACTGTGCAGTGCAATTCAATACCTGTACTGGTATAGTAAGTTTCCTAAGCCTCAGTGTTCTTGGCTCCATAATGGGGGCAAAACTTGGGGGAGAGCTGTGGTATCATGAGAACCTACATGTGGTAAGCATGAGAACCTACAAGGAAAGGTGCATCATAAGTTTCAAAGCACTAAGTTAGATTGTGTGGTGCAAAGGCAAGACACCCACACATTTATATATAATTTAAGCCAACAATGAACAAAACAACAAGAAGAATTTCACAGCCTGAAAGTATTAAGGAAATTTTCCAACTTCATCATGAGTATTCAGAATCTTTTACCTTTGCATCATATCTTTAGCGAAGACTGGAAGGCACATGCAACCCGTGTCATCAGAAGGGAAAGGGGGCAGGCTTCTGTCTCACCCTTGTCATCTAATTTATTGTATGCAAGACCATCATTTTTCCCCTTGATACAGTGGGAAACAGTCAATTGTACCCTTTGGAAGACAATAGATTGCTTGTAATAGGTACACTTAGAAGGTGGGATAGTGACAGGGTCTCACTCTGTTAACCAGGCTGACCTAAAACATGCTACATATCTAAGGTTGCCTTTAAACTCGTGGCTATGCTCCTGTTTCATCCTTGCAGGCGCTGGTGGTTACAGATGTGAACTGTCACACCTGGTTTCTTTTTGGTGATTTTAAACCCACCTTTTGCTACCATTACTGAAACAACTCCCTTAAAGGGCTTAGGTCCACAGTCTGTGCACTACTTATGCCACATGAGACAGGACAAAGAATCTGCATTTAATATAGAAGGAGGTGAGACATCTTGGTTCCGAAACTCCGCTGAGTGTATTCTGCACAGATGAGAGTGTGGACTACAGAAGCTAACAGCTTCTGGGACAGTTGGGAGCCACAGAGCTTCTGAGGCAGCCCCCTTTTCGGGCCCCAGACATCCGGACACTTTACTGACCAGAGGATAGCTGTCCAGCCAGCCCAGGAGCGCTTTGCCTGAGAATTGGCGGCAGACATCTTGGTTCCGGGACTCCGCCGAGATTAGTCTGCACAGGTGAGAGTGTGGACTACAGAATGTAACACCGTCTGTGACAGGCAGAAGCAACACAGCTTCGGGGACAGGTCCTGTTTTGGGCCTTCATCTTCAGCCAGGAGGGAGGTCCGAACGCCAGATATCTGTGCACCTTCCCTGTAAGAGGAGAGCTTGCCTGCAGAGAGTGCTCTCACCACTGAAACTCAGAGGAGAGAGCTAGTCTCCCAGGTCTGCTGATAGAGGCTAACAGAATCATGAGAGGAACAATCACTAACCAGAGACAACTAAATCAACTAACTCCAGGGATTACCAGATGGCGAAAGGTAAACGTAAGAATCTTACTAACAGAAACCAAGACCACTTGCCATCATCAGAACCCAACACTCCCACCTCGCCCAGTCCAGGGCACCCCAATACACCCGAAAAGCTAGACCCGGATTTAAAAGCATATCTCATGATGATGATAGAGGACATCAAGAAGGACTTTAATAACTCACTCAAAGAAATACAGGAGAACACTGCTAAACAGGTAGAGGTCCTTAAAAAGGAAGCACAAAAATCCCTTAAAGAATTGCAGGAAAACACGACCAAACAGGTGATGGAATTGAGTAAAACAATCCAAGACCTAAAAAGGGAAGTAGACACAATAAAGAAAACCCAAAGTGAGGCAACGCTGGAGATAGAAACCCTAGGAAAGAAATCTGGAACCATAGATGTGAGCATCAGCAACAGAATACAAAAGATGGAAGAGAGAATCTCAGGTGCAGAAGATTCCATAGAGAACATCGGCACAACAATCAAAGAAAATACAAAATGCAAAAAGATCGTAACTCAAAACATCCAGGAAACCCAGGACACAATGAGAAGACCAAACCTACAGATAATAGGAGTAGATGAGAATGACAATTTTCAACTCAAAGGGCCAGCAAATATCTTCAACAAAATTATAGAAGAAAACTTCCCAAACCTAAAGAAAGAGATGCCCATGAACATACAAGAAGCATACAAAACTCCAAATAGACTGGACCAGAAAAGAAATTCCTCCCGACACATAATAATCAGAACAACAAATGCACTAAATAAATATAGAATATTAAAAGCAGTAAGGGAAAAAGGTCAAGTAACATATAAAGGTAAGCCTATCAGAATTACACCAGATTTTTCACCAGAGACTATGAAAGCACGAAGAGCATGGACACTAAGAGAATACAATGCCAACCCAGGCTACTATACCCAGACAAACTTTCAATTACCTTAGATGGAGAAACAAAAGTATTCCACGACAGAACCAAATTCACACATTATCTTTCCACGAATCCCACCCTTCAATAATAACAGAAAATAAAAAATAAAAAGATAATAACAGAAAAAAAAAAACAATACAAGGACGGAAAACACATCCTAGAAAAAGCAATAAGGTAATCCCTCAACAAACCTGAAATAAAACAGCCACAAGAACAGAATGCCAACTTTAACAACAAAAATAATAGGAAGCAACAATTACTTTTCCTTAATATCTTTTACTATCAATGGACTCAACTCCCCAATAAAAAGACAGAGACCAACAGACTGGCTATACAAACACCGCCCAACATTTTGCTGCTTACAGGAAACCCATCTCAGGGAAAAAGATAGACACTACCTCAGAATGAGAGGCTGGAAAACGATTTTCCAAGCAAAAGGTTTGAAGAAACAAGCTGGAGTAGCCATTCTAATATCTAATAAAATCGACTTCCAACGCACAGTCATCAAAAAAGACAAGGAGGGGCACTTCATACTCATCAAAGGTAAAATCTTCCAAGAGGAACTCTCAATTCTGAATATCTATGCGCCAAATACAAGGGCAGCCACATTCATTAAAGAAACTTTAGTAAAGCTCAAAGCACACATTGCACCTCACACAATAATAGTGGGAGACTTCAACACACCACTTTCACCAATGGACAGATCATGGAAACAGAAACTAAACAGAGACACAGTGAAACTAACAGAAGTTATGAAACAAATGGATCTGACAGACATCTACAGAACATTTTTTCCTAAAACAAAAGGATATACCTTCTTCTCAGCACCTCATGGTACCTACTCCAAAATTGACCACATAAGTGGACACAAAACAAGCCTCAACATACACAAAAATATTAAAATTGTCCCATGCATCCTATCAGATCACCATAGACTAAGGCTGATCTTCAATAACAAAATAAATAATAGAAAGCCAACATTCACCTGGAAACTGAACAACACTCTTCTCAATAATACCTTGGTCAAGGAAGGAATAAAGAAAGAAATATAAGACTTTTTAGAGTTTAATGAAGATGAAGCCACATCATACCCAAACTTTTGGGACACAATGAAAGCATTTCTAAGAGGAAAACTCATAGCTCTGAGTGCCTCTAAAAAGAAACTAGAGAGAGCACACATTAACAGCCTGACAACATACCTAAAAGCTCTAGAACAAAAGGAAGCAAATTCACCCAAGAGGAGTAGACAGGAAATAATCAAACTCATGAGCAAAATCAACCAAGTGGAAACAAGAAAAACTATTCAAAGAATCAACCAAACAAGGAGAAAATCAACAAGATAGATAAACCCTTAGCCAGACTCTCTAGAGGGCACAGGGAAAGCATCCTAATTAAAAAAATCAGAAATGAAAAGGGAGACATAACAACAGATCCTGAAGAAATCCAAAACACCATCAGATCCTTCTACAAAAGGCTGTACACAACAAAACTGGAGAACCTGGATGAAACAGACAAGTTTCTAGACAGATACCAGGTACCAAAGTTAAATCAAGATCAGGTTAATGATCTAAACAGTCCTATATCCCCTAAAAAAATAGAAGCAATCATTAATAGTCTCCCAACCAAAAGAAGCCCAGGACCAGATGGGTTTAGTGCAGAGTTTTATCAGACCTTCAAAGAAGATCTAATCCCAGTTCTTCACAAACTATTCCACAAAATAGAAACAGAAGGTACTCTACCCAACTCATTCTATGAAGCCACAATTACTCTGATACCTAAACCATAAAAAGACCCAACAAAGATAGAGAACTTCAGACCAATTTCCCTTATGAATATTGATACAAAAATACTCATAAATTTCTCGCTAACCAAATCCAAGAAGACATCAAGACAATCATCCATCCTAACCAAGTGGGTTTCATCCCAGGGATGCAGGGATGGTTCAATATACGGAAATCCATCAACGTAATCCAGTATATAAACAAACTCAAAGACAAAAACCACATGATCATCTTGTTAGATGGGGAGAAAGCATTTGACAAAAATCCAACACCCATTCATGATAAAAGTCTTGGAAAGATCAGAAATTCAATGCCCATACCTAAACATGATAAAAGCAATCTACAGCAAACCAGTAGCCAACATCAAAGTAAATGGTGAGAAGCTGGAAGCAATCCCACTAAAATCAGGGCCTAGACAAGGCTGCCCACTTTCTCACCTACCTATTCAACATTGTACTTGAAGTCCTAGTCAGAGGACTTCAACAACAAAAGGAGATCAAGGGGATACAAATTGGAAAGGAGGAAATCAAAATATCACTTTTTGCAGATGATATGATAGTATATATAAGTTACCCTAAAAATTCTACCAGAGAACTCCTAAGCCTGATAAACAGTTTCATTGAAGTGCCTGGATATAAAATTAACTCAAACAAGTAAATGGCCTTTCTGTACACAAAGGATAAACAGGCTGAGGAAGAAATTAGGGAAACTACACCCTTCTCAATAGTCACAAATAATATAAAATACCTTGGTGTGACTCTAACTAAGGAAGTGAAAGATCTGTATGATAAGAACTTCAAGTCTCTGATGAAAGAAATTAAAGAAGATCTCAGAAGATGGAAAGATCTCCCATGCTCATGGATCAATATAGTAAAAATAGCTATCTTGCCAAAATCAATCTACAGATTCAATGCAATCCCCATCAAAATTCCAACTCAATTCTTCAACGAATTAGAAAGGGCAATCTGCAGATTCATCTGGAATAACAAAAAACCTAGGATAGCAAAAAATCTTCTCAAGGATAAAAGAACCTCTGGTGGAATCACCATGCCTGACCTAAAGCTGTACTACAGAGCAATTGTGGTAAAAACTGCATGGTACTGGTATAGGGACAGACAAGTAGACCAATGGAATAGAATTGAAGACCCAGAGATAAACCCACACACCTATGGTCACTTGATCTTTGACAAGGGAGCTTAAACCATCCAGTGGAAAAAAAGACAGAATTTTCAACAAATGGTGCTGGCACAACTGGCTGTTATCATGTAGAAGGATGCGAATTGATCCATTCCTATCTCCTTGTACTAAGGTAAAATCTAAGTGGATTAAGGAGCTCCAAATAAAACCAGAGACACTGACACTTATAGAGGAGAAAGTAGGGAAAAGCCTCGAAGATATGGGTACAGGGGAAAAATTCCTGAATAGAACAGCAATGGCTTGTGCTGTAAGATCGAGAATCGATAAATGGGACCTCATAAAATTGCAAAGCTTCTGCAAGGCAAAAGACACTGTCAATAAGACAAAAAGACCACCAACAGATTGGGAAAGGATCTTTACCTATCCTAAATAAGATAGGGGACTAATATCCAATATATATAAAGAACTCAAGAAGGTAGACTCCAGAAAATCAAATAACCCCATTAAAAAATGGGGTCCAGAGCTAAACAAAGAATTCTCACCTGAGGAATACCGAATGGCTGAGAAGCACCTGAAAAAATGTTCAACATCCTTAGTCATCAGGGAAATGCAAATCAAAACAACCCTGAGATTCCACCTCACACCAGTCAGAATGGCTAAGGTCAATAATTCATGTGACAGCAGATGCTGGCAAGGATGTGGAGAAAGAGGAACACTCCTCCATTGCTGGTGGGATTGCAAGCTTATACAACCACTCTGGAAATCAGTCTGGCGGTTCCTCAGGAAATTGGACATACTACTACCGGAGGATCCCGCAATACCTCTCCTGGGCATATATGCAGAAGATATTCCAACTGGTAAGAAGGACACATGCTCCACTATGTTCATAGCAGCCTTATTTTTAATAGCCAGAAGCTGGAAAGAACCCAGATGCCCCTCAACAGAGGGATGGATACAGAAAATGTGGTACATTTACATAATGGATTACTACTCAGCTATTAAAACATGAATTTATGAAATTCCTAGGCAAATGGATCGACCTGGAGGGCATCATCCTGAGTGAGGTAACCCAATCACAAAAGAACTCACACAATATGTACTCACTGATAAGTGGATATTAGCCCAGAAATTTAGAATACCCAAGATATAAGATACAATTTGCTAAACGCATGAAACTCAAGAAGAACGAAGACCAAAGTGTGGACACTTTGCCCCTTCTTAGAATTGGGAACAAAACACCCATGGAAGGCGTTACAGAGACAAAGTTTGGAGCTGAGACAAAAGGATGGACCATCTAGAGACTGCCATATCCGGGGATCCATTCCATAATCAGATTCCAAACGCTGACACCATTCCATACTGTAGTGGCTATTCCTGGTTGTCAACTTGACAATATTTGGAATGAACTACAATCCGGAATTGGAAGGCTCACCAGTGACCCTTATCTGGAGGCTTGGAGATCCTTATCTGGATCTTGGTTTGAAGATCTTGAGCCATAGTGGCTATGGATTCCAGAAGATTGAATCTCCGAGTTAAGGAACACACCTTTAATCTGGGCTATGCCTTTCATCTGGGATTAAAGGTGTGGTGGAACACACCTTTAATCTGGGCTACACCTTTTGCTGGAGACAATATAAGGACATTGGAAGAAGGGAGTCTAGCTCTTGCTCTTGCTCCTTCGCCTGCTTGCTGCGTGAGACTGAGTAACTGCTAGATCCTTGGACTTCCATTCACAGCTGCGACTGAACCATTGTTGGGAATTGGGCTGCCGACTGTAAGTCATCAATAAATTCCTTTACTATTTAGAAATTATCCATAAGTTCTGTGACTCTAGAGAACCCTGACTAATACAGAAGTTGGTACCAGGAGTGGTTCTAGAGTAACAGAAGTACAAGGATGAATCTTTTAAAATACTGGAATTGGCTTGTTGATCCACCAGCACTTTCAAATATTGAAACCTCTCCAGATTCTCTCCCTCCTGGGAGCTCAGAGAATTTTGAAGACCCATGGTTGAAACTATATTCTGAACTTAAAGAAGCTAATGCCCTTGATTTTCTTAATGAATTAGGTGATTCAGTGCACAAAGCTTTCTACAAGATGGGGAAAAAATCGAAAAATGATTTTACTGGCTGGCTGCTCTTAGTATCTGTGGAAAAAATGATGAATGAAAGGAAGGAGTTGTGTGATAAAATCGAAAGGCTCCAGACACAAGTAAACGATCTAAAAGTTGCTAAGTGTGTCCTTGAGGAGAATCTTCTCTCTTGTAGCAATAGAGCTCAAGTTGCAGAAAATCAAACAGAAACTCTCATTGTAAGGTTGGCTGAACTACAGAGAAAATTCAAGTCTCAGCCTCAGAGTGTGTCGACAGTTAAAGTAAGGGCTCTAATTGGCAAAGAATGGGATCCTACAACATGGGACGGGGATGTGTGGGAAGACCATGTTGAAGCTGAGAATTTTGAATCCTCAGATTCTCAAGGGTTTGCCCCACCTGAGGAAGTAGTACCCTCAGCCCCACCTCTTGAAATAATGCCTTCCCCACATGAGGAAATTAATTTTGCAGAGTCTGCTCACGGCCCACCAATAGTTTCTTCTAGACCTGTAACCAGACTCAAAGCAAAACAGGCTCCTAGAGGGGAGGTAGAAAGTATAGTCCATGAGGAAATTCGCTACACTACTAAGGAGCTCAATGAGTTTGCTAATTCATTCAAGCAGAAACCTGGTGAATATGTGTGGGAATGGATTTTAAGGGTGTGGGATAAGGGTGGAAGGAACATAAAACTAGAGCAGGCTGAGTTTATTGACATGGGTCCTCTGAGTAGAGATTCTAGGTTTAATACGGAAGCTCGCATAGTTAAAAAAGGTGTCAAAAGTTTGTTTGAATGGTTGGCTGAGGTGTTTATCAAAAGATGGCCTACTGGAAATGACTTGGAGATGCCTGATATTCCGTGGCTTAGTGTTGATGAAGGGATTTTAAGACTTAGGGAAATTGCAATGCTAGAGTGGATATATTGTGTAAAGCATAATTGTCCACAATGGGAAGGTCCAGAAGATATGCCTTTCACCAGCTCTATAAGACGCAAATTGGTGAGAGGGGCACCAGCACATTTGAAGGGTTTTGTTCTTTCCCTTTTCCTTGTGCCAGATCTTAGCATTGGAGATGCTTCTGCTCAATTAGATGAATTAAATTCACTGGGTTTAGTTGGATCCCGAGGTAACAAGGGCCAGGTGGCAGCATTGAATCGCCGGAGACAAGGTGATCCTAGTTATTATAATGGACAGCGTAGACAAAAGAATGTTTATAATAACATACCCAGTAATGGTCAGCACAGGAGAGGTGAAATTTATAATGGCATGACTCGCTTGGACCTTTGGTACTGGCTAATCAATCATGGTGTTTCCAGGAATGAAATACATAGGAAGCCTACTGCATATTTGTTTGATCTGTATAAGCAGAAAAATTCTCAAACAAATGAAAGAAAGGCTACATTAGATCGTGGTAAACAGCAATCTCGGCCAGTGAGTCAATTTCCAGACTTGAGACAGTTTGCAGATCCGGAACCCCTTGAATGAAGGGGTGGCCAGGTTCCTCTGAGGAAGGATCTTGATAAGACACTCAAAGGTTTTGCTGTTACCCTTTCTCCAGTTCTTCCCCAGAGGGACCTACGGCCTTTTACAAGGGTAACTGTACACTGGGGAAAAGGAAATAATCAGACTTTTCGGGGTCTGCTGGATACTGGTTCTGAGTTGACACTGATCCCAGGGGATCCCAAGAAACATTGTGGCCCTCCAGTTAAAGTAGGGGCTTATGGAGGGCAGGTGATTAATGGAGTTTTGACTGATGTCCGACTCACAGTAGGTCCAGTAGGTCCCCGGACACATCCTGTGGTGATTTCCCCAGTTCCAGAATGTATAATTGGGATAGATATACTCAGAAATTGGCAGAATTCTCATATTGGTTCCCTGAACTGTAGAGTGAGGGCTATTATGGTTGGAAAGGCCAAATGGAAGCCTTTAGAGTTGCCTCTGCCAAAGAAAATAGTGAATCAAAAACAGTATCGTATTCCTGGAGGAATTGCAGAAATTACTGCCACTATCAAGGACTTGAAAGATGCAGGGGTGGTGGTTCCCACCACATCTCCATTTAACTCTCCTATCTGGCCAGTGCAGAAAACAGATGGATCATGGAGAATGACAGTTGATTACCGAAAACTAAATCAGGTAGTAACTCCAATTGCAGCTGCTGTACCAGATGTAGTTTCCTTACTTGAGCAAATTAACACATCTCCTGGCACCTGGTATGCGGCTATTGATCTGGCAAATGCCTTCTTCTCAGTACCTGTCCATAAGGACCACCAGAAGCAATTTGCTTTCAGTTGGCAAGGCCAACAGTATACCTTCACAGTTTTGCCTCAAGGATATATTAACTCTCCTGCCCTGTGTCATAATTTAGTTAGAAGGGATCTTGATCGTTTGGATCTTCCACAAAATATCACATTGGTGCACTATATTGATGACATTATGCTGATTGGACCAAGTGAGCAGGAAGTAGCAACCACTTTGGACTCATTGGTAACACATATGCGTATCAGAGGATGGGAAATAAATCCAACCAAAATTCAAGGACCATCTACCTCAGTGAAATTCTTAGGAGTCCAGTGGTGTGGGGCATGCAGAGATATTCCTTCTAAGGTGAAAGATAAGTTATTGCACCTGGCCCCTCCTACAACCAAGAAAGAAGCACAACGTTTAGTGGGTCTATTTGGATTCTGGAGACAACATATCCCTCACTTGGGTGTGTTACTTAGGCCTATTTACCAAGTGACTCGGAAAGCTGCTAGCTTTGTGTGGGGCCTGGAACAGGAGAAGGCCCTTCAACAGGTCCAGGCTGCTGTGCAGGCTGCTCTACCACTTGGACCATATGACCCAGCAGATCCGATGGTACTTGAGGTGTCTGTGGCTGATAGAGATGCTGTTTGGAGCCTCTGGCAGGCCCCTGTAGGTGAATCACAGAAAAGGCCTTTGGGATTTTGGAGCAAAGCTCTACCATCATCTGCAGACAACTATTCTCCCTTTGAAAAACAGCTCTTGGCCTGCTATTGGGCCTTAGTGGAAACTGAACGTCTGACAATAGGACACCAAGTCACTATGTGACCTGAACTACCCATCATGAGCTGGGTACTATCAGACCCTGCAAGTCATAAAGTGGGACGTGCACAGCAGCAGTCTATTATCAAATGGAAGTGGTATATACGTGATCGGGCCAGAGCAGGTCCTGAAGGCACAAGCAAGTTACATGAAGAAGTTGCTCAAATGCCTATGGTTTCTACTCCTGTTACAATGCCATCTGCTGCCAAGCATGCGCCTATAGCCTCATGGGGTGTTCCCTATGATCAACTGACCGAAGAGGAGAAGGCTAGAGCCTGGTTTACTGATGGCTCTGCACGTTATGCAGGCACCACCCAGAAGTGGACAGCTGCAGCATTACAACCCCTTTCTGGGACAACCTTGAAAGACACAGGTGAAGGGAAATCTTCACAGTGGGCAGAACTTCGGGCAGTACACATGGTATTACAGTTTGTTTGCAAGAAGAAATGGCCAGATGTACGATTATTCACTGACTCATGGGCTGTAGCCAATGGATTGGCTGGATGGTCAGGCACTTGGAAAGATCACAATTGGAAAATTGGTGAGAAAGACATCTGGGGAAGAAGTATGTGGATAGACCTCTCCAAATGGGCAAAGGATGTGAAGATATTTGTGTCCCATGTAAATGCTCACCAAAAGGTGACTTCAGCCGAGGAGGAGTTCAATAATCAAGTGGATAAGATGACCCGTTCTGTGGACAATCAGCCTCTCTCCCCAGCCATCCCTGTCATTGCTCAATGGGCACATGAACAAAGTGGCCATGGTGGTCGAGATGGAGGTTATGCTTGGGCTCAGCAACATGGGCTTCCACTCACCAAAGCTGACCTGGCTACAGCTGCTGCTGATTGCCAGATTTGCCAACAGCAGAAACCAACACTGAGCCCCAGATATGGCACCATTCCTCGGGGTGACCAGCCAGCAACCTGGTGGCAGGTTGACTACATTGGACCACTTCCTTCGTGGAAAGGACAGCGTTTTGTTCTTACTGGAGTAGATACTTATTCTGGTTATGGATTTGCCTTTCCTGCACGTAATGCCTCTGCTAAAACCACCATTCACGGACTGACAGAATGCCTTATCTATCGTCATGGTATTCCACACAGTATTGCTTCTGACCAAGGAACTCATTTCACAGCCAGAGAAGTACGACAGTGGGCTCACGATCATGGAATTCACTGGTCTTACCACATTCCCCATCATCCTGAAGCAGCTGGGCTGATAGAAAGATGGAATGGCCTTTTGAAGACGCAGTTACAGCGCCAATTAGGTGGTAACAGCTTGGAAGGCTGGGGCAGAGTTCTTCAGAAGGCAGTATATGCTTTGAATCAGCGCTCGATATATGGTACAGTTTCACCCATAGCCAGGATTCATGGGTCCAGGAATCAAGGGGTGGAAAACGGAATAGTTCCACTTACTATCACTCCTAGTGACCCTCTAGGAAAATTTTTGCTTCCTGTCCCCATAACTCTAGGTTCTGCTGGCTTAGAAGTTTTGGCTCCAGAGAGGGGAGTGCTCCTACCAGGAGCTACAACAAACATTTCATTGAACTGGAAGCTCAGACTTCCCCCTGGTCATTTTGGGCTTCTAATGCCCTTAAACCAACAGGCTAAAAAAGGAATAACAGTGTTAGGAGGGGTGATAGATCCAGATTACCATGGGGAAATTGGATTACCTCTTCACAATGGTGGTAAGCAAGATTATGTCTGGAGTGCAGGAGATCCCTTAGGGCGTCTCTTAGTACTACCATGTCCTGTGATTAAAGTCAATGGGAAACTACAACAGCCTAATCCAAGCAGGATGACAAAGGACGCAGACCCATCAGGAATGAAGGTATGGGTCAATCCTCCAGGAAAAGAGCCAAGACCTGCTGAGGTGCTGGCTGAAGGTGAAGGAAATACAGAATGGGTAGTAGAGGAAGGTAGTTATAAATACCAATTAAGGCCACGTAACCAGTTGCAGAAACGAGGATTATAAAGTAATATGAATGCCCATTGTAAATTTACTAATACGTTTGCGATTGTACGAGGGATAGTTATATCATGTTAGGCGTATTTACAACCTTGTTATTGTTTCATGTGAACATGAGATATTATTTGTGTCAAGTTGACAAGGGGTGGATTGTAGTGGCTATTCCTGGTTGTCAACTTGACAATATTTGGAATGAACTACAATCCGGAATTGGAAGGCTCACCAGTGACCCTTATCTGGAGGCTTGGAGATCCTTATCTGGATCTTGGTTTGAAGATCTTGAGCCATAGTGGCTATGGATTCCAGAAGATTGAATCTCCGAGTTAAGGAACACACCTTTAATCTGGGCTATGCCTTTCATCTGGGATTAAAGGTGTGGTGGAACACACCTTTAATCTGGGCTACACCTTTTGCTGGAGACAATATAAGGACATTGGAAGAAGGGAGTCTAGCTCTTGCTCTTGCTCCTTCGCCTGCTTGCTGCGTGAGACTGAGTAACTGCTAGATCCTTGGACTTCCATTCACAGCTGCGACTGAACCATTGTTGGGAATTGGGCTGCCGACTGTAAGTCATCAATAAATTCCTTTACTATTTAGAAATTATCCATAAGTTCTGTGACTCTAGAGAACCCTGACTAATACACATACACTAGGAAGATTTTGCTGAAAGGACCCAGATATGGCTGTCTCCTGTGAAACTATGCTGGAGCCTGGCAAACACAGAAGTGGATGCTCACAGTCAGCTATTGGATGGATCACAGGGCCCCCAATGGAGGAGCTAGAGAAAGTACCCAAGGAGCTGAAGGGATCTGCAATCCTACAGGTGGAACAACAATATGAACTAACCAATACCCCCCCTCCCCTGGAACTCGTGTCTCTAGCTGCATATGAATCTATATATATGGAGGTAAGAGCGTTAGGTTTCAGAAAAAGACCAACTTGCTGTGGTCTGACAGGAGTCTTGGCATTAATAGCCTTGTGTGACCGTGAACAAGTTATACAAGTTTTTGTGGCCTCATTTTTCCCTTCTTCAAAATGAGGACTATACTGTAACTTAACTATAGAGCAAAACAGGAGTGAGAGGATGGCCCACGTGGTAAATGTATACCTGGGTTCGTAGTTTATGTAGTAATTTACGTATTTTAAACCTCTGTTCTTGCCTAACTCATCATGTTGATACGAGCATAGAAAGATAAAATTCCACGTTGCTTTGCACATAAGAAGCCCTTGATAAATATTTCGTACTCTTTGGTTTCTCTGAGTCACAGCCCTGGCAGTCCTGGAATCCAGCTGGCCTCGAACTCACAGATCTCCGCCTGTCTCTACCTCCCAAGCGGCAGAATTAAAGGAGTGTTCCAGCAAGTTCCTCTCACTGCCTTCTTATTTTTTTACCTTTACTTTCATAGAGCTGCACTTCAAGCACGTGGGAATGTCTGTCAGAAACACTGCCATCTAGTGGTTCATTCGACCTCCTCAGTTTCCTGTTTCAGTCCGTGGCGCCTGAAGGAAAAAAATGTATAAAGCCAACAGGTTTTCCTCCAAACCTTTGCTCCCCACACCCCCCACAACCCCCACCCCCACCCACCCACCCACCCCCGCCTCAAAAAAAGAAAGTGGTATGCCCTATCTTGGAGTTTTCAGTGCTGTGCCCCTTGGAGGAGGAACTTTGAAATGGTGGGTCACTGCTGCCCTCTACTGCCCACCGCAGGCTCAGGAACTGCTTGCAAAGGCCAAGGAGCTGCTCCAGAAACATCAGCTGTGTTTTGTGCAGGGCTTAGTGTGTTTGTATTCGTGTGTAGGCACACATGTGCACACTTAGGGCTGATAATCCATTTACTTTTCTCTTGACTGTGTTGACTTTCAACCATAGGCAATGTTTCCTTAAGCAAAATCAACCTACGTAGTAAAAGATTAACAGAACAGCGACATGAAAGAAAATAGTTAAAGCCGTTCTCGCATTGAGATGGCAGCTGGATCCGGTGTGTCACAGGCAGCTGGGAGGAAAGATTGCCTTAGCTTTCAGCAGTGTGTTGGGTGCTTCTGAGAGAAGCTTCTTGCTTCTATGAAATTTATTTGTTCCTGGACCAGAACAGAAATGGCCACAAACAAATGGAAGAGGTTGGATGTTAATGAAAGAGAAGACAGAATTATATATATGTTACATATATTATATATAAATATATATGTTTATATATATATATACATATATATACCATCATATATTTGACTGCTACCTGTCATGGTCCCATACTCTTGCTTCTTTTTTCAGGTAAGAACATTTGGGTAAAGAATTTCTTAGACTGAGTCTGGAGAGATGGCTCCACAGTAAGAGGACTAAAGTTCCTTTCCTAACATCCACATTTGGGTGGCTTACTACCTGTAACTTTAGTTACAGGGGATCTTATGCCACCTTCTAACCTCTATGGGTATCTTCTAGCCTTTACGGGTAACACACACACACACACACACACACACACGAATAAAAAAATGATAAAATCAAAAACAAAGGCTGGAGAGATGTCTCCATGATCAAGAGTACTGGCTGCTCTTCTGCATGACCTGGGTTTGATTCCCCGAGTATCTGCATGTTAGCTCAGAATCATCTATAACTCCATTCCCAGGGGATCTGAAACCCTGCTCTGGCCTCTGCTTGCAACATTCTTGCATGTAATGCAGAGGCATACATGCAGTCAAAACACCTCTAACCATCAAATATAATGTAAGCAAATAACAAACAAAAAATTAATAATTTCTCAGGCCATAAGTATTGAGGAAATTTCCTAATTTCACCATGAAGTCTTCAGAGTCCTTTACCTAAAATAACCAAGTCACACACATAGAATTCCGTAGTTGCGATAAGGAAGAAGGCAAAGGGCTGGCGAGATATCTCAGTGGGTAAAGGTACTTGCTCCCAACACTGATGACCTTAGTTCAATTCCCAACATGATAAAAGGAAAGATTAACTCCTGTTTGCAAGTTGTCCTCTGGATTCACACACACACACACACACACACACACACACACACAAAACACTATTTTGATAGATGAATTAAAATATTAAAATGTAAAAAGGAGTTGAGCTCATACTTGCATGGACCTCTGTTCTACTTCATTCTTAACCTTTCAGTAAGGGCCCTGGATCTGCACACAGTATCATCTTCACTTCTTCATAAGGCCGCAGTAGGACTTGATGAAGGCAGACCAGGGCTATCTAACAGAACCCAATCCTTGTTCTCCTATTGTGTTAAACCACATTTACTACATTGATGATTTGATTAATTTCTCCTTTCCCTTTGTAGTGATATTTTTTCTAACAATACTTCTTTTTCTTCTTTTTTTATGTCAGATTTATATTGATAAATTCTCACCCCACAAAACACACCCACACAATTAACTCAGAGCCAACTGATATTGATATAAATTAACCACCTAGATAAGACAAATTGTCCTGTAATTATCCATCTCTTCTAAGATATTTATAGCTACCTGTGGCTATTTATTTACTTATTTATCTATTTATTTTTACTAGATATTTTCTTTATTTACATTTCAAATGCTATCCACTTTCCTAGTTTCCTCTTCAAAATCCCCTATCCCCTCCCCCTTCACCCTACTCCCCAACCCACCCACTCATGCTTCCTGGCCTGTACCCCCAGAGCTCCCTGGGACTAAATCACCAATCAAAGAAAACACATGGTAGGACTCGTGTCTCTAGCTGCATATGCAGCAGAGGATGGCCTAGTCAGCTATCAATGGGAGGAGAGGCCCTTGGTCTTGTGGAGATATTAACAATACTTCTTGCCTTTGAACTCAATTTTTCCCAGACTTAGCTACCCAGTTGGATGCCTTGAAAATAATTAGGACTATGTGTTTAACCTGCTGTCCTACTGTGTGCTCACCTGTTTACATTTAAACCCCCTTTAAGAGAACACAGGAAACAAGCTTCAATGGCTTGGATTTCCCATGTAATAAGTTCTTACAACCTGAGCTAAGTGCACAGCATTAAACTGATATATTTAATCTATATAGTATTCTTCCATGCCCCTGACACAGAATAATGTATGTGTGTGCTGTGAACACTGCCAACAAGTCAAAAACAACTTTAAATAACAAATAACCCATAAATGTTGAAAGTGACATATGAATATAGATTACTAATGTCTGTGTGTGATTTCAAGTGCTATTCTGGGCTTGTGTGTGTTGGTAAAATAATTTCTTCCTTTGCAAAACTCTGCTTAAGGTTTCTATAGAAATGTAACCCTCATTTCTCTTCCCATAGCATGTTTTCTGTGTTCTTCAATAAATATAGGAAAAGTCCCTTTCTTAGGGACAGGCAACAGGACAAACAGATCAAAGACTACAAATGACAGAAAAACAGAAGACACAGGGAAAGAAGTAAAGAATTCAATTTTAGGTTTTCTCTTGGTCTAAACTATTGCAAAAGGTTTTTCATTTCTTAATATGATATCCATGTGCCCATTCACACATAAGATCTTGACAGCAAGATCTAGAAAAGTGGGGACACTGTCTGTGTCTGACCACATGTTTTTAATCTTAAAAACAGACCTGGTACATAAGGCAGATGTTGTACAAGTGAAGGAAGGGAAGGTTCTTTAGTGCTAGTAATTCATAAGCTTAGCTCTAAACCTGTTACTCTTCACATACCCACATGCTCAATGGTTAAAGAGACTACCTCACAAAGATCTCTTAGGAAAGATGATCTGGGTCTATGGTCCCTGAAGAAGGACAAAATTCATTTGATCTAAAGACCAATCTAGCATCTTACTCCCCCTTTTCTCTGTATAGGGCTTATGTTGCTCCAGTGTAAACACTGAGGTAGATTTAAATTGTTAATCCATTTTGGATTCTGTGATGCTAAATTGGTTGGCAGAGAAGTTTTAGAGAAAGAAAGATGATTTTGCTATGTCCTACTACAGTCTTGTTTCTTATACTTGATTATTCTCCTTAAAATGCATCACACTTATAAATTGGAATTGCAATAAAAATCTTTGTATGGTTTGTAGACAAGAGGAAGATATGTCTTTCCATATTTGTTAAGGCCTAGGTAAAATATTAAAGCCTCACAGAATGTTAAGGACCAGATAAAATGCTAAGGCCTAGATGAAATGGTAAGGCCTAGGTTACCAGGCTAGCCTAGCATTAGAAGGAAATTTGGTTATATGTTTCTGCTGTTACTAGGAAACTTTCTAATGCCAAGTTGATTACATGTTCTTTTATATTCTGTGCACTTAGAAACAAATCAGGATAAAAGTCAGTAGACTGTTTTGTCACAATTAGCTTGGACCCAAAACAACCACCCAACAGCATTTCCTGCACCTATGTATAAGCATTTATGGTATAAGCTGCCTCTGAGATGGACCCCAATAAGAGACACACCTTCACCAATAAAAGAAACTATTTGGAATAAGACTTCCAATTTGAGTAGCAGTCAAGAAATATTTAAGTTCCCAAAATGTCCCTAGGAACTTACATCCTATTAGGCAAAAAGAGACGTGTACATGGGTAACTGACATCCTGGTTGGCAAGTTATGACAAGTCCCATCCTGGTATACAAGTTAGGACATGAATGTTAGACAAGGCAAGTCCCCTGCCACAGTTGAATACCTTAATCAATGAAATTAGGATAAATATACAACAAAGACATGTTCCTAAGGAAATCTCCTATCACTCCTGATTGGTGAAATAACTTGGCACAGATGTGTGTGGATTTTGAACTTAAAAACCCTGTAGGACCTTAACTCAGTGTCATGATTCAGTTCCCAATCTGGACCATGGCCTTGGTCAATCAGTCCTGGCACAAGCTCAATAAACTATCCCTATCTGACTGAGATCAGTGTCCCTATGGTTTGTGAGGTGATTCCTGAACCCTGACAGTATGAAACAAGTTTGAAAAATGCAAAGACAAAGTCTTGTCTTCATGGTTAAATTAAACAGAAAGATAAGCTTTATGAGTTAGGACAATGTACACAGTGACACATCTGCTTTCCCAATGCATGTCCATTGAGTACTATTTTATAGATTTGACACTAAGATAATGATTCTCCAGCAATCTATTTTAGCTCTGCACCTGACATCCACGAACTGAGGGATGGACAGACTGAAGAGAAAATGGGAATGTCGATAGAAAATACACAAAGAGCAGGGAGGAGTCTCAAAGCTAAAATCCTTTTGTCATCAAAATCACACATTACAGATTTTAGACAGTTGTGTTCTTTAGCTTCACACCCAATAACAGTGATGCTGCACCATTCCCCAAATATCTCTGAAATAAAAACTAGGAAAATCGATTTGTAGTTTATCTACAAGAGTAGGGTGTCCTGCTTGCTATTGTTACATCAGAACAATGACAATGGAATGACATTTTTCTTTTCAGAAAAGTTGAGGGAACCAACTTAATCCACTTTCAAAGGAGGGCCTAAAAAGCCTTGTGAAAATGAATATACACTATACAAATATACACTCCCACAAAAACACATGTACACACATATACACATATAAGTGAATATAATTTTCCCACTTGGAATGCTCTAATAAAATCTGTGTTGCAGTGCAGTGTATTTTTTGAGAATGATAGAGGGCTAGGTAATATGAAGTACTCTACAGCATTCAGTAAAATAAAGTACTTACAGTGGGTCCAGATAGAGTGAAGGGGTTAGCTACATTTCTGACGTCAGTCAATCTGTAGGTTTTGTGGGATTAAGGAGTACCATCCAGACTAGTTGTCATCTATTGGCTGGACATTAGCTGCCAACACATTGGCAGCTGTATCTAATGAGTAATGCCCTAAACAGTTCCAAATTGCTCCAGACATGTTAGCTACACAGTCTTAGGGATATGAAAACAAAATCATGCTAGTTATGGCATCATTCTTGTCAATTTAACACACCTGGGAAGAAGGGTTCTCAGTTAAGGAATCACCTCTCAAGGATTGGCTTACGGACCTATTTGCGAGATATTTTGTTGTTGTTGTTGTTGTTGTTGCTGTTTAGTAACTGTAAGTATGTAGGTCTGGGGTATATATTTAAAAAATCAGCTGAGCAAGCCAAGGGGAGCAAGCCAATAGCAGTGTTTCTCCATCATCTCGGTTTCAGTTCTTGCCTTGGATTCACTGGATGATGGGCTGTAGTTTATAAGGTAAATAAATGCTTTCTTCACTAAATTGGTTTTGGCCGATGTTTTATCACAGTAACAGAAATGTAACCAGGGCAGTAATTTGTCGCACCCACCTCGTCTGTCCGGCAAGGAAAACGCAACACGGTCGGATTCTTCTCAACAGCTTTATTGCAGGAACGCCTCAATGCTACAGGAACTCCGGGAACACAGGGAGGACTGCTTATATACACCCCAGCACTGGGGAGGGCTATGTGTCCTCCTGGGATTGGTCAGTCTGCCGGCACCTTAATTTGCATGCACCAGCTCGGGAGGGGTTGGCGCCAGATTCAGGCTAGCGCCTGCCATCTTTTAGGCATCGGCTGCCTACAGTAATTGAAGAAAAACTCTGCACTGACTAAACCCTACTAATTGTTGTTTTCTAGAAGATTAGACTTGTATAACCACTCATACATCTTCAGCATATCTTCCTTTTGATACATGCACACATTTGAAAATTCAATCTATTCCAACCCATTTACAGAAACTCTAAGAGTCTATGAATCTATATCCTACCTGTAAATTATTATGAAATTATTGTACTATCTCAATTATATGCATTTGATGCCCATTTTCCATTAGATTTTCCTGGTCTTTATGAAGTGAGGGTCTCTTAGATAGAACTAAAACTGATAGCAGGCACCTTTGTTTAAAAAGCTACTCATGTGTCCAATCTGTCCTTTGAAATTTATTGTCCTTGTTAATCACATAACTGATGTATTTTATAGATTATGAAAAGCTGCCTCAATGTTTTGACTGTAGCCACCCATACCGGGAATTTTCTGAGTAGTTTTTAAATATAGTGCTCTGAATGAGAGTTGGCCCCCATAAGCTCATGTTATAAACACTTGGTCCCCAGCTTGTGGTCATATTTGGGGAGGTTCTGGAACTTTTAGGAAGTGGAGCTTTGCTAGGGGTATTGTGTGTCTGGGGAGGACTTTGAGAACGTGTGACCTAGACAACTTCTAGTTTGATCTCTCAGTTTCTTGGTGTACCAACAAAATGAGAACAGCTAGCTTCTTGTTCTAGGGGTCTTCAACCATTCCTCTTCTACTATTAGGAACTCCAATATGTAGAAGAATAAGTGTGAGCGCCCGACTCGCCAGCAAGAAAGACGCCACAACAGGATCCTTCTGCACACGTTTATTGGGAGAGCTTGATTGCAGAGGCGAAAAGACCCCGAGCCCCAGAACTGGCGCTACTTATATAGGCCTAGGAGGGGCGTGTCCACACCCGATTGGTTATGCTTTCAGTACCTCATTTATATGCCTTGGGCCAGGCTTTCGGTGCCTCATTTGCATGCCTCAGGCCAGGCTTCAGTGCCTCGTTTGCATGCCTCGGGCCAGGCAGTGACTCGGCAAAAAAACTCTACTGCACATGCGCACATTGGTTGTTTACCCAAACTTATAAGTGGTGGCCAGCAGTAGCCGGAGCCATCCTGCAATGGCGTATGTGGCTTCCCACAAATAAGTCACAATAAAACCTACTCTTCCTTAAGTTGCTTTTGATCAGAATGTTTATCACAACATTAAAGTAACATTCTATTTTTATTTATATACTACTATTTATTTTCATTTATATACTATTTTCATTTATCTTGGTCCATTCACCACACTAGTATGTCTTAAGAAATCAAAGAAAATATTAAAGTTTAGCAGTGATAAAAGAGATATTGGATTAGAAGTCTTTAAAATGGAGTGGTAGACAGAGTCCTATCTCTAAAAGTTAGATGAACCATGGTAATGAAGGCAAAAGAGTGTTGGGACCAAAAAGGTATAACTATAACTGTTTCTTACATCATATAGGTGGTACTAATTAAATTTAAGCTCTTTTGGAAGTGTTAAGATTGAGTATCATTGTGTGGGCCTAGCTCACCTGAATTTACAGAGCCTCTGCCTCCTGAGCACACTACCATGCATAGCTTAAATTTGAGTTTTGGTATTCCCTGATGAAACATCAAAATTGATGTTTCCAAGTTTTCTCTTGCTTACAATTAGCATGGGCATATTCTTTAAAAATCATATGTGACCTAGATATGTGTAAGACAATGTGTGTCATAAACAGAGTAAGGAAGACATTACTCACTAAAAATTCATAGTGTGAAGTATGCTGGTACTGAAGTCCTTTTTTTAGTGGTCACAAGGGATCCATTACTCATGAAGGCATGAAAGCTTAGGGTAGAATTACTTTTTAAAAATCATTGAGTACAATATTGTCTCTAGACAGGAATACCTTTCTATTGGTTTTCATTTTACTGTGGTGCTGATAATTGGTCACAAAAGGTAACATTTCAGCCATTAGACTGAGAATTTTCACATTCATTGTGAGTAGTTTATTAATGCATTGTTTAAAGCTGTGGTGTAATCACTAAATGATCATGATGTTCCTGACCCCTTCAAACATTTTTTTTTAATTCTTTCAAGATTTTGGTCCTCACAGGACTGACTGGACACATGTATGCTGGCTCTTGGGTGGACCAAAGTGAATAAAAACATCTAAATGAATTATATTAAATACTACATATTAAATACCTTTAATCTTATGCAACTTAGACATTTTTATTAAATTCTATTTGTTCACTTTACATCACAGTATCAGCCCCTCTCCTTCCCATTCTCCTTTCACACATAACCTGTCCCCATTCCTTCCTCCTTTTCTCCTTTGAGAAGGAAGAGCATCCCCCAACTGTACCACCTCCCCCCTGCTTCCTGCACATCAAGTTGCTACAGAACTAGGTATATCTTCTCCCACTGAGGCCAGGCAACACTGTCGTTTAGGAAAACTGAAATCCACAAGAATGCAAGCAACACATTCAGGGAGAGGCCCTGCTCCTGTTGTTGGAACCTCCTGCATAAAGACCAAATTTCTCATCTGCTACCTATGTTCAGGGGGCCTACGCCTGTGCTCACTATTTGGTTGGTGATTCATTCTCTGGAAGCCCCCGAGGTTCCACTTTGGTTGACTCTGTTGGCCTTCCTGTGGAGTCTCTGTCTTCTTCAGGTCCCTCAGTCCTTACCCTAACTCTTCCATAACACTCGCTGAGCTCCATCTAATGTTTCACTGTGGGTCTCTGCATTGCTTTTCATTGGCTGCTGGGTGGAGCCTCTCAGAAGATAGTTATGCTAGATTCCTGTCTGCAAGCATAACAAGATGTCATTAATAGTGTCAGAAATTGGTTCTTTCCCATGGGATGGGTCTCAATTTGGGGCAGTCATTGGTTGGCCATTCCCTCTGATCCACCCTATCTCTGTGCCTGCACATCTTGTAGGCAGGACACATTTTAGGTTGAAAGTTTTGTGAATGGGTTGCTGTCCTTATCCCTCCACCAGGAGTCCTCAGGCTATAGTAAGTGGCCACTTCAGGATCCATATTCCCCAATGCTAGGAGTCTCAGCTAGAGTCAACCCCATAACCCCCTTGAGGCTTCCCCCAATTCCAGGTCTCTGGCACATCCTAGTGATTGCCCCCACCCCCTGAAACCACTTCTGATTTCCCTTCTATCTCCTCTGCTCTCCTTTTCTGATTCACACAACCTGCCCATAACCCTCCCATCCACACTCCCACCCAGTCCCCTCCCTCCATCCTTCTCTGATATCTGTTTTATTTTCCTTTTTGAAAAAGATTCAACCATCCTCCCTTGTTATTTGGGTTCTTTAGGTCTGCTGATTATAGCATGATATCATGTATTTTATGGCTAATATCCACTTATAAGTGAGTATATACCTTGAAAGTCCTCTGTGCCTGGGTTACCTCACTCAGGATGATATTTTCTACTTCCATCCACTTGTCTTCAAAATTCATGAGGTCCTAACCCCATTTTCTTTATCCGTTCTTCAGTTCAGGGACATCTAGGTTGTTTTCAGTTTCTGGCTATTACGAATAAAGCTGCTATGAACATAGTTGAATAAGTATCCTTGTGGGTTGGTGGACATCTTTTCAGTATATGTTCAGGAGTGGTATACCTGGGTCTTGAGGTAGAACTATTACTAATTTTCTGAGAACTGGATAAATTGTTTTCCAAAGTGGTTGTAGAAGTTTGTAAATTTACCTGTATGGCTCATTATCCATAGTTCTGATGAAGTTTGTGAAAATGGGAAGAGAGGTGGAGGAATAATGATGTCCCCCTGGGATAGCAGCTTGACTTTCTCCAGAGGACTCACCAAGAGCAGAGAAGATTCCATATCTCTCTTGATTACTTTTGGTTGAAAGTCTGTTTTATTAAATATTATTAGATTCATTTGCTTGGAAAACCTTTTCCAGCCTTTTATTCTGAGATGATGTCTATCTTTGTTGCTGAAGTGTGATTCTTGTCTACAGCAAACCCTAACCCTAACCCAAATCCTAACCCTAACCCTAACCCTGATTCTGTTTATGAATTCATTCTGTTATTCTGTGGCAGACGCCATGTAGAAAAATCTGCAGTGGTCAAGTGAGCTCACTGGAGATGTCCCACTGTTCTGTTCAGCTTTGAAGGGTGACCCCAGAGACTGTCCCAGGATTGCTTCTTGCTACTGGTGTGCTTTCTCCTGTTTGTCATTGCCATAATCCTCATTTACTAGGCTTGGTGTGAATGGACATCAGGAGACCCTAGCTGCCTATCACTTGGTGTAATTACTCCCTGAGTGACAGGCTATCCTGTTGGGCAACCCTTGTACAGATCATTATGAAAATGAAAATTCTTGAGAGACCAGTCTGCGCAGGTGAGAGTGCGGAGTGCAGAAGCGACACAGCTTCTGGGACAGACCCCGTTTTAGGCTCCAGACATCTGAACACCTTCCCTGCCAGAGGAGAGGTGGCTACCTGGGAGGGCTCTGACTGCTGGAGCAGGTGAGGGAGCCATCTTGTGTTCCAGGTCCCTCAGAGACCAGTCTGCCCAAATGAGAGTGCAGACTGCAGAAGAGACTCAGCTTCTGGGACAGGCCCTGTTTTGGGCTCCAGACATCTGGGCACCTTCCCCGCCAGAGGAGAGGTGGCCGCTGGGGAAGGATCTGACTGCCTGAGCAGGTGAGGAAGCCATCTTGTGTCCCAGGTCCATCAGAGACCAGTCTGCACAGGTGAGCTAGCAGACTGCAGAAGTGACACAGCTTCTGGGACAGGCAGAAGTGACATAGCTTCTGGGACAGGCCTCATTTTGGGCTCCAGACATCCCGGCATCTTCCTCACCAGAGGAGAGGTGGCCGCCTGAGAGGGCTCTGACCGCCAGAGCAGGTGAGGGAGCCATCTTGTGTCCCCGGTCCCTTGGAGACCAATCTGCACAAGTTAGCTCACAGACTGTGGATGTTGAGTGAGTGGACTGCAGAAGTGACACAGCTTCTGAGACATGAAGAAGCGACACAGCTTTTGGGACAGGCAGAAGTGACATAGCTTCTGGGACAGGCCCTGTTTTGGGCTCCAGACATCTGGGCACCTTCCCCACCAGAGGAGAGGTAGCCTCCAGGGAAGACTCTGACTGCCTGAGCAGGTGAGGGAGCCATCTTGTGTCCTGGGTCCCTCAGAGACCAGTCTGCACAGGTGAGAGTGTGGACTACAGAAGCAACACAGCTTCTGGGACAAGCAGAAGTGACACAGCTTCTGGGACAGAGCCCATTTTGGGCTCCAGACATCTGGACACCTTCCCTGCCAGAGGAGAGGTAGCTGCCTGGGATGACTAGAGCAGGTGAGGGAGCCATCTTGTGTCCCGGGTCCCTCATAGACCAGTCTGTGCAGGTGAGTGTGCAGACTGCAGAGACAACACATTTTCTAGGACAGGCCCTGTTTCGGGCCTTCATCTTCAGCCAGGAGGCAGGTCTGAATGCCAGACCTCGGTGTACCTTGCCTGCAGACAGTACTCTGACCACTGAGACTCAGGAGAGAGCTGGACTCCCAGGACTTCTGACAGAGGCTAACAGAATCACAGGAGGAACAAACTCCAGCCAGAGACAACTATAACAACTAACACCAGAGAGTACCAGATGGCGAAAGGCAAATGTAAGAATCTTACAGAAACCAAGACCACTCACCATCATCAGAAGCCAGCACTCCCACCTCAGCCAGTCCTAGATACTCCAATACACCCAAAAAGCAAGACTCAGATTTAAAATCATATCTCATGATGAAGGTTGAAGACTTTAAGAAGGGCATTAATAACTCACTTAAAGAAATACAGAAAAGATGGCCTAGTCGGCCATCACTGCAAAGAGAGGCCCATTGGACTTGCAAACTTTATATGCCCCAGTACAGGGGAACGCCAGGGCCAAAAAGGGGGAGTGGGTGGGTAGGAGATTGGGGGGGTGGGTACGGGGGACCTTTGTGATAGCATTGAAAATGTAAACGAGGAAAATACCTCAGAGCTATGAGTTTTCCTCTTAGAAATGCTTTCATTGTGTCCCATAAGTTTGGGTATGAAGTGGCTTCATTTTCATTGAACTCTAAGAAGTCCTTAATTTCTTTCTTTGTTCTTTCCTTGACCAAGGTATCATTGAGAAGAGTATTGTTCAGTTTCCACGTGAATGTTGGATTTCTATTATTTATTTTGTTATTGAAGATCAGCCTTAGTGCATGGTGATCTGATAGAATGCATGGGACAATTTCAATATTTTTGTATCTGTTGAGGCCTGTTTTGTGACCTATTATGTGGTCAATTTTGGAGAAGGTACCATGAGGTGCTGAGAAGAAGGTATATCCTTTTGTTTTAGGAAAAAATGTTCTGTAGATATCTATCAGATCCATTTGTTTTATAACTTCTGTTAGTTTCACTGTGTCCCTGTTTAGTTTCTGTTTCCATGATCTGTCCATTGGTGAAAGTGGTGTGTTGAAGTCTCCCACTATTATTGTGTGAGGTGCAATGTGTGCTTTGAGATTTACTAAAGTTTCTTTAATGAATGTGGCTACCCTTGTATTTGGAGCATAGATATTCAGAATTGATAGTTCCTCTTGGAGGATTTTACCTTTGATGAGAATGAAGTGCCCCTCCTTGTCTTTTTTGATGACTTTGGGTTGGAAGTCAATCTTATCAGATATTAGGATGGCTACTCCAGCTTGTTTCTTCATACCATTTGCTTGGAAAATTGTTTTCCAGCCTTTCATTCTGAGGTAGTATCTATCTTTTTCTCTGAGATGGGTTTCCTGTAAGCAGCAAAATGTTGGGTCTTGTTTGTGTAGCCAGTTTGTTAGTCTATGTCTTTTTATTGGGGAGTTGAGACCATTGATATTAAGAGATATTAAGGAAAAGTAATTGTTGGTTCCTCTTATTTTTGTTGTTAAAGTTGGCATTCTGTTTTTGTGGCTGTCTTCTTTTAGGTTTGTTGAGGGATTACTTTCTTGTTTTTTCTAGGGCGAGGTTCCCGTCCTTGTATTGGTTTTTTTTTTTTTTTCTTTCTGTTATTATCCTTTGAAGGGCTGGATTCGTGGAAAGGTAATGTGTGAATTTGATTTTGTCGTGGAATACTTTGGTTTCTCCATCTATGGTAATTGAGAGTTTGGCTGGGTATAGTAGCCTTGGCTGGAATTTGTGTTCTCTTAGTGTCTGTATAACATCTGTCCAGGCTCTTCTGGCTTTCATAGTCTCTGGTGAAAAATCTGGTGTAATTCTGATTGGCTTGCCTTTATAAGTTACTTGACCTTTTTCCCTTACTGCTTTTAGTATTCTATCTTTATTTAGTGCATTTGTTGTTCTGATTATTATGTGTCGGGAGGAATTTCTTTTCTGGTAAAAATATGGAACGCTTCACGAATTTGCGTGTCATCCTTGCGCAGGGGCCATGCTAATCTTCTCTGTATCGTTCCAATTTTAGTATATGTGCTGCCAAAGCGAGCACCACATCTATCTTAATATGTGTTAGTATTTATGTTTGAGCATTTTGCAGCAGTTGTAACACTGAGTACAACTAGAGTTTATTATAATGCACTGTAAAACTGAAATCAACATAGATATGTAGTTATCATCTTCTTTTACCTTGATTTTGCTCCAGGAACATGAAGTAGCCAAAGTTGTTGCCAGAGTTGTTGGGGTTAGAACTTGGATTTTGGAAACCCTAATAAGCTAAGGTTCAGCCACTGTTCTCAATAGGCCAATGAAAGAGAAAAATAATAGTTTAAAGCAGAGAGAGGTTTATCTCTATATGGCCTCAACTGGAAACGGAAACAAGAGGTTAGTGACTCTCTTAGTCAGAGTTTCTATTCCTGCACAAACATCATGACCAAGAAGCAAGTTGGGGAGGAAAGGGTTTATTTGGCTTACACTTCCATACTGCTGTTCATCACCAAAGGAAGTCAGGACTGGAACTCAAGCAGGTCAGAAAGCAGGAGCTGATGCAGAGGCCATGAAGGGATGTTCTTTACTGGCTTGCTTCCCCTGGCTTGCTCAGCCTGCTCTCTTATAGAACCCAAGACTACCAGCCCAGAGATGGTCCCACCCACAAGAGGCCTTTCCCCCTTGATCACTAATTGAGAAAATGCCTTACAGTTGGATCTCATGGAGGCATTTCCTCAACTGAAGCTCCTTTCTCTGTGATAACTCCAGCTGTGTCAAGTTGACACAAAACTAGCCAGTACAATTGACCCCTTGTCAACTTGACACACAAAAACATCACTAGTAAGCCTCAACCCTTACAATCTTATTCATCCCCAAGATCTAAATAACTTTAAAAGTCCCACAGTCTTTACATATTCTTAAAATTTCAATCTCTTTAAAATATCCATCTCTTTTAAAATCCAAAGTCTTTTTACAATTTAAAGTCTCTTAACTGTGGGCTCCACTAAAACCGTTTCTTCCTTTAAGAGGGAAAATATCAGGGCACAGTCACAATCAAAAGCAAAAATCAATCTCCAACCGTCCAATGTCTGGGATCCAACTCACGATCTTCTGGGATCCTCCAAGGGCTTGGGTCACTTCTCCAGCCATGCCCTTTGTAGCACACGTGTTATCCTCTAGGCTACAGATGCCTGTACTCCACTGCTGCTGCTGCTCTTGGTGGTCATCTCATGGTACTGGCATCTCCAAAACACTCCATGACCCCTTCAGTCCTGGGCCTTCAATTGCAACTGAGGCTGCACCTTCACCAATGGCCTTCCATGGCCTCTCACAGTGCCGAGCCTCAGCTGCTTTGTGTGACCCCTTCATGCCTTCAAAACCAGTACCACCTGGGTGACCCTTACATATTACCAAGTCCCGCTGCAGCAGGAGTACAACCTTGGCCATCTCTGGAACACAGCCTCTTTGTGCTTTCAGAAAACACTTCCCAGAAGATGTCACCTCAATGATGCTGGTCTCTTCTTAATCACCGCTAATTTCTTAGCTCCAGCTAACCAGCATCAATAGTCCCAGTAATGCAAAGTTTTTGCTTTGGTAGTTCTGGTATCTTGTTAATCACAGCTGATTCTTCAGCCCCAGCTAACCAGAACTACAGAATCTTCACAATCAAAACAGCAATGGCCCTGAAAAGAGTCTTTAATTTTCCCTCTGAAATTTCACAAACCAGACCTCCATCTTCTACAGTGTTCTCAACATTATCTTCCAAGCTCCTGCACAACCTCCAACAGAGCTCTTAACAATGGATGGATCTTCAAGCCCAAGTTCCAAAGTCCTCCCACAGTCCTCCCCAAAACATGGTCAGGTTGTCACAGGAATACCCCACTTCTGGTACCAATTTCTCTTAGTCAGGGTTTCTATTCCTGCACAAACATCATGACCAAGAAGCAAGTTGGGGAGGGAAGGGTTTATTTGGCTTACACTTCCATACTGCTGTTCATCACCAAAGGAAGTCAGGACTGGAACTCAAGCAGGTCAGAAAGCAGGAGCTGATGCAGAGGCCATGAAGGGATGTTCTTTACTGGCTTGCTTCCCCTGGCTTGCTCAGCCTGCTCTCTTATAGAACCCAAGACTACCAGCCCAGAGATGGTCCCACCCACAAGGGGCCTTTCCCCCTTGATCACTAATTGAGAAAATGCCTTACAGTTGGATCTCATGGAGGCATTTCCTCAACTGAAGCTCCTTTCTCTGTGATAACTCCAACTGTGTCAAGTTGACACAAAACTAACCAGTACAGTGACATTCCCTGCTGTTGGGCGCCAATCATGGGGAAATTAAGGAGGAAGGGGAACCACATCCTACCAGAGCTCCAGGACTCTGGGCAGACAGACACGGGAGACTGCCACGTGTACTCTCTACACCTCCCAGGTGGGCATCTGGCTGTGTGAAGCCACCGAACCCCAGATGATTAAGGAAAACACAGAAGGAGCCGGGAGTGGTGGTGCACGCCTTTAATCCCAGCACTCAGGAGGCAAAGGCAGGCGGATTTCTGAGTTCGAGGCCAGCCTGGTCTACAAAGTGAGTTCCAGGACAGCTGGGGCTATACAGAGAAACCCTGTCTCAAAAAAAAAAGAAAGAAAGAAAGGAAGGAAGGAAGGAAGGAAGGAAGGAAGGAAGAAAGAAAGAAAGAAAGAAAGAAAGAAAGAAAGAAAGAAAGAAAGAAAGAAAGAAAGAAAGAAAAGAAAGAGGGGGAGAGAGAGGGAGGGAGGGAGGGAGAGAGAGAGAGAGAGAGAGAGAGAGAGAGAACACAGAAGGAAGGCACAAAGACAAGAGATAGATTCAGCAGGACTGTCAGTGAATACTGCAGCAACCCCAAGTTTAATGAGTACAGCTTTTTCATACTCCACAGGGACATGGGAGGCAAAACCACAAGCTAACAGAATTGCTGACATTTGCATAGGATGTCTGTTCCCATCCAGAGGCCTCCCTGTCCCTTCCACCAAGGTCAATAGAATGTTCAGCCCCTTGCCTTCAGCCTCAAATGTATCTCCTAATATTCCATACATCCACAGGCCAGGAAATCTGCCAGCCAACCTTGGCCTGCCTTGACTTTGCCTAGCAAGCATACTTTTTTTACCCTGCTTCAGAGAAGCAGGCAAGTGGCTTCTGACAAGCAAGGATGCACTTTCTGCTTCACCTCTTCACTTGCTGGCATAAATTTTGATTGTGTATGCTATACTGTGAATTCTTCCCCCTCAGCCTCACTACTACTGAGATGGCTGCTGCCACTCAGACCAGGGGAAACCTATACAAACAGGTTCTGCCAAATGCCACCACCCCACCCTGTTGGCTCTCATTAAATTACATCCTTTTCTCCACTATCATACTCCTGGTCAATCACCCATAAAATCATTTTCCCTGTATTGTGGGTCTGAATGTTTGAAGGCACCCATATTGTCAGTAGCAGTGGGCTATAGGCTGAGGCACAGCTCCATACTGCTACTTGGAGAAGTCTAAGGAGTTCTAAGACCCAGTGAGGCCAGCATTTTCTACTTTATCATGGACAAGAATTTCAGGATGATTTAGTATGAAACAAAAAACCAAAATAATTCTATGTTTAACCATTAGAGGAGAGAGCAAAGCACTCAAGAAATGAAGAGAGGCACCCATGTGTGAATGGCAGCTTCTCCATAGAGAAGACTTTGAAGACTTTCAAGCTACATCTCAATGGTTGCTAAGATGACTTAAACCCCACCTTCCTTTTGGTAAATGAGATTATGGATGACTCCAAATAATCCTTAGTGGGGTGACAAGCTGATAGAGTCAAAGCATATGTCACAACACTGCACAGGCTGTTCTTGTGAGACTTCTAGAACATTCAGGGTTATAGAAAAGGAGACCACACACACTGAGGTCTTAGCCTTCATTCATTGCTATCTTAGTATTCATATTTAAAGTATCTCAGATAAAGGGAGTGGTTTCTTTGTGGGCAACCACAATTGCCAATGTTGTTAATTATAGGGGAACTCCTTCCTCTCAGCTGACAGGCTTTATGTAAGTGGCCTCAGAAAGGAAATTTTTCATCTACACAAGAAGAATACCATATGAAGGAAGTCAGAGGGGAGGTATGTACTGGCTAGTTTTATATCAACAAGCTGTAGTCATCTAAGAAGAAGGAACCTCAATGCAAAAATGACTCCATAAGATGGGACTGTAGGCAAGCCTATAGGGCATTTTTTTAAATTAGTGATTGATATGAGTGGGCCCATCCCATTATGGGTGGTGCCATTCCTGAGTTGGTGGTCCTGGGCTCTATAAGAAGTCAGACTGAGCAAGACATGAGGAACAAGTCAGTAAGCCACACCCCTCAATGACCTCTGCATCAGCTCCTACATCCAGGTTCCTGCCCTGACTTCCTTCTGAGGTAGACTACATTGTGGAAGTGTAAGCCAAATAAACCCTTTCCTTCCCAAGTTCTTTTGGTCAGTGTTTTATAACAGCAACAATAACCCTGACCAAGACAAGGATAGGACAATTTGGCAGCCCAAGAATGTCCAAGATGCCTAGCTAACCACTGGACGATAATGGAGAGGATGGCAAAGGACTCTCACAGCCCTCAGAAAGCAGCCACCTTTCTGAGACACTGGTCTATGTGCTTGTATTTTTGCCATCCATGGCTATAAAATAACTGCTGTTGCTGTACCTACCTAGCTTTTGGTACTTGCTGACAAAAAGCCCAGAAAGCTAACACTTTCCTGGTGGCTTAAAAACTATTTCTCTATGAAGTCAATGCTAAACAACAACAGCAGGATAACATGGAGGCATCCTTTCTCACATTCTTCACTCCTAAACCCCTGTCCCTAACAAAGGCCTTCAGCAAGCAAATTGAGACAGAGTTAAGGATGAACCTTATCTATTCATCTATCCAATCATGAAGATATTTTTTCTCACCAATATTTCTTTAAGACTTAGATTTCAGGCTTTGGCTATAACTTGATGTGTTTTCCAAATCAATTAAATGATAGCTCTTGTTTGGTGGTGGTCACAAAACTTAAAGTCAAATTCTTATATTCCAGATGAACAGTGAGAACTCTGGCTGACCTTCAAAAGAGCATTCTTAGTAGCAAAGGCAATTATTGCTCAAAGAACTTCCCAGGGAATGTCATAAAAATCCATTGGACTGAGTCATAGGACATTTTGCTGGACTAGACTTTGAATAACACACTTTTAGAAACAATCTTAAATTATAAATGTGAGTGGGCAAATGACCTCACTGTTTCCACTACCATCTTCTATAACAGCCCTTTGTGGTGGCCAAATTATGGCCACTGAATGATACAGTGAAAGATGTCATGACTTTTTTTCTCCTTTTTCCAAGCTTTATTCTCTGGATTTCTCTTTAGCATTTTTAGTTAATATCTTCCATTTTTCAGAATTTCCTTTTACTGTGTTTCTGCTCAAATCACAAGTGTTAATTTAAAACTGGAACTAGCCAAAGTCACACATCTTTGTAGGGCTATAGAAAACTATCTTCAGGTGCAAATAAACTGCCAACAGAATATGCCTACAGCCCATGTCTCTTTGACAATGTCCTGGTTAAAGGCCACTTCACACTACTAACAGAAAATTAATAGTGAGATAATTCTCACTATTTCCTTTTGAATTCTCACAGATTTCCTTTTAAAATGGCCACATTTTGTGTTTAATTACTAAGTTCAGCTTCCTGACATCTTTAAATGGTTTCCTAAAACTTTTTCTGTAATGTGAGGTGTCATAGTGGATAGGTAATAAGTGGGGGATGATGTCCCGGTTATTGATTTACTTAGCATGTGAGCAAGGATAAGAATGCTTTGAAAAGGTGGTTGCCTTTCAGTCAAATTCGTTTATGAGCAAATACTCACTGATTCCCTAACAAATCAAAAGGCTCAGATCATGAGGAAATGTGTTCTCTTGTCCCTGTCAAAGGGAACCAGAGGGCTACACAGCATATGATTTCAAATGAAGCCTGTGTTTATATTTCCTCTTTCTATAACAGCGCACAGGACTCTGAAAACATGTAGAACTTCTCTGATTCTTCCAGTCACACTATAGAGTTCTCTGGCCAGATGGCTACCTCCATATTAGCTCCTTTTCAACTTTATGACAATATGACTGAGAAATAACTCAAAAGAGGCAGAGTTAATCTGGACTTATGTTTCAGAGGATGTACATGGCTGTTCAGTCTCGTGTGCTTACACAGGACATTGGGACATCAGGGACAGATGACAGAGAGGCCAACTGTGGCAGGAAGGAAGCAAAGAGAAGGAGGCTGGCTCACATCAAGAATGAAAGAAAACAGGGGGAGCAGAGTCTTGATGGGAAAGAGATTGGAAAGATACAAAGGCATGCTCCCAATTGTTTACATTCTCACCTTCTTCCTTCTACCTTCTGGATAATGTCATCAGATTATGACTCCATGGAGTCATTAATCCATTGATTGGGTCAGCCCTCCTGACTTAATTGCCTCAGCGCATTCCAGGGGTGCTTTTCTCAATCAAGTTGATAATCACATGACTTCTGTCTGTCATGCAGCTGGGGCTTGCTATGGGTCTCATTTCTCAAATGTCTTCCCCCAACTTCCCCACACCCCAGGTAGTCTTTCTACAACCCTCTAATCTTTCTGACACACCCTAGATAAGATTGAAATTCCCAAGCTCTTCATTCATATATCATTCATTCAAATTGCCTCCTTATTCTGACTGTGAACGTTCATCAGACAAAGGCCTGAGAAATTCACAGGTAGCAGAGGCTCTGAAAAAAATGCAAAAACAAATTTTGATTTCACAGGGATTTTCTGGTTTGTATGGTTATCATTTTTGTTTTGTTCTAATGACCTAAGAGGGTGCATAAGTCATTTTTAAATAGGAAAAATAGACTGACATTTAGCTTAGTAGTTCGATAGTTTCCCAGCATATGAAAATCCCTGGGTTTGCTCCTCAGTACTACAAATAAATATATAAGTGGGTAGACAAAGAATATATATATATATATATATATATATATATATATATATATTATACATTATATATCATATATATGGTATATACATTGTTAATAGAATAAGTGATAGATGGTGTAGCAAATAATAGATGATTAAGAAGAATATAGCTATAGATGATAGATAGATAGATAGATAGATAGATAGATAGATGCATAGATAGACACACCTATAAAAAAGGTACTATCATTGACACACAGGGTTACAGAATTTAAGGTATATGCAAATCCTTCATTCCCTGTTTTATTTCTTCAAAAACATCCAATAAAAGGGTTCATACGCATGTTGGGTTGGAGAGTTAGCTCACAGGTTAATACCTTCTGCTCTTGGAGCGGACTCAAATTCAGATCCTAACCCATATTGCCTGTTATCCCAGATCCTGGAGAACAGATATCCTCTGGCCTCCTTTAGTACCTATACTCATGTGTCCATATATCCCTCTCACATACATATAAATCAAAATAAATTTTTAAACATTTTAAAAAGCTTGTTTATCTCTTCTTTCATGACTCACATTAGCTATAGGAGAAAGCTATAGGGCAGAGATACTATATGCATGAGGCAAATGACTTTGGAGGGAGTATACACAGCAGCTTCATGAAGTTAGCTGCTTCAGCAACATACATACATTATCTTCCAGTTTTCTAGGAAGTCTAGGCTGCCTTGACTCATTCTTCTGCTTAGAGTCTCACAAAACCACACCAGCAAATTAGGATTTTTTTTTTTTTTTTGGAACATGCTAGGGGATTATCTGCTTGATTGAATTACTGACAAATTTTAGTTTCATGAAACTACAGGACCCAGGTTCCAGCTCCCATAATGGCAAGGTAACACATTGACTCTCAAGAATTTTCCTTTCTTTCCAAGACAATGTCTCTCCTTTGTTCTGCTATTACCTCTTCTTGAGTGACACCCACCTTCTACTTCCAATTTAAACATCCAGGCTCTACCTAGATAATCCATGATAATCTCCTCTTTGAAGACTCTTAATAGCGTTCTCACGCCCGGCCAGGAAAGACGCAACAGACCAGAATCTTCTGCGGCAAAACTTTATTGCTTACATCTTTGGGAGCCAGGAGGGCAAGCGCCCAGCGCCCAGCCCCAAAAACGAAAGCCCCTTCAATAATGAAACCGAAACCCCTTCCCTATTTAGGAGAGTTATATTTCGCCTAGGACGCATCACTCCCTGATTGGCTGCAGCCCATGGCCGAGCTGACGTTCACGGGAAAGGTAGAGTACAAGTAGTCATAAAATACCCTTGGCACATGCGCAGATTATTTGTTTACCACTTAGAACACAGGATGTCAGCGCCATCTTGTGACGGCGAATGTGGGGGCGGCTCCCAACAGAAGACCAGATGATTAGTGATCTCAATGATGTCTGTCACCACCATGCTTTTTGGGCTCCACCATGATTGATATTTTAAAAAACCAGGATCTTACAGGGACATGGAAAATTCAGCTACCATGACAAGGTATAAGGCCTCTAGCCAAATACATATAACAGGAAATAAAAAAGATTTTGCTGTCTTAAAATATCACCAAATGCCCCCCAAAATAGAGAATAATTATCACTAAATACCATGCACCATAATGATTGGGTAGACACAGGCTTAACAAGGACACAGTGGGATTAAGCAGTATTGTACCATGCACACACACTCACCAATTCTGTTCTGTTATAGAAGTTTCTAGTGTGTTGTGGGTTGCTCTGGTGCTGTTTATATTTTGATGTTAATTCTGCTTCCTCAAGAAGGGCTGCCCTGACAAGGAGTTGACCACATACTCAGGTGATTTCATGTGAACCTTTTCCCCATTTTAACTGGTCAAATAAAGGCTAGACCTTGTGATTGGGCAATGGAAGAGAAAGGTTTTAAAGAGTGGGGCAAGAGAGGGATAGGGGGAAAGAAGACTGAGGCAGAAGAGTTAGAAGAAAGATGGAGGAGAACCACATGGCCTGGAGAGGCTGCAAGTAGCAAGGGATCTCATAGCTGGGGAATAGAGTAGTGTGGTGGTGAATCTGCCCAATCTAAGCATGCAGCTCATAAATACTGTAACTGAATTCATGTTTTTTTCATGGGCTTAAAGGAGTTAGAGATTTACTACTACACTAGTGCTGAGGATTTTTCAAAGAGTGATGTCCATTCTGATCTTACCTGTGTCCCTGATACAACAGAGAGATGAAGCAGGCTTCTTCCAGCTTCCAGCTTAATATCCTTCCTAGCATCTCTGTGTTTTGGGCACCTTATTCTGGACACAGGGATAGCACTTTGCATAGGAAGTTCTTGGGACCAGTTTCAGAAGAAAGTCATAAACCTTCCTAGTTTTCATGATGTACGTGAAGGGAGAAGAAAGTGAAGAGTCAAAATGTCATGAAAAGATGCCATATTTGAGGTCATATATTCTCATCCCATCACAGTCAAGCTAGGACATGCAATGTATCAACCACCTTTGCTGGTCCTGAGAGATGGGAAAATAATGAAAGTAGCAGATACTGTTGGCTCCCATATTATGGAGACGAAGAATATGATCTTGTATTATACTAGACTGTCCCAAACTGGAAAAAGTACACTGGCAACCCCGGATTTCATCTAGAGGTAGTGAAAATGCATTCTACACAGGAAGATTAATAGATAACAATGATAAATAATAAAGCTACTTTATACCCTCATAAATTTAGCCTATTCAGTGAATAAGTACATGAGATGGAAACTTCTGGTTTCTTTGGAAAGTCAGTTATGTCAAATGATATTTTGCTGGGGCACATGGAATGTTTTGCTGAAGCAGACACGTGAAAGAACCTGTAACTCCAGCTCCAGGGAGATCTGATGCTTCTGGCTTCCATGGGCACCTGCACTCACACACACATACCCAAACACAGACAATCACAGAGGCACATGATTAAAAATTTTTAAAGTAAATATTTTTTTAAAAAATACTCTTAAGAGTTCAATGTTAAATAAACAACTGGCTTTGGCCTTCAGTGAAATGTCTGAACTTGTAATGCAAATTTGATGGTTGTTGACTGAAATGGAAACTTAAAGATTCTTTGGAAAGTCGTTTGGATGGTGTTTTGCTGGGGCAAACAGGTGAAGGAATATTTTGTTAAAGTGGACACTGGTGTGAAAGGCTAAAGCAGACTCATAAAAGAAAGTTTCGCTAAAGTAGACATAGGAGAGAGGATGTTCTGCTAAATCAAGCACATGAAAGGACACATGATAAAAGATTTATTTGCTAATGTCACACATGTATTGTTCTGCCTTACATTGTGTAGTTGAACTGCATTTGTCAGGATGCCATAGAGAGAAACACATCCAAAAATTTCTAGTGGTATGCTGCAGTTTGTTGCCGCTTCCAAGGACTCATGCTGATTAAATGCATGTGTTGAGGCAAGCCATATGGAGGACATGTGATGTTTGAAGGGTATAAATAGTACTTCACAGAGTGACAGAGACAGCTTGGCTTGTTGGGACAGCTAGCTGTGCAATGCTTGTATGTCTCGAATCTTCACTTATCTTCACTTCCCTGAGAGAGGCACATCTGAGAACTTCTGGTGTTCCTGTTGGTCACTCCTGCTGACTGGAGCTGAGGATGAGGCCTTGCTGTCTCTGCTAGGTCATGTCACTGCTATTGCTATCCCAACTCTACCGAACTGGACTGCTGGTGTATCCGAGTGGACTGAGCTGTCACTGCCTGCTAACCTGTGAACTGAACTGTTGATTTCTAGACAACACAGAAGTGAGTTGCTTCAAAGAACCTTTCTCCACAGGTCCACTTCCTCTGTATCCTTTCTTTTCCACTATCTCTGGTGGGTGGTGGGTTACAAGGAAGGTTAAAGCATTTAAGAACCATCATTAAAAATAGGATTTGAAAAAAAATTAAAGTTACAGTTGATTTAAAGTCTGTTAATATCATCAAGGTAGATGATGCTCCTAGAGTGAACATGTAGAAAGACATCAAATTTTAAGGGTGAAGAGGCAGCTAGAAGGATGTGGACAGAATGGAGGGTATGGGAAGAAAGGGCTGATCGAGGCTCAAAGGTCTCCAGTACTTCAAAGCTGGGGGAAATGCCACAAGAGGAAACTCGGGTAAGTGTTGGCATTTAGTCTAAGCTCTGCCCACAGTGCCCGACTCACTATAAAAGGGGCTGCTTGTCCCCTCCTAGATATCTTGCTATCTTGCTCTTGCTCTGTCCCCTTGCTCCTCCTGCCCCCCTCTCCATTCCCTTCCCCCCCTTTCTCTGCACATGCTCATGCCCAGCATCTATTCCTTTACTCCTCTCTCAATCTCTCTCTCTCTCTCTCTCCCTTTCTCTGTCTCTACTCCCTCAACTCCCCTCCCCATGCCCTGAATAAACTCTATTCTATACCATCATGTGGCTGGTCCCTCAGGGGGAAGGGATGCCTCAGCATGGGCCCACAGAGGCACCCCTTTCCCCAACACCTGACTGCACATCCACCAAAGATATTCCTTCTCCCCTTATCTTTTTATATAACACAACACTAAGCATACTGAATTTAAGTAGGAGGCTGTTGTGTCTCCTTTACCTTCTCCTGAAATTGAAGTCCCATTAGCCCCTTCATCTATCTACCTTGATTACATTCACAGTCTTTAAGTCAGTAACCATCAATTTTGTATTACAAGTCCAGAAGCCAAAGAGATAGCAAATGTGAGAAGAGAGAACATCACAATTGAAACAAGGACTAGAAATAATATGTGTGATTGACATGTGCAGATCACCAGAGAGCATTCTGGGAGCACCAGAGTAAAAATACATGAGTAGCATGTTGTTGTTGTTATCATTATATTACTATCACTATTACTATTAATATTATTGCTATTATACTATTATTATAATGTGTCAGAGCCAAGAAAGCTGAAAATATTGGCAACTCATTTGCATTGGCATGAATTGGTGAGTGCCAGTCTGTCCTTTGGTCCTAGATAAGTCATTCATTTTAATAAGCCTTCCTTCAGTCTCTAATGTGTCCTTATGTGATGACTGATGTGTGTATCACTCTGGGTTTAGGGTAAGGAGAGGGTGGACCCTCTCTAGCTCTATTTTCAATAGGGTGGAAACATGGAGCTTCCAACAAAGTCCATTTGAAGGCAGACTTCCCAGGGCTATTTTCAGTTTTACTGTTTGTTGGCTGTGGAACATAAGGTGAGATTTTTAATCCACACTCAGTCCATAGAAGAGAGGAGTCAAAACAGGAGCCTGTGCGCAGAAACTGAAGGAGAGACCAGAGAAACACTATTTACTGGCTTGCTTCCAGGCTCACATTCAGTTCCCTGGCCTAAACATCCCAGAACCATCCACCCAGGTGTGACACCACCCATAGTGAGCTGGAGCACCCTACATTAATCAACGACCAAGCAAGTGCCCACACAGAGTCCCAGCTCCCAAGTGTGTCAAGTTGACAAACTCTCTCTTTCCTGTGTATATGTGGTGGGCATGGGGGAGGTTAATATACACCAGACAAGTGCACACAGGGTCATCCTTTTGCAGAAAGGCAACACTATGTAATATAATGTGCTCCTTCTACCTACCATTGATATGGCCATGTTCTGCTAGCTGACATTAACTGGGCATCTTAAACACACTGGGTGAGGGAGCTAACACGTATTCACTGCTTTAAGTCTTTAGCTTGTACTGGCAGTTATTGAGATGATTTAACTTTACAAATAAGGAAAAACTAAAGCCTGGGGAAGTTAAGGAATTCTCCAGCATTACACAGATCCTATGCATCCAAAGGGGAGTTGAAGTTCCATTCTTTCTGGAACAAACCCCATATGGAGAAACACTGTGATGTTTCACAATTTAAAAATAATGTACTATTGTAGAGATGCTTTAAAGGTTTAATTAGAAAGCAAAATGAGAGAGCTGGAGAGGTGGCTCAGTGGTTGCTCTGGCTGCTCCTGGTTGACACTGGCTGCTCTTCCAGAGGACCCTCGGTTGGCTACCAGCATCCACATGGTAGCTTACAACTCTCTGAGAATCTAGTTCCAGGGGATCCAGTACCCCCCTCTGGCCTCTACAGGCCCTGTGTTACCTAGACAAACACAAGGCAAAACAATTACACACAGGAAAGCAATTTTCAGTTTGTTTGTTTGTTTGTTTGTTTGTTTGTTTTAAGAGAAATGGAAAAATGGACTTCTGTACCAAAACAAATGTCACTATGAATGCATAATTATCAAGCAGGCAATAACTCTAGGATATTCAGCAAATTTCACTGTGAATGCATAATTATCAAACAGAAAATAACACTGGGCTATTCAGCAAAGCTAGAAGGATCCATCACATCCCAAAGCCCCCCCGAAGAGGCCTGGGATGGCCGAAGGACTGACCTATGTGCTATGTAGATAACTGTCTAAGACAGGCAATGCATCCTACAACTTGCCATGTTAAAGGGGTATTAGACTGATAAATTGATGCACAGAGGTTCTTCTCTCCACAGTGTCATCTTTTAAAAGCAAAATTCCACTCAAATGCCCTTGAAGTCAAATTGGACTAATTAGTGACACCAGCTCCAACATCTCAAATGGCTCCAAGGTCCCCATTACCAACTCAGTTTGTGAGCAGGAGCAGGTGCCTGGCTTCAAACTGGTGGCGGTCCACACCATTTAACAAGATAGCATAATATTTGTTTCCAGTCCCTGTCTCTCACACCAAGAAGGCACAGGCTTTTGCATGATTGAACAAATCTTCACACATGCCTGCTGATGATACTCGACTTTCATCTGAAAAGTTACTTCAAGCACAGCCCCACCAACAGAGTCATCCTCTTCAAATCAAGTTTGATTGATAACAAGATCTCCTCAGCCTGTCGTTGTGCCTTTCATTTGAACAAGACTGAAGCTGCGTTTGTAAACGATCCAGTTTACTCTTGAGGCAGTGATGAGCTGTGCCAGTGCAGTTCAGGATGGAAGTACAAGGCAAGCATTTGAGTGTGGACAAGGGAGGGAAGCCAGGGATGAAGTTAGATTCTGCGTACTCAAGGCCAAGGTCTGAGCCTGTCTCTCTCACACCTTCTCTGTCCTGCCAAGCAGGCATCTTTATTCTGGGAAAGCCTTTTGGAAATTATTGATGCTGTTCATGGGTGTGTCCCGGGTACTTTCCCCCACCTTCCTTCTGAGAACAAGAAGCCTATTCTTCCACATAAGTTTTTCAATCTGTGGTCCATGGATACTTGCCACAGACCAATGGCCAACTTGAAATGTGTGCTTTAGGCCGTAAAGTTTCACATAAGGGATTCATTTTTCCACTATAATACCCATCAAGAGTAAGGACACTCTGTCACTATTTTCTCCCAACTGCCCTTTAGGTAGATGTGACATTGATGCGTAAGGGCACCCTGGGTGTGGACTGTGAGTTAGAACCCATGAGAAGAGAACAGGCTTGTGCTGCCCTTGACAAAAGGAGGAGTCTCCTCTGTGGAAGTACTTCTGACTGTTTTCATGTTCATTGTTCCTATCACATTTTGACATTTTCAAACTTTCAGTATGGTTTTGCACCAAGCCCCAACCTCCCTGTCTTCAGGTATTGGATTCACAGGTTTCACTGCATCAGCCTGGCAGTTAAAAAGCTCCCTAGAGTATGGGCTGAGTGTGTATTGTACAGGTCTGTGTAGAGAGTGGTCTGAAGCCGGGCGTGGTGGTGTATGCCTTTAATCCCAGCACTTGGGAAGCAGAAGGAGGCAGATTTCTGAGTTCGAGGCCAGCCTGGTCTACAAAGTGAGTTCCAGCACAGCCAGGGCTATACAGAGAAACCCTGTCTCAAAGAGAGAGAGAGAGAGAGAGAGAGAGAGAGAGAGAGAGAGAGAGAGAGGGAGAGGGAGAGGGAGAGGGAGAGAGAGAGAGAGAGAGAGAGAGAGAGAGAGAGAGAGAGAAGAGAGAGAGAGAGAGAGACATAGCTGACTCCAGTGAGGCTCAAAGCTTTGCAACCTGCTAAAGGTTATGAGAAAATACATAACTAAACTGGTTTTGGTCTTTTGAGAACATTAATTACTTTTTCTTTTTTTTAAAAAAATGGGCTTTTAAGTGCCTTAGCAAGGGATTTTGAGTTTTTGCTAACACACTGATTAGACTTCTCTTTTCTTTTATACTTTATTAAATTTCTATACAATATATTTTGATTATATTTTTCCTCTCATCCAATTCCTCCCAGATCTTCCCCACCTTCCTGCCCACCAAAAGGCCCTGAGGTGTAGTTGAAATCCACAGTGACACCATATTATAGAAAGCTGATTTTCCTTTTCCCAGGGCATTTATTGTAAATAGCTTCTCAGTTAGGGGTGGGACTTTGGGCTCACTTCCCCTCACAGTGCTGGGGTTTTATCTGGTTTAAACCTATGCAGGTCTTGTTCATGCTATCACAGTCTCTGTGGGTTCATGTGTGACTAGAGATCTTGATGGACGTAGAATCTGGCATTCTACAGAATGTTTTTTTTTCCCCAGTCTACTAGTAAAACTGTAGAAAATAGAAGGTTCCATCACCACAACCACCACGTCTTTGATTTGCACTAATTTACTCTCAGAATTCCAATCCAGGATTGTATCTGATATCCATGAATACTGGGTAAAGTCACATTGTGGGTGGAGAGTAGATGGTATGTTCACCATCAAAATTGGATGTCTACAAGATAATGGAGAACTCTTTAGCACAACACAGACACACTTGAACTTCTGTATAAAGGCCTCTTACAGTTGGAAATCCCAGGCAAAGCCAAACCACATTGTTACTAGAGACTTAGTAAGGAAAAAGCTGGAAAGATGGCTCAGTCAATAAGAACAGTTGCTGCTTTCCAAGGGATCAAAGTTCAGTTCCCAGAACCCACATTAGATGTCTCCAAACTGCTTGTAACTCCAGCCCAGGGGATCTGGCCTTCCCCAAAATGCACATAACATACATTCACATGGATGTAAATAAATAAATAAATAAATAATTTTAGAAAAGAAACTAAATGTTGTTTAACCCTGTGGTCTGTGATATTTCCTCATGGCAGACAAAGAAGATTATAGTCATCTTTTGTCCTTTAATAAAAAAAGTAATGTGGATGGAATTCATATAGTCTGCCATTGTAGAATTAAGAGAACCATAAACTCAGTTTGCAATATATCCAAGGTAAAATCACACTGAAGTTATGTTTGGGTAAGAATCAATAGTTAGTAGGCATGCAACTCAAGTAGCAAGCAGAGAGAGCTGAGTCTCTTTCTCTGGAATGCAGTGTAGAGTTCCTTGGCTCATTTTACTTGGACACACTTTGCCATCAACTCAGAGCCCGACTTCTGCAGGTAACTGACAAGACAGAGCAGAACTCACTTGCAAAGACTGAGGGCTAAGAGTACTTGGGCCTGATGAAGATTATAGAAGCTTCTCTGCTAATGTGAAGAGAGGGCATTTATAGTGACATAGAAATCTCAGGGAGTGTCTAACAGAAAGTAGAAGAGTGTTATGGGCATCAATGTTGCCAGCTGGCTCTATGTAACAGAGGCCACTTTGGGTACAGTGTTGAGGTTCTGATGGGACCATCTGTCCTTCTGCAGATGACTCAGGCCCAGGGAACTCTCAGTGATCAGGAAAAGAATTCAAGAGATTCTCAAAGAGGTGAACAGCCCTTGGGAGTCTTTGATATTGTCTTTCTTTGAAGCATTTTCTTTACACTGATAGGAAATGGCACATTTGTCATCAGACATCTCTGAGTGGATTCCCACCAAGCTTATGATGAGCACTTTTACATTTCCTGCGCCTCGTAACTTCAGTTCAGTATTTTTATGAATATGTAACAACTTAGTTGTAATGCAAAATTACATTTTTTAATTTTTAATTTTTTTTAATTGTTCTAAAAATGGGTCCAGCCACAGCGTGCTGCTGAAGTGGTCATTTCTCCTGAAAGACCATGAGTAATTCTGGATGATTTCTCTTCATTTTTATAGTCTTAATTCAAAGTTATTATCTTAGTACTATGGGCATGTTCCATGAGGTCTGCATCTATGCTGAAAATGGAATAAAATGCTCTTATTACAACCTAAAGTTAAAGTACTTCTTAGCACACAGCTCAGCCAGCTAGGGGTCTGTAGGCCAAATACTCCACAGGACCACACCCAGATAGACTCCAAATGCTACAGCTCTGCTACGTTTCATCTCTATAAACTTTTCAGGAACTTGGAATAAATTTTCAAGATGATTGTTGAAATGGAGAATCACAAATTTGTTGTAGAGAGAATATCTTGTTTATTGTATCAATTAAGAACCCTATGGCGGGCTGGTGAGATGGCTCAGTTGGTAAGAGTACCCGACTGCTCTTCCGAAGGTCCAGAGTTCAAATCCCAGCGGCCACATGGTGGCTCACAACCATCTGTAATGAGGAAAACAGCTACAGTGTACTTTACATATAATGAATAAATAAATCTTTGAAAAAAAAAAAAAAAGAACCCTATGGCATATGGCATAGGCAGGAAATAGATGAAACATCTAAGAAGAGAAAGAATTCTGGAATACAGCCAGGCAGTAGATCTGGCTGGGAAGATGTGAGAAGACAGACACATGGTACCTGAGCATAGGTAACCAGCCGCGTGGCAGAATGTAGGTTAAAGCAAATGTGTTACCTTAGTTTATGATCTAGTCAGAGAAGAGTCTAGCTATATGGCATTTGTAAATATATTTTGAATCTGAGTCTTATTCATGGGAGCATGGGACTGGAAGGAAGAACCAGGCCCTAACTCTTCAGTTTGTTATCTTAATCTTTACAATCCAAATTACCACTGAAAACGATCTTGTTTAATTAACAGTGTCCTTGGTGGTACATTGTCCCCCAAATACAGCACAAGGTGGCACTGTTGCATTTATGCTAAAGTAGCCACTACCCTGGCTTCCTAGGCCATTTGTAGGTTTGATGTGAAAGTGTTAAGCCTGTACCAAAGACACCAAGACAGGGTTTATATCTGCTAGTGTTTATAATGCCATTATTCTACCAGACAGGAACAGCTCAGCAGAAGAAAGGAGGAAATGCATGCCTGCAGTTAGGGGGAAAGCTCTGGAAAAGCCATTTTTAAGAATAGGAGCAAAGAAAGTGCTAGAGGAAGTAAGAGGAAGCTAAGGGATCATTTCTGTGTCTGCACTAAGAAGATGTTAGGGGGACCATTTCTGTATCTGTAGACAAGATTCAGTCCTGAAGTTAGGCATCAGCTAAACTCTGAACATTCTACAAGGAGGAGATATCCAGGCTCTGGGTAATGCCTGAAGTCTCTGTGGGGTTGTTGGGAACACAAGTGCACCTCCAGCTTCTTGGAGTGCAGAGGACAGGAGAGAATTGCAGCAGCCATGTCTAATGCTGAGGCCAGGTTCAGAAATCACTGTCAGCTATTGGATGGATCACAGGTCCCCTAATGGAGGAGCTAGAGAAACTACCCAAGGCGCTAAAGGGGTCTGCAACCCTATAAGTGGAACAATAATATGAACTAACCAGTACCCCCTGGAGCTCGTGTCTCTAGCTACATATGTATCAGAAGATGGCCTAGACGGCCATCATTGGAAAGAGAGGCCCATTGGTCTTGCAAACTTTATATGCCTCAGTACAGGAGAACACCAGGGCCAAGAAGTGGGAGTGGGTGGGTAGAGGAGTGGGGGGAGGGTATGGAGGACTTTTGAGATAGCATTGGAAATGTAAATGAAGAAAATACCTAATTAAAAAAAAAACAAAGAAATCACTGTCAGGTGCTGAGCATCTCCGTCTCATCTCCCTGCCCTGTGCAACACAGGCATGGATTCCACAGCTTGAAAACAAGAAGGTGGGCTCCCTTAAAAATACACACCAGAGCCGGGTGTGGTGACACACCACTTGGGAGGCAGAGGCAGGCAGATTTCTGAGTTCGAGGCCAGCCTGGTCTACAGAGTAAGTTCCAGGACAGCCAGGCCTACACAGTAAAACCCTGTCTTGAAAAACAAAAACAAAAAAAACAAAAACAAACAAACAAACACACCAGCACCTCACCCAGAAGCTTTCTCACTCAGAAAATGCAGGTATGGAGGTGAGTTATACATTTATAGGCAAACATCCCAGCCCAGGCTTAAGAACTGCTGCATAGGTACCAAAGAATGTCCAACACAAAAGCCCATGGAAAAATAAGAAGAAATTATCCCAGATGCAGAAGATTCTCCTCTGGGCTATGAGTCACTGTCCTGTACCCAAGGGTTCTATTTCTACAGATGTAGCCAACAGCAGGTGGAAAATACTTGAGAAACAGAAACTGTATGTCTGTACTGAGCATGTCCAGACTAGGCCCTTATTCACTAAACAATTGCATTTATATTTTATTCTGTGGGAGCTGGGAGATGATATGGATAAGATTACTTGCTGTACTAGCACCAAGACCTGAATTCAGATCCCCAGGACCCATGTCAAAACAGGGAATAGTAATACGATCTGTAATCCCCTTTCTGGGAGAACAGAGACAGATGCTTACTAGCCAGATGTTGGGAGCTATTAAGACAACTCTTGATCTCTAAATTGGGCCTCTCCCCACGAGAAGAACAAGGGGTCAAAAGCGGTCCACCAACACATGGATTCCGAGAACCACGGGATGTTCCAGCCCTAGGTCATCACTGATGTCCTGACCACACCCTGATACCACCAAGCTTCCTGCTTCCCCGTGTAGCGGCCAAAAGAAAAACTTTCTATTGCCCCCCTCCCATGAGTACTTCTCCTTTTACTTGTATTGCCCCACCCCTCCCACTGATAAGTGTCTGTACTTCCCCTTTTGCTTGTGCATTTAAGCCTTGGACCTTTCTCAATACATTGGGGTCTTGATACAACTTCAGAACGGTTTCCGTGTCTTTACTCGTACAAGACCCTCGTCTCTCTCTACCCCCCATTTGGTTATTAGGAGGAGGTACCCTCGAGATCCTCGAATAACTGGACCTGCTGGACGGGTCAGACAGACAGACTAGCCTAGTAATGGCAAAATCCAGATTCATTGGGAGACCCTGTCTTAAGACAAAAGTAAGTAGGAGTGATAGAGGAAGACCTCCATTGTTGACCTTTGACTTCCATAGACACATGAATGGGCAATCACACCCACCCCTATGCACATGCATACACACACACACATCTGCATATGAACACACACATACACACACTCATACTCTACACACACATCTATCCATGCACACCACACAAACACATGCCCCTACATACACAAACCTATCCATGCATACCACACAAACACATGCCCCTATATACACACCCCTACACACACATATACATCTGCACATGAACACAAACATACACACACTCACACTCTGCACACACACCTACCCATGCACACCATACAAATACATGCCCCTACACACACAAAACTCATACTCTACACACACACCTACCCAAGTACACCATACAAATACATGTCTGTATACACACACATCACTACACACACACACACACACACACACACACACACACACCTATATATGCACACCTCACAAATACACACCTCCTACTCACCTCCCACACATACCCTTACACACATAGCACATGCATATAACACACATGTGCTTGCCTGCACACATATACTCAGGTAGATTCAAAGTGTTCAGCAATGTATGTGTTTAATCTATGTAAACATACCTTATACAAGGGACTAGGACATCTATACAATTTCACAGCTGCAGGAGTCTGGAAGCAATCATTCAGGGGTGCTGAAGGAGGATTACATCCGCAATCCTCTAAGCAAACAGTTCTGTGTATTTACAGCCAAACACTTTCTAAATTTTTCAAAAACCATCAAATTGGGAAGTCTAGAGCCATCACTGCTGCAAACAACAGAATGTTCTAGGAATATTAAAAATATTCAACCTTATTCAATCTAGTGTGGATTCCACAAGCAGTATTGGGCCCAAATAAACATAAAGATAGATGGGCAATCAAACAGATAGATTGATAGATGATAGATAGGTAGATAGAATGACAGATGATAGATAGAAAAAAATATGTTATATGACAATGTGATTTGACTTCCAAATCACAGTTTATCTATGTTAGCCATGGAGAATTCAATAACAATGTAATAATGTAATAATTTAATTCAGATCATTCATGCCCCCTAAGTCTTGTCTCAGAGAAGTAGATAATTGAAGCAGCATTTGTTTATTCTAGTTTATATTATGAGGTTAATTAATTCTACTTTCCATTTCCTTTTGCTAATGTAATGTGACCTCAATGTTCTATTCTGAGCAAATTGGTTAGGAGACTTGATTCACACATGTAGTTCCTGCAAATACAATCTGAAACATATACATGCATTGCAAACCACCATCATTACATGAAGGCCTGATTACTTTATTCTCCAAAAAGGTAAAGATGAATGCTTCCAACTAATGGATTGCACACACCAAAGTTAGTATTTAGTTAAATATTAAAATAAGTTCATGTTTTATTTTGCTTTCCATTGCTGTGATTAGCCATGCTGACCAAACACAACCTGGGAAAGAAAGGGTTTATTTCATCCTACAGCTTATAGTCCATCACCCAGGGAAGCCAGGGCAGAAGTTTAAGCAGGAACCTAGAGGCAGGAATTGAAGTAGCAAATGTTGATCACTGGTTTGGTCCCCATGGCTTGCTCAGACTGTGATCTTATACATGCCAGGGCCACCTGTCCTGAGGTGGCAGTGCTCAGTAGATTGGGCCTTCCTGTATCAATGAACAACCAAGAAAATGCATCACAGATGACTTGAAGGCCAATATGCTGAAGGCAATTCCTCAGTTGAGGTCCTTTCTTCCCAGGTTCGCCATTACAGGCAACATGAATACCACAATCAGTGTCAGAGCTTAACTGCTCCCCTAAAATCTCTCCATTAGATCTTTCAAACCACCTCTCCAAACTGCCCAGTCACACACATTTATTAATTATAAATTTACATATTTTTGCTACTGAAACATGCCGTAAAAAATTACCTCTAAGATGCTGCTTTACAATGTTTTGTGCAATTGTTTCTGCATTTCCTGGTTCCTTGTGGACATGTGCTTTCTTTTCATAAGTGTTTAAGAATGCATCTGGCCCTTCCCTTTGGAGACTTGACTATGAGGCTTTTCCTAGTGCTACTCTCTAGTTTTGATGAATAATACTGCCCTATGTCCTCTGGAAGCTCTGAGGAGAATGAGAAGAAATGTCTATCACAAACATTATTTTGTCCTTTGTAATTTTCTCCCTAAAGGAAAGCCAGAAACACTGTAACTATTTGTGACCTCAAAATATGCTCAAAACAAGCACACAGCTTTTCCTTTTAAAAATTCTTTTTAGATTTATTTTTATGTGTACAAGTGTTTTTGCCAACTTGCCTGTATCTGCATGCAGTGACTGAGGATGCCAGAAGGGGGCATCAGATGCCCTGAAACTGACATTACAGGTAGTTGTAAGCCTGGATCTATATGGGGGCTTGAAACTGATCTGGGGCCATATGAAAAAACAGCCAGTATTCTTGATCCCTGAGTCATCTCTCCAGCCTCTAATATAGCTGCTCTTCACTGTACATCTTGACTTCTAGCTACAACAGTTCTGGACATTGGGCTGCCTCCTGATCTTAAAAGTTCACAGTGTGGTGGCATCCTTGATGTCTCTGTGGCCAGACTAAAATTAGTCAGTTTTTTTAACCAGTCTGGTTTAGAACTTGCTATGGGGACCAGGCTGGACTTGAACTCACAGAAATCTACCTCTGCCTCCTGAGTGCCAGGAATAAAGGTATGTTCCACCATGCCCTGCTAGCACTGTTGTTATGGGAGGGAGTCCAGAGAACTCTCTCGCCCTTTTTCTATTTATAGCAAGAAGATGGTATCCCTGAATCAGCAGATGGCATCTTGACCTTGGACTTCCAGGTTTTAAAACTGCTAGAAATGAAAGTATGTTTAAGTCATTTAATCTGTGGTGTCTTTGCTGTAGCAGTTCAAGTGGACACCCCAAAAAACAATCTGGGAATTGTGTAATGCTGCTTAGGTGTAAGGAGTCATTACATTCTGGTTGCCTAACAGAATGTCTTCCAACTGGGACCCACCTCAAGGGTTGGGAAAGCAACCAATTGAAACATGAATAAAAGACTATTTATAGACTTTCCATATAATTATGTATACGCACATGTCCTACTTCGCAGTCCGTTGCTGTGATAAAACATTGGCCAAAGCGATTTATCTGAATAATAGCCCACCCAAACTTCCCATGCCAATCTTTAAAACCTATAGGCATGTTACTTCTCCTAACAAGAGAAATGGTGCAGGTGTGATTAAATAAAAGCTCTTGAGATTTGGAAATTATTGGGGGAAAAATGGAATCCTGCAGTCATTTGTGAGCGTGTGTGTGTGTGTGTGTGTGTGTACACTACAGTATGTGCACATATTTGCTTGTGTGAAGTTTTGTCACAGATGTGAATTCATTTAGCCACCACTGCAGTCAAATGGCAAGAATAATCCTCTCAACACAAGATTTCAGTATGCTTCTATCCCTCCCCTCTCCTCAGCCTCCAGCGACCATTAATCTGTGTTCCATCTATATAATTTTGGCCATTTGAAGATCACAATATAAATGGATTCACTCAATATATAACCTTTTAAGACTTTGTCTTCCTCCTTGGCACACTTCTCTTGGGACCCATCCCAGCTGTTGTGTGCATTATTTTCCTGACAAATGAAATAGAGCTATCCTGGGTACACAGTGGCTCAACCAGGCCATCTGCTTAGACTCTCCCAAGGTGTGAACCAACCCTTTGGAGGCTTTGCTGATGAAACTATTTCCAAGGTCACTGGAGTCATTGGCAAAGTCAGCCTTTCATCAGTGGGACAGGGTTCCCTCCCTGCCCCTGGTAGTGGTCACCAGAAGCCAATCCTTGCATGGGAAGGTTGCCTGCACCCTCCTTAGGCTCAAAGTGACCCATCTCCAGCAGCAGTGAATACAGCCTCTTCATGCTTGGGAGCATTCTGGCTTTTCATACCCCAAATATCTCCAACTCTAGCAAGAAAAAAGTCAGTCTCCCTGGATTTCTCTAGCTCATACAGGATCGTTTACTCATTGCAAGATCCATTCCCTTTTCTGATATTGGAAAGAACCGCTAGCTGTATATATAATGTAGCATGTTCATGGGTTCCAAGAACTGCAGAGTTTATATATTTTATAAGGGCATTCATCTGCCTGTGAAAGAAAATAAAACTTGAGACCTGTGATTCATGTAATTTATGTCAAATAGCCCAAAGAGTTGTTTGTGAGCTTTGAAACCTGGGGCTGAGAACATAACAGAACAGGTCAGGACATGCTTGGGCATGCCCGTCATTAAGGCATTCCTGAGGCTGCTTGGCCATGAAGATAAAGAGAATGAGATGTCTGGACTGACCCGGCACCTCCCTATCTCCCGCCCTTCTGACCTAAGTTAAATGTTATCTGCATGTACAGTCGCTACTGTTTAAATGAACCAACCATGTGAAACTGCGCCAACCCCCCCCCCCCCCAGCCCCAGACCCTTTTCTATAAAAACCCCCAGCTTTCAAGGCATGTAGTCGAATCCACTGTCTCCTGCAGGAGATACGTTTCGACCCGGAGCTCCACCATTAAACTACCTCTTGTATTTACATCAAGATTTTTGTTTGTGATTTTTGAGTGCACGCCGAATCGAGAGTTGAGTGGGGGTTTCCCCACTAGGTTCTTTCACCTGCTGCATTGTGTATATCAACACCACATTGCCTGTAGTCTTTCTTTTATTGCCCAGTAATGTTCCACAGTGTGAGCATTACATGATTTATTTAACCCTTCACTTACTGAAAGATGTTTGAAATTTTGCTAGTTTGGAGATGCTATGAATACCATCAATATTCTCATCTAGAAGTTGATGGGTATATTATGTCCTTTTTTCCCTATCTCCAGGGTAAATGCATAAGAGTGATACTGCTGAGTAGGTTTGGCATGTGCATGCTCACTTTCATGAGTGATTGTTTCTCTCCTTGCACACTGCTCTAACTATTTTGCTCTTTACATTGCGGTATCCCATTGCAAATTTAATCTCTGGTTGTTTAATGGCTGACAACGGCAGCCCAGCTGTTTTCTCATCTTCTGTTCAGTCATTCTCCTTGGTGAAAGTCCTGTTTTCATCTTCTGACACTTTTATTTTAAAGTATTTATTTTTATTATACATATAGACATTATTTGTCTGCATGTATATATGTGTGCCACATGCATGCTAACACCTTCAGAGACCAGAAGATCCTACTAAAAGGATAATCCTGTGACAGCCTAAGAAATCCTATTTCAAAGTCATTTTTTTCTTGAGCAATTGTATGCAAACCCTAAAATAAAGGACCCGAGAAGAGACACCAGCTTTGTGACATGAACCTGGTTTGTTTGATGCTTTCAATGAAGGACCTCTCTGCAATTCAGGTCTTGTGTCAATTCCTTCAGTGATGGTTGAACTGTGGGTTTTCAAGGTTGTTTATCCTTGGGCATCAACTGGGGCACCAGGATGGAAACTGCATAACTGCAACTGCCTGTCTGCCCAGCCAGTTGCTAGTTCCTCTTTTGTATCAATTTGCACTTTTTCAGTGTTTCCAGGGACCCCAGGCTCACTGCTCAGTCATTGTTGTCTACAATTGGCTGCAGAACTCCTTTCTCAGCCATCTCTGACCATTTTCATTGTGGGCTTCATTGTCCCAGGGAACATTCAGAAAGGGAAACACGGGTGCAGGACTTCGATGTCTCTGGCTTCCTCACCTTCTTCTTTCTTCCTTTTAATAAAAATCCTGTTTACTTCATGGGTGATTTATAAACATAATGCCTAAGTAGTTATCTACTTATGATTTCTGATTGTTTGGGTTTTTTTGACCAGGGTTTCATGACCATGCTGAACTCCAACTCATTGTCTTAGAAAGATGACCTTGTATTCTCTGTGTTTTTGAGATTTTTATCAATGTGTCTTACATTCATTACCCATTCCCTCCATCTGACTCCTCCCAACCTCTCCAACACATCTCTTCCTCTCTCCCAGCTTCATACCCTCTATTTTTTTATAACCTATTAAGTTGAACTGGTGCTGCTCATGTGTGTGTGTGTGTGTGTGTGTGTGTGTGAAGATGTGCCTACTGGTCCAAAATTGGCAAAACTGTTGGTGGTGGGGTGCCAAGCCCACTCTCGATTTTATTTGAGGTTTGCTTCATAGGAGGGAATTCATGCCTGATATTGTAAATATAACCAAAATTCAGGACTAGGAATTCCATAGGCCCTGGGGGGAACCTATTGCTGTTGTTTTGTTAAACAGTCATGTTGTCAAACTCCGTTTTAAATATTTATATCCATAGATCTGTGGGTCTGTGCTGCTCCCAACCTTGACCTTACTATAGTGTGCTGAAAGAAAATAAAACTTGAGACCTGTGATTCATGTAATTTATGTCAAATAGCCCAAAGAGTTGTTTGTGAGCTTTGAAACCTGGGGCTGAGAACACATCAGAACAGGCCAGGACATGCCTGGGCAGGCCCATTGTTAAGACATTCCTGAGGCTGTTTGGCCATGAAGATAAAGAGAATAAGATGTCTGGACTGGCCCGGTGCCTCCCTATCTCCCGACCTTCTGACCTAAGTTAAATGTTATCTGCATGTACAGTCTGCTGATGTTTAACTGGACCAATCATGTGAAACTGCGCCAATTCCTCCCCCAGCCCCAGTCGCAGACCCAGACCCTTTTCTATAAAAACACCTAGCTTCCAAACCTCATGGTCGAATCCACTATGTCCTGCGTGAGATACATTTCGACCCGGAGCTCCACCATTAAACTACCTCATGTTTTTATATCAAGGCATTCTGTTCTGTTCGTGATTCTTGGGTGCATGCCAGATCGGGAATTGAGTGGGGGTTTCCCCACTAGTTTCTTTCATTGCCACTGTTAATGCAGAGACGTAACAGTTCAAAATGCTAAGAATAAACAACTGTCAGTGATCAGCCATATATATATATCACCCCACTCAACCTCCCACTCCTACCCAGGGCTCAGGGAACATTGTAGAAGAGGAGGTGAGAGAATGCAAGGTCTGGAGGATGGGAAGAGATGTGTGAATGGCTGTTGCTGGCCTCTGTGCAGGATAGAGTTATTGTACACATATGGACAGGGCAACTGTTGTCACCTCACATCTTTAAATGCATCTTTCCCCAGCACCCTTTCTTTCAGGGACCTGGGTCACACGTAAAGCTAGGGCTATGCAGAACGTTGCACCCTAGGGACAATGGAGAACTCTGCAGGCTTTGCTGGTGACATTGTTTCCAAGGCTATTTGAGTTCTTAGGCAGATAGTGTCTGAACAGGGAACCTCTCAAGAACAGCATGAGTGACTGTCACCTTGTGGCCAAATAAACATTCCCAAATGTGCCAAGTCCAGCATAGCCAAGTAAGGGACAGTAGGATATGGTTTCCTGTCCTGGGAACAGAGTCAGCAGGGTGTGGTCCTCCTTGAGCATCCCTGGCTGCTGTGGGTATAAGGCTTATCTGTATAATAATGTACATATTTTCTTGTTCCTCCAAGGAATGTACTCTTGTTAACGTTAATGACTCCATGATAATGAGAAACAGCAGGGGTCCAGGAGTCAAGGATCTGTCTATATCTTTAGCAAAATGGTAAACACCGGGACCTTCTGAACATCCCTTAAAGCTGTGGAAAAGAACTCTCAAAACATGAGTTTGAAAATATATTATTTCTCAACTATGCAAAAATATAAGAACGTAATATGAATTGTATAAAGAGCTTCACCAGTCTAAAGGAACAGAGGCGGCTACACTATGAGCCATCTTGTCAGAAGATACAAATGTAGGCACATTCCTGAGTTCAAGGTCAACCTGAGACAGAGCAAATTTAGGTCCAGTTGTGGTCAGAATTAGGATTCTAGGGTGGAGTCCCACCCAGCTATCTTATTGTTCGTGTGTCTCCCTCCGGAAGAGTCAAGCCTTGAACCTTGGTCTAGGGAATGCAAATTCAAGAGGGAAAGTGGAATAAATAACCGAATTTATATGTAAGTTAAAAACTGGACTTTGGTATGCCTGAGATGAGCTAGCAGAAAAAAATAGCACTTCTTTTTTAGAAATTTTTCAAATGAGAACTGAGTAATCTAGAGACCTCTAGAGACAGAACACAGCTCTTCAGGAATTTTTTTCTAGCAGAATTTCTGTTTGAGGTTGGAAAATCCAGGAAAGCAAACACAGCCATTTTAGAATTTTTCATAGCTCTTTTGAAATTTTTTCTAACAGGATTTCACACCTTGGTCAGAAATCCCAAGGACTACTTAGAGAGCAAAAATGGTTCTTTTAGAAAGGTTCTAGCTGCTATCCAGAGATGGCTGTTCTAAAGAGCAAGCACAGCTCTTTTAGAATGTTTTCTGGCTTTCTGATTTTGATCAGAAAACCCAAAAGTTACTTTTAGAATTTTTCTAACAGGATTTCTGACTTGGTTGGAAAATCCAAGAATCTTTTTATAGCAGCTTTTCTAACTTTGGTCAGAAAACCCATGAGCTAACCAGAGAGCTTTTAGAATTTTTAGCAGAGAGAGCTGCCTCAACCAAAGAGTTTTTAGAATAACAAGAAAAAGCTGTCTAGAGCAGAACACACAGTCGGGAAAGCCATCTCAGCAGAACAAGATCCACCAGCTTATAACCCATGATGTGACTTCGAGTCAAGAACTCCTATATCCAAGCTAAGGCTGGTTCTTGGCACAAATGATGCTATCTTGGAGCATAGCTAAATATGTCTGGTGGGTTAAATGGGTGATTGCTTTGTGATTTTTGTCTCCTCCCCTGCTTAGGGCACAGAAAAGAAAAGTTAACTAATTCTTGTACAAAACCCATTCTTTCTTGGCAAATCTCTAGAAGCTTTAGTCTTTAATAATTCAACAAGAAAGACCAATGCCAACTTAAAAAAATAATTAATGTGCTGTTAACTTACAAACTTCAAGGATTTGAATTCAAGCATAGAGAAGTGAAGGCATTTTTTTTAAATTCTGAAGCTCTCCTGTCTTGCAGCTTTCTTTGGTAATTTCTTTGATGGTGGCTCAAATTTATGATTGAGCTGACTTTTACCCCAAATGGCACTTCATGAATAATTCATATACATAAAATTCATGAAAAAAATATTGCTGTTACTTACTTGAATGCTGAGATATTTGTCATCTTAACATTAATTTTTGAGGCTTTTATTCGTTTGATAACCAAAAATAAAGGTGACAAGGACTGAAAGGGTAGCAAGCCCCACCTTCCTGTGCTTGAGCTCCTAACTCCAGTATTCTTAGACAGAGAAACAAGCAGCTGAGAAAAGAGACTGCAGCACCCAAGGGTGATGGACTTCCCTCAAATAAAGTCAAATGAAAGAGGTTCTCTGGCATTAAACAAGATAAATGCTAAATAAATATTCCTAAACCAAAGGAGCATGGCATTTTCAAACAGACAGAGAATATAAATACTGGTAAATTTTCAGCAGTTATGAACAAAAGCAAATCTAAGTAACCGTGATTGCTTGTAGAAGCCATGCTTTTCAAAACAAAGTCACTCACCCAGCCCTATATGAGACATTCATATCTCACCTACCTTTCCAAGGTTCAGGGATCATTGCAGAAAGAAGACGGGGTCAGAAAGAGCGCAAGAGCTAGAGACTGATGATGACTACAGTAAAGTAATGGTTCTCACACACAGTAGGACAGTTGCACATTAGGAACTCACAGCATTGTGTCAGCATGCACAAGACCTGTGCAAGCATAAGCCAGACAAAATCCCAGCATGGAGGGAGGAGGTAGTCACAAAGTCCCACCCCTATCTGAGACACTATCAGCTTCTGTGGGAGGGAGTATCACCTTTCTTCAAGAATGCAGAGCAGAGGTTGTCCATGATCGGGAGGTGGTCCTACACCCATGTGCCTACAGTCACTAACTTTTAAAGTTGAGAGAAAAGACACTGATCCTCCCTGTTTTCAGCACACACTTGTGCATTATGCAAAACTGGGGACCCTGGAAAATACTCACTCATTGCAATGCTTTCACTTTATAGCTCATTTGATCACCCAATGTCAGACTAGACAGTGGACTTTCACAGCAGTTTACCCACTGAGAACTCTGAGAGACTTTGAGGCTCACTGTACATAACCCAGGAAGTTTTTATTATGTGATGAAAGATCACAGAGTTATCAAAATGTACTTCCTGTTATGTACCTCCTAATCTTGCTTGTGTGTGTGTGTGTGTGTGTAAAACATCCTTGGCTGTCCTGGACTCACTTTGTAGACCAGGATGGTCTCAAACTCATAGAGATCTTCCTGTATCTACCTCCCAAGAGTGGGGGATGCATGCACCACCACTGCCAGCTTTGCTTTTGTTTTTAAGTAATATTTTTATTAACTCTTTGAGAATTTCATACAATGTCTTTGATCATACTCATGACCTTCACCTGAACTCCTGCCAGTTTGACCTCTATGAAACTTTATCCTCTCTCTCTCTCTCTCTCTCTCTCTCTCTCTCTCTCTCTCTCTCTCTCTCTCCCTTTCTCCCCCTTCCCTATCTGTCTCCCCCTCCCCTTCCTTCATCCCCCTCCTCCCTCTCCCTCTCCTTCCCCCTCCTCCTCTTCTTCCTCTCCCTGCCCCTCCCCCTCTTCTTCTCCCCCCCCCTCTCTCTCTTCCTCTCTTTAAAACCCACCAAGTCAAATTTGTGTTACCCAACTATTCTTCGGTATGGACTGCCCTGAAGTGTGAGCATCTTTGGCTCTTATACTCTTTCCTCAAAGACCCCTAAGCTTTAGGGAGAGGACTGTTACTTAGGTGTTACATGTAGATCTAAGTACCACACAGCCTCTTATTCTCTTATGAAGACCAATTGTAGATCACTGTATCACTTGTGATCTACAGAGAAGGTTCTCTGATAAGAGCTGATAGATGTACTGATCTATGGGTTCAGGAGATACTCCTTGTGCTCATTCGATGTCTACTGTTTGAGAATAAAAAGGATGCAAAATTGCCATGCTGAAAGTGCCTGAAATGTCTTTTCAGGGACCTGCAAAGCATGCTCGTCAAGCTTTTACCAAACCAGACCTAAATGGGTCATCTGACCATTAGTACTTTGTTTCATAATGAGATGAACATACATATATTTTTTTCCTGTACAATAAGCATGGGTTCATTTTGGGGGGAGAGACTAAGAGGAGTTTCTTACTTAAAATTTGAGCTTTTAAACACTACAGTAAAAGCCTCACTTTAGGAAAGAGACCATGAGTGACCAGTTGGCAAAATTCACACAAAAGAGACCATTTAGAGACAGTCTCAACTACTTACTCCCAGACCGTCCTCACAGGTAAGGTGGAAAACTCATAAATACCTTTCCTCTGCATTTATGTTTCTCATAAACTCATAAAAGTGGGACATTTTATTTTGTGCTTAAAATGTTAATCTTTTGTTTATAGTGACCATGTACAACCCAGCACTGAAAATCTGTCTGCACCACTGACCCTCTGGGCTCTCCTCACTCTGCATTCCTAGATCAGTCTCCCATTTCTTCATAGAGCATCAGCCTATTGAGCCAGGAAAATAATTACCAGTCCTCATTTTCAATAGGAAAGCAACACAGCAAGAAAGCAACTCAACAGAGACACCACTGTCTGCTGAAGCAAAGAATTTGAAAGCAAGCACAGACAATTTTCCAGTTGATGACTACAAAACAAATTTATGTCTTGAATATCTAGATGTTTCAATAGGTGATAGTCATAGCCCTTATCTTTGCTTTACTGACACATAAATATTAGACTGAGCACCTTAATTTTATAACTCTAGGCTTCAATTACCAAAAATCCCTAAAGCTATTATGGGATAGAACCCACTCGGCAGCAATGGGTATAATTTCACATTTCCTGAAAATAAAGAGCAAAGCAACAAAGAGGAAAATGCTTTATTGGAAAGAGCATTTTGTAGAAAGAATTAAGCACACAGTTGGGAGTTTGTACTCCTGGGTTTCACTCTGTCATGGAACTGAGAGGAGAGAAAACTGTTGAAGTGAACTCATACCTTGTCAAGAGAGAAGGATATCAATGGACAGGTCTCTGGTGATCCCAAATGGTAAACTGTAATTCAGACAAGGGGAGCTGCAAATACAATGGGTGTAGTTTACCTTTTACATGTATCAGTCAAAGAGTCAATTAAAGCGAATGTGTAACTAATCATAGAATAAAAGCTAGAACTAAAACCATTTCATTTTCAGAAGGGAGGCTGTGCCAGGCAATGACTTCCTAGCTGCCATACTAAAATTGATAAAAGTTCAAAGAGTGCTAAACTTGGAATTTATCAGAATTAATATATTTTGTGCTATGTAAAGAACTCCTAAATCAAACAACAAAAGCACAAAAAAAATCTAACTTATAAACTGACAGGAGATTGTGATGTGAATTTCTTCAGGAAACATATACGAATGGCTGTAGAGCCAAAATCTAAGTCTACAGGGGCTGAGTTGGGGTGTGGAAGACTGATGCTGACAGTTAGTGTGCATGGGGTTTCCTTTCTGATTGAGAAAAAAATTTAAGTTAGTAAGGATGGAAAAATAACCCTGCTAATATGCTCTAAATGTTACTCTTTAAAATGGTGTTATTTGCATTTATAAATTGTATTAAAATACATTTCTTAAAAACATGAATAAAGAGTCCGGGTAAGAGAGAGTGGGAGCAATCAGACAGCAAATTACATTATGAAAACACTGACCAGCCTGGCATGGTGGTGCACGCCTGTAATCCCAGCACTTGGGAAGCAGAGGCAGGCAGATTTCTGAGTTTGAGGCCAATTTGGTCTCCAGAGTGAGTTCCAGGACAGCCAGGAGAACACAGAGAAACCCTGTCTCGAAAAATTTTTAGAAAGAAAGAAAGAAAGAAAGAAAGAAAGAAAGAAAGAAAGAAAGAAAGAAAGAAAGGGAAAAGAAAAGAAAAGAAGAGAAAAGAAAAGAAAAGAAAAGACAAGACAAGACAAGACAAGACAAGACAAGACAAGACAAGACTGACCACTCTTTTAGTTTCTTACTGAAATTCTTCTGAACCTTGTAGTTCCTCTGTTGCAGTGGTTCTCAGCCTGTGAGTCGTGACCCCTTTGGGGTTGAATGACCCTTTCACAGGGGTTGCCTAAGTCAATTGGAAATAACAGATATTTGCATTATGATTCATAACAGTAACAAAACGAGAGTTATGAAGTAACAACAAAAATAATCATATGGCTGAGTGTCAGCACAACATGAGGAACATGTATGAAAGGGTCAAAGCATTAGGAATATTGAGAACCACTGTTGGGTTGGCTGTTCTCGTACGCATGCGCCACTCTGCAGAGATGTGAGTGGGTCTAGGGACAGCAGTGACAGTCTGTCTTTTGCCACTGCCCCGATTGGTCTATGCAACTCCAACATCTTCACGGAAGTCTCTCAGCCTCAAGGTGAAATGTGAGCAGGGCACCATTGCTAGCATGTGACAGGCTTGGGCTCAGCCAGGCCTTACATTCTTCATGGATTTTATACTTGAAAGTGTGTACAATGCTCCAAAATAAAAGGTAAAATAAAAGAGGGGAGTCAATTTGCCCTGTTAATACCAATATAAGAACATGTTTCATCTGAGTATTTCTGGCAATGTGAGAGTTCTACATCGTCATCTGAAGGGTGCTAGTAGAAGACTGACTTCCAGGCAACTAGATACTCGGTACTGAAAGGGTTAAAGGGTTCTTTAAAAAACTAAAGGTAGAAAAAACAGAAATAAAATGTTATGATTTGGAGGGCTTTTTAAAAATCTCTAATGTTAAGATAACATAAATATATGAGTTCTCTAAGAAAAGAGATGGGAAAGTCTGAGTTACTGTTTTCTTAGTAAAATCTCTAGCTGAGAGCCACTCAGAGCTGTTATGAGGAAGCCAGGGCATAATGGAACATTCCATTGCACAAAGGCAACAGCAAAAGATTTAACAGTGTCCTGTATCAATATAAGGGAGATATTTTTCTTGCTGTAAGTTTTACTACAAAGAATTTACCATGCTTTTAATATAAAAAGTATATTAAGACTCAGAAATAGAAAATCAACCATACCTGAAATGCCTAGATCTTTTTACCAGCGACATGGAAGCTGCTACCCTCTTGTGCTTGTTAATCTCACCACCTATGTCAAAAAACAAACTGCATTAGGCTATTTTCTATTGCTATAACAAAATTCCTGAGGCTAGGTAATACATAAAGAATAAAGTTGTACTTGGTTGATGAGTTGTGAGGGCACCAAAAATCTCAGATTAGGGTTAGGGTTAGGGTTAGGGTTAGGGTTAGGGTTAGGGTTAGGGTTAGGGTTAGGGTTAGGGTTAGGGTTAGGGTTAGGGTTAGGGTTAGGGTTAGGGTTAGGGTTAGGGTTAGGGTTAGGGTTAGGGTT